>NW_027507764.1:51065878-51128378 GCF_037356315.1 Lithobates pipiens | reverse complement strand
ACATACATCTAGAAGTCTAAACTCTCTCTCTCTCTCTCGCTTTCTCTCTCTCTCGCTTTCTCTCTCTCTCTCTCTCTCTATTAGGGTGACCACATTTCCAAACTGCCATTCAGGGACACAAACCCCCCCCCCCCGCCCCAAAAAAGATTATTTTTGACTTTTTTTGCCGATTTTTGGGGCAGGGGTGTATGAAATCAGCGGACCCGTGAAGAACAACAATATGGCGCGCAAATTGTGTCGTGGTGAACAGTGGACATGTCTTAAATTGTGCTAAATATTGGCTTAAAGGGGGTGTTGTTAAAGAGAGTCTGAGATGACTTATATAGTGCAGAATATGGTAATGTTAAATAGGGAATGCAGAATGTATGGTGGTGAGTAGTATGTACAGGAGAGGAGTGTGGAGTGTATGGCGGGGGGTAATATAATAATTTTTTTGAATAAAAAATCTGACCCCCCCAGCACAATTTCTCTCCCCTCCTAAAGTGCCTCCTAGCACATCCAGCATGCTCTTATCCCCCAAAATCACTGCAAGTATTCTTTTTTGACAACTTGCCCCCTGTCTCTCTGTGTCTCCTTCTCCTGCAAGTGCCAAGCATTAATATTCTGTACACCATCATCAGGCACATCCCGTCCTGTTGTGTCCATTCCCCTCCCCCTCCTTCTCCTGTCTGGGACATCCGAGCCCAGGAAAAGGGGGAGGGACTTTAGTCCGTTTGTTAGTGTGAGGTGGGCAGGAGGGGGGAGGAAGGGAGAGATGCCGTGCAGTACACACTGTAATTGCAGCGTGTGGGAACAGAAACACCCCACACAAGCTGCAAGCCAGTCACTGGAGCCAAGTGCGGAGGTGAAAGAACAGCAGTGACTCCCAGCAGCACTGGCGCGGAGGAGGAGGATGTGAAATCCTCCTCCGCTTTAAATGCTGGGCAGTGACGTCACTGGTTGCCAGACACAAGGCGGCTATAGCAACCAGTGATCAGGGGTATGGTGAGGCGGAGGCGGAGCCAGCGCTATGGCGGCTCGGTCCGCCCCAGTCCCAGATTGTCTGTTTCATTCCCGGGACACTGTATTGTCCCGGAATGAAGGTGCCCGGGACCAGGGACAAAGATGTAAATTACGGGATAATCCCGGGCAAATCCGGGACACGTGGGCACCCTACTCTCTATCTCTCTCTCTCTCTCGCTTTCTCTCTCTCTCTCTCGCTTTCTCTCTCTCTCTCTCTCTCTCTCTCTCTCTCTCTTTCTCTCTCTCTCGCTTTCTCTCTCTCTCTCTCGCTTTCTCTCTCTCTCTCTCGCTTCTCTCTCTCTCTCTCTCTCTCTCTCTCTCGCTTTCTCTCTCTCTCTCTCTCGCTTTCTCTCTCTCTCTCTCTCTCTCTCTCGCTTTCCCTCTCTCTCTCTCTCTCGCTTTCTCCTCTCTCTCTCTCTCTCTCGCTTTCTCTCTCTCTCTCTCTCTCTCTCGCTTTCTCTCTCTCTCGCTTTCTCTCTCTCTCCCTCCTCTCTCTCTCTCGCTTTCTCTCTCTCTCACTCTCTCTCTCGCTTTCTCTCTCGCTTTCTCTCTCCTCTCTCTCTCGCTCTCTCTCTCTCTCTCTCTCTCGCTTTCTCTCTCACTCTCTCTCTCACTCTCTCTCTCTCTCTCTCTCTCTCTCTATATATATATATATATATATATTCAGTTATATACAGTCAATTACAGCATACAATACTGAATGGTTTACTTTGACTGTCAAGAGGTGCACGAATGTTTAAATACATCTATAGCTTTAATAGAAAGCTCCTTCTTTAATATGAAGGCAACAAAATATGAGAAATAAAAGCACAACAAATGACACCTGGGTTTGTAGTAACTTTCCTTTTTGATTTATTTTGTGTGTGTGATTGCACAATGGAATAATACATGAGGGCTTTTCATCCTTTCTCATACAGAGCCCTTTGATGGATGAAAGGACTGGAGAGAAGGAAGAGATTTGTAACGATTATTTGCTGTGCATTACATCTGCAGGTGGTCCCGTGCATTTTAACCTTTTTTCCCTTTATTTTTTACATGTTATTACTGCTAAAAACACATAATGACATATTTGTAGCTTCTTTATCTGCCCCTCCATTGCAGTGTTTTGTATACTGTGTTACTCCTCTGGAACATGCATATAAATGGCAGAAGATACTTATGTCCAGTGGCAGCTTGTGCTTCATTTTTTAGGGGGGGGGGGGTGCACTGACCCCCCCCCCCCCCCCCCGTCCAGCTTCCCCCAACCTCTCCTCCCAGCTAATCCAGTCTTAAATAAAAAATTCTTATCCGAATGCCCAGTTTGGTAGCCATGATGGTGCCACATCCCGGTAGGTAGATGCAGAAAGAAGGTTTATGGAAGGGACTTTGGAAAGGTACCACCATGACCAAATATATAATATAAATATAAATAAATATATAAAAAATACAAATATAGTTTTTATTAAATACAATCTTAAGACAAATAATAAAAATACATGCAACAGTGAATGCAAATTTTGCCCAGAATAATAGGACTTTCTTCATAACAAGAAATGTCTCTAGATCCCAAAAAAGAAACAGCAGTAACCCTGAGCCATTTCTTGTTATGAAGAAAGTCCTATTATTCTGTGCAAAATTTGCATTCTCTGTTGCATGTATTTTTGTTATTGTCTTAAGATTGTATTTAATAAAAACTATATTTGTATCTTTTATATATTTGTCATGGTGGTGCTTTTCCAAAAGTCCCTTCCATAAACCTTCTCTTTCTGAATCCGGCCTTAAATTCCACCTGCGCCGGGAGGAGAAGCCGGAAGGCAATAGGGAATATGATTCGCTAAATGTCACAAGTGGGTGGGTTCACTGTGCCCGAGTCCAACCTTTTTGAATCCAATTAGAGCCTCAGCCTTTAAACATTGGTGTCAGTGGGAGGAATAGTACCCCATTGTTGGTGTTAGTGGGAAGAATAGTGCCTCATTGTTGGTATCACTGGGATGAATAGTGCCCCATCATTGGTGTCAGTGGGAGGAATAGTGCCCCATTGTTGATATCACTGGGAGGAATGTGCCCATTGTTGGTATCGCTGTGAGGAATAGTGCCCCATTGTAGGTATCACTGGGAGAAATAGTGCCCAATTGTTGGTATCACTGGGAGGAATAGTTCCCCATTGTTGGTATCACTAGGAGGAATAGTGCCCCATCATTGGTGTCAGTGGGAGAAATAGTGCCTCATTGTTGGTGTCAGTGGGAGGAATAGTGCTCCATTGCTATTATCACCAGGAGGAATAATGCCCCATCATTGGTGTCACTGGGAGAAATAGTGCCCCATTGTTGGGGTCAGTGGGAGGAATAGTGCCCCATCATTGGTGTAAGTGGGAGGAATAGTGCCCCATCATTGGTGTCATTGGGATTAATAGTGCCCCATTGTTGGTATCACTGGGAGGAATAGTGGCCCTTGTGGTATCATTGGGAGGAATAGTGCCCCATTGTTGGTGTCAGTGGGAGAAATGGTGCCTTATTGTTGATGTCAGTTGGCAGAATAGTGTCTCGTATCAGTGGAAGAATAGGAACCTCAAGGGCCGGATAAAAGCGAGCAAGTGGCCTCTTCTGACCACTGCTCTAGGAGATTGCACGGTCGTGTCCCACCTCTTCACACCTCCGCACTTTACTATTGGATGGTGAACTCACCTATTACACGATAGCCCCGATTAGCTGGGAATGGGACTACACAGAGATTGTGCAAGCTCTGGTCACAGCTTTATGGAACACCAGGGGAATGAACTGAAGGTACCATCTCTAATCCATCCTACCGGCCAGTCTTTAGCTGTACATGGTGTATGGTTAGATCCATTCAGTTAGTGACTTACCTGCATTTATTAAATCCCAGTACCTGTATAATTGATATGTATCTGTAATGATAGGGATGGTTTGGCAACCCTCATTAGAGGATGGTGAGCTGAGTGCATGAAACATTTCACCTTTCCCCTGACGGATGTTTCAATGTGTTCTTCTTCGTGATGTCGGCAGCCATGGTTCACCGGCAACCATCTGTCGCTCAGCCATCCAGCACAGCCGGCCAACAGTGACAGGAGACGGTTCTCCATGCCAGGCATCAGTGCTGCCGATGAACACTGCACAGACCGGGAGCATTTATGTACTGTATAGGTACCCAAGTGAATCACCCGTTCTGTATTATAGAAGAGCGACTCTTAGCTTCGTTGAAAATAACATTATAGAAACAAAATTATGTTTTCTTGGAACCAGTGCAAAATATCTGTCTCCGTCTGCACCCAAACAAAATTGACGTCCGTTTTCCCCCACAAATAGAGCTTTCTTTTGGTGGTATTTGATCACCTCTGCGGTTTCATTTTTAAACAAAAAAAGATGGACAATTTTGAAAAAAACAATATTTTTTACTTTTTGCTATAATAAATATCCCATTTTTTTTAAAAAAAGCTATTTTTTTCTCGGTTTAGGCCGATATGTATTATTTTACATATTTTTAGTAAAAAAAAAAATTGCAAATAAGCGTATTTTGAAAAAAAAGTAGTGAAAAAAGGAAGAAATATAGGCGCCCATCTTCCTGCTACTGTGATATGTGTATTGTGATTTCAGATGAATAAATTAGTAGCGCTGTATTCAGAAACATTAACCACTTGCTTACTGGGCACTTAAACCCCCCCTTCCTATCCAGACCAATTTTCAGCTTTCAGCGCTGTCTCACTTTGAATGAAAATTGCGCAGTCATACCACACTGTACCCAGATGAAATTTGTATCATTTTTCCCCTAAACCAGAGCTTTCTTTTGGTAGTATTTGATCACCTGTGTGATTTTTTTATTTTTTATTTTAAATGTAAAAAAGACATAATTTTTTAAAAAATTATTATTTTTTTTTATTTTGTTTTAAAATTTTATAATAGGTAATTTTTTTTCTGTCATTGATGTACGCTGATGGGGCGGCACTGATGGTCACCGATAGGTGGCGGTGATGGGCACTAATGGGTGGCAGTGATGGGTACTGATCGGTTACACTGATAGGCAGCACTTCTAGGTGACACTGATTGGCACTGGTGGGCATTGATAGGTGGCACTGGTGGGAATTGATAGGTGGCACTTGTGGGCATCGATAGGTGGCACTTGTGGGCATCGATATGTGGCACTTGTGGGCACTGTTAGACTCTATAAATGAGGCATAATTGCCTCTTCCTTTTCGGGACCGATGTCCCTTTAAGATATGCCGGCGGTCGGCTTTTTTTTTTCTCCTCCGCTGTAGCGTGAGGAGAAAAAAAAAAGATCACCAAGCTTTTGTTTTGATCATGTGATCAGCTATCATTGGCTGACAGCTGGTCACATGGTAAGGGGCCGGGACCAGCCCCTTACTCGGATCGGTGATCATCGGAGTCTCAGCGACTCGGTGATCACAGCGCGCTCAGGGAGCGTGCACAGGGGATGACGGCCTCCCGGGAATGCACATCCGCGCTGTGGCCGTCATTCGGCCATAGCTCGGATATCAGGTGCTTAAATGAATAAACCTAAATATTATAAAACAAACAATCATCCCGTGAACAAAGTGACCACTGTTATATAAATAAAGTGTCCATAAAGTTCAAAAAATTATCACAATCAAGTCCATAAATAATATGTTGATCCAAGTAATTACACTTGAAAATAAACAAATACTCTTCTTAAAGTGACTTGAAAATCTTCCATCACACCATATGTGTTCAGTGCCTCCGCTCCCTGAAGAAATGCACTCACCAATAGATCATGCCTTGCACTCTCATGCTCGGCAATACCGCTTAGTAACCCCCCAGGGGTATCAAACCAGTCCACCAGTGCTCCTCAAACAATGACATTCCACATATACAAATACAAAGTACTTCCAATAGTGAAGTATAGTAAAACTATTTATTAAAACAGCACACGAAATCTTCAATTATTGCACTTACACCCTTTAAATCAAACAAAGGCACTTCAACATAAATTTTCAAAAGTGGGGAGCTTGGCGCGGTACCACGATGTAATGCGGTCTCGGTGGACCCAGATTAAACCTGTGAATCTCACTCTTCACTCAGTCCGCTCTCCACTCCACTTCAAAGCAACTACACACTCGGTGGCCGGTAAATCCGAACGATTCCAACAATTCTGATGATTGCCGTGTAACCACGCCCAGACATGTTTCGTCAGTAAGACTTAATCATTGGGATTCTAACTAATCCCAGGGATGGGACCACCACACTGTCGTCTCTGACACAGTGGGAGCCTTCTTTTTTGTCTTGTTTAAAGCATTTGTTACCCCAACATCTCACATTCCTGATATGTGGCTGTTGTACCATGTACTTGCATGAGAAAGTCTCTGTTCTCTTTGTATTGCTTCCTTTTGTTGTAATCCCTGGTGTTCCTGCCAGTCCCTCTGCTTTCCCATTAAAAACTGATTACACTAAACAGGAGAACACAGCGTGGTCAGTTCTCAAGCTATGCTGGGAACTCAGCCTGCTCTCCTCCAATGATCAGACTTGTCCTGACACGCCCATCCAGTCATTCACTAGGAACGCTCACTGTGCTGCTGTTTCTCTCCCCCCCCCAGCTCTTATGCAGCTGAGAAAAGAGGGAATGTGATATAAAAAAAAAAAGGATAAAGGGTATTTGTAATGTTTTTTTTATATCTATAGACACATTTGCTTTTCATTTCTATTTTAAACTGAATGTGTTGTTTTACAAGGTGATCATTTACAATCAATTTTAAGAGGAGTTTCCCTTAAAAAAAGAATTAAAAAAGTCAGCAGTTACAAATACTGCAGCTGCTGACTTTTAATAATCAGACACTTACTGTCCCAGGGTCCAGCGATGTGGGGGAACAAAGCCTCGCTCGTCCCCCTTTCCTCTCGGTGGGCCAGCATTGCAACTGTGGGCACCCGTCTGTGGCTTCACAGCCGGGCACCCACTGCGCATGATTGGCGGCACACGTGACAGGTCCCAGATGACTGACAGGAGGGAGGGGGCGGAGCTGAGCCCTTCCTGCGCCGAGGGAAAGTGACGTCACCAGCTCAGGCACTGAAGGAGGCAGACTACGAGGGACCCCTAGCAACAGGCATTTAGAGGTGAGTTAAAAAAAAATCCAAATATTTTTTTTTCTTTTTTTAGGAATTTTAAGCATTCCTGGTGGATCAATAAAGAAGATAGGTGCTGCAGCTACTTTGTATTATTTTATTTGATATAAAATAAAGAAAATGACTGCTTCATCTATCTATCTATCTATCTATCTATCTATCTATCTATCTATCTATCTATCTATCTATCTATCTCTCTCTCTCTGTCTGTCTGTCTATCTTTCTATCTATCCCTACAATATTACATTTCTAGAAAGAATATATTTAAATAAAAATAAAACGCTAAACACATTGGGAATCGCCATAAGGTAACTTAAAATTCATGCAGCATTCTGAATACATGACATTGACGTTCTCTCTCACAAAGTAATGTTGGAAATTATTGAATAGAGATTTAAGCAGAATAAATACATATACTGTATGTATATGTGTATATATATATATATATATATATATATATATATATATATATATATAAAGCTGGCCGATATATTTAATAAAGTCTAATTTCAAGTCATTACTGGGTAGTGCAATTAAGCTCCATGCTGTTATATGTTTCCAGCACAAAAGTCTAATAATAGGAGCCCACCTCATATTATAGAGGGTAGAGGGACAATGTGTGGCTGGGTATTGGCTGGTTTCCAATGGGGTTTCATAACTATTGTTTGCAGCATGTTCTTTTTACAGGCTGGTCCATATCACATTTTATAAGAGAAACTGACACACACAGTTAAAGGTACTCTACATTTTGCATTTGAACAGACTAATGGAGTATAGTTTACTTGCTCTGTGAATTTTCTTTTCATTCTGGTATTTATATTGTGCACTATAATGGCCAAGACCCGTGCTTTCTAAGTAGCTCAGAAATGTACGACTGGAAAATCGCAGAGCAATGTGTTTCCTGGTTTTCTCTCCTCCTTCTGCCACCCCCCTTTTTTTTTTTAATTCTTTATTTGTTTATATTATAAGAAACATTACAGAAAAAAAAGCAATGGCTTACAGGCATAAAGGGGTTGATTTAATAAAGTCAAATAGACTGGGCTCTTTGCAGTTGCTTCAGAGCTTAGTAAATGAGGTAGAGCTTGACTTTGCAAAGAGTGCCCAATAACGTGCAAGAAAAAAAAAACAGCATTTTTGTCTTGCACACGATTGGATGATGGAAGTCAGCAGAGCTTCACCTCATTTACTAAACTCTGGAGCAACTGCACTTGCAGAGTGCACAGTCTATTAACCTTTAGTAAATAAACCCGAAATTGTCTTGATACAGAGACCATTACAGACGTGCGATGTTACCAGAACCATAAACTGTCAGACATTAACCAGTTGCTGCCCGCACTATAGCCAAAAGACGACTACAATGCCAGGTGGGCGTGCATGGACGTCCTCCCATGCTCTCCCTGTTAATCAGTGCCCACCAGTGCTACTTATCAGTGCCTATCAGTGCTGCTAATCAGTGTCGGCCACCAGTGCCACCTCATCAGTGCTGCCAATCAGTGTCCATCAGTGCCTCATCATCAGTTCCACTTATCAGTGCCCCCTACCAATGCCTATCAGTGCCCATCAGTGCCTCCTATCAGTGCCCATCAATGGCACATATCAGTGCCCATTAGTGCTGCGTATGAGTCCTGTGTATCAGTGCCACCTCTCAGTGCCTTTAGTGCTAACTATCAGTGTCCATCAGTTCCACCTATCACTGCAGCCTCATTAGTGCCTCCTGATCAGTGCCCACCAGTGGCAACTCATTAGTGCCACATAACAGTGGCCACCAGTGTCACCTCATCAGTGCCACCTATCAGTGCCCATTAGGGCCACCTCATCAGTGCCCATCAGTGCAGCCTATTAGTGCCCATCAGTGCCACCTCATCAGTACCCATCAGTGCCACCTCATCAGTGCCCATCAGTGCAGCCTTTCAGTGCCCATCAGTGCTACTTCATCAGTACCCATCAGTGCCACCTCATCAGTGCCCATCAGTGTGGCCCTCATCACCACACATCAGTGAAGGAGAAAAATAACCTGTTTGCAAAATTTTAGAACAAACTATGAAAAATGTTTTTTTATTTTTTACAATTTTCTGTCTTTTTTTGTTTGTTTAGTAAAAAATAAAAAACCCTGAGGTGATTAATAAATACCACCAAAAGAAACCTCAATTTGTGTGAACAAAATTATAAAAATTTCATACGGGTTCGGTGTAGCATGACCGCCCAATTGTCATTCAAAGTGTGACAGCCCTGAAAGCTGAAAATTGGCCTGGGCAAAAAGAGGGTGAAAGTGGCCGGTAGACAAGTGGTAAAGCGGACATCTCTAGGAATCAAATACCCATTGACTATGTGGACTCTATTCATATCAAGTAATATACCATCACATATTCACCAAGAGTGCACAGGGGCTGATCGGAGGCCTTCTATTACACAGGCTAGGGGACCTGCTCTGAAACTACGAAAAATGAAAGAACAGAAAGGTTGATCCCTGAAAGGGAAGGATAAAAGAAAAAAGTGTAGGGATTGGTGGAATGGTGCATGAGCCCAGGAGAGTAGGCAGGTATTCACAGCTCAGAATCTGAAAGCCTCCTTTATAATGTGCAGGCCCCAGATATCCTCTCCTTCCCAGGAGAATGAGTACGGGGGTAAATTAGTATCCCTTATTTATTCCCAAAGAGTTAAATGATAATAAATACACATGTATACACACGCATCTTAGAAAAAAAAAAGTCCTTTAACATAGCTCCCAACTATCACCCATTTGGAGAGACTGTCCCTCTGTCCTCCTTAGTTATCCCTCATTTTTTGGCCTGATATATACAGGAGACCTCTATTAAAAATGTACTGTTTGTCAAAAGTAAGTACATAAACCCTTCATCCAAAAAAACACAAAAATTAAATATTGTGGTAATGAGTGCAAAACAAGGATAATAAAAAATATATAGCATTAGTATCTCAATCCAAAATGTCAATACAGAACATGAAAATGAATAAGTAAACAGCATTAAAAATTATTCCAAAATACATAAAGTGCAAAGTGATGACAAATAATCAGTGAAGAACCACAATCAGGGATGAGCTTTATGTTCAAGTCAAACTCATGTTCGACTCAAACATTGGCTGTTCGCCAGTTCGCCGAACAGCGAACAATTTTGGGTGTTTGCGGCAAATTCGAAAGCTGCGGAACACCCTTTAAAAGTCTATGGGAGAAATCAAAATTGCTCATTTTAAAAGCTTATATGTAGCAAAATGACATTTCTAAAGGAAAAAAAAAGTCATTTAAAACTACTCGTGGCTACAATGAATTGTCGGTCCGCAATACACATAAAAGTCCATTGATAAAAACGACATGGGGATTTCCCCACAGGGGAACCCCGAACCAAAATTTAAAAAAAAAATGCGCGGGGGGTCCCCCTAAATTCCATACCAGGCCCTTCAGGTCTTTAAATCTTTTCCTTTTCCTGCCAAGTTGCATGCTCGGATAAGGGTCTGGTATGGATTTTGAGGGGGACCCCAACGGCATTTTTTTTTTATTTTGGCACGGCATTCCCCTTAATATCCATGCCAGACCTGAAGGGCCTGGTATGGAATTTAGGGGGAACCCCACGCATTTTTTTAAAATTTTGGTTCGGGGTTCCCCTGTGGGAAATCCCCATGCCGTTTTTATCAATTCATTGTAGCCGCCAGTAGTTTTAATTGACTTTTATTTCCTTTAGAAATGTCATTTTTCTGACAGACTATTCTAAACACGGGAAACATGCGCCCCTTTACAGGCATACTATAGACACCCCCCAGGTATGAAATTTAAAGGAATATTACACTTTTATTGTTTCACTTTAAGCATTATTACAATCACTGCTCCTGAAAAACCTGACGTTTTTAAAAAGTTTTTTTGCATTGATACATGTCCCCTGGGGCAGGACCCAGGTCACCAAACACTTTTTATGAGAATACCATATATATAAGCCTTTAAAATTAGCACTTTTGATTATTCATGTTCGTGTCCGCGTGTTCGAACACATTTTTTGCCTGTTCGCATGTTCTGGTGTGAACCGAATGGGGGGGGGGGGGTGATGTACGGCTCATGCCTAACCACAATGGTGACTTATTCCAAAGTCCATAAAGTGCTAAGTGATAACAAATGCCCAAATGAGTTCAATTGCAAAAGTGTCCCATAGGTCAATTGAGGCAATATAGATCTTTAACCATCACCACTTGAAATGATCATGGAAAGCCAAATGACACCGGGTGGGAAAAGGTAAGTAGCCTACTTACCAAATCTTTATTTAAAAAGACAGGTCAGGTCGAGTGTTGACAGATTTAGGAACTGTCGCCTGTGCTGATGAACACCAGTGAAGTAAGCCTAGATGATCGCTCCAAATCAGGGTTGCTCAGAAAAAATTAAAATGGCAGGACCATAGCATAATAACGTTTTATTTAAAATGACAAGTAAAAAACAGCAAGCCAAATGGCCTCTTACTTTAAAAAGTGCCCTGCCTCAGCACTGGAGGGAGAAGACATAGGATACCAGGTAGATTGTGAAGCAGCCACACCGCTCTCTCTGTTTAAGGTTGGCATGCGTTCCACAGCCTGGGAATGGAGAAACCAGAAGCCTGGAGGTAAAAACGTGATCGGGATATGCCTCGATGTACGTAAATGTTCATTTATTCACCTGGGCTGGCCAGGAGTAGTGGCAATCCTTTCCTCTCTACATTTAGTAGCCATCTGGATTGAAACTGATAAGGTAGAACTGGTCCTATTGTTCTGGGCCCAGACCTCATGAGCTAAACGGGGGGGGGGGGGGGGGGGGGGGCACGGCAACTTTCATGTTAATTTCTTCCTTAATGAATGAAATGACTTTACTAGACCACACCTCCGCTCCTACTTGTTTACCGGGGCTTTTAATCACGTTTCCCAGGGTCCGATCAGTTCAACAGATGGTTGGGGAGGAGGGTTATCAGGAAGTCTGTGCAGGGCCCCATGATTTCTATCAGTAACCCTGGCTCTGGCACACAGGGATATACTTTCACCTCTACGTTGAGTGGCACCATAAGCAATATAATTTAAGGCCGTGTACACACGACCGGACATTTCGACAGCAAAGGTCTGACGGATCAAATCCGTCAGACAATTCGATCATGTGTGGACTTCATTGGACCTTTGCTGTCTAAAAATCAGATGGACTTTAGATTTAGAACATGTTTCAAATCTTTCCAACGGACTCGAGTCCGGTCGTCTGTATGCTAGTCCGACAGACGAAAACCGACGCTAGGGTAGCTATTGGCTACTGGCTATGAACTTCCTTATTCTAGTCGTATGTCATCACGTTCGAATCCGTCGGACTTTGCTGTGATTGTGTGTGGCAAAGTCTGTTCGCTCGGAAAGTCCATTGGGAATCCGCTGAAAAGTCAGTCGGGAAGACCGTCGGACCTAGTCTGCCGGAAAGTCTGGTTGTGTGTACGTGGCATAAGTCGTTGCCGTGAAATCTGTTTAAGCAATCTTTTTTTTTGCATATTAATTCTTCACATAATTGGGGGTGTGCTTGGAGTGTGGCCTTTGCCTACATACTTCATGGTGCATTGTGTCCCTCTTTCCGATCTCAAAATGCTGGGAGGTATGCCTTTAATGGCATTACAATCATCTCAAACCCAGGTCCAAACCAAGCCCCAATCTTACCCCTATTTAGACGCATTGTGTATTGGTTAGCTATGTATTAGAGCGGAGTTCAACTCGTTTTTGTGTTTATTAAAAGTCAGCAGCTACAAAAAGTGTAGCTGCTTACTTTAAATAAACACACTCTCACCTGTCCCCCGATATCAGCAACGTGGCCGCCCAAACCCTCGGGTTCTCTCCCTCTCCTCTCACTGGCATTACAAGTGTTGGCACCCCGGCTGTGACAGCTTGTGGCTTCACAGCTGGGTGTGCATGCGCGAGTCACTCCGCGTCTCCTTAATGGTTGGGCAATCTTCTGAGATCTGTGACATGTCCCAGAAGATTGCAGGGAGGGAGGGGGAGAGAAGAATTTCCCGCTAGGGGAAAAACATAGACGGCCCAAGCAGAAGTGGGAGCAGGTACCTGTCAAAACTAGGTACCCGCTCCCCCCCAAAACAAACTACATGCCAAATGTGGCATGGGGGGGGTGCTTAAAGCGGAACTTCCCCTTTTGGGAGGAGCTCTGCTTTAAGTCATTTTAAATAAAGAGTCCTCAGGGCCTCAGACATTTTGCAATTTTATTACTTATAAATCCTCAATTCCTCATTTCCCTAGGCTTTAAAGTGTGGCAGAATACACTAGCATTGTATATATGAACGGTAATAACATAATAACATAAAAAAACCAAGCAGTCCTTCATAGCGCCTTGCCGGAGCAGATGAAAGGATCTTGTTAAATATAGCCCTCTGTACACACTGTAATTATAGCGTTATTGATTAACCTGTTGACTTTTAGCACTGGACCATTGTAGCTAATTACTTGTTTATGTCCAATTAAAATAAGAGGCCGATAATTCCTGATGTTACGTTATCATGGTGGGATATCCATTTTCATCTTACATGTGACATAAGCAGCTCCAACATTTCTCTGCTATTTCTCAAACAAGAAACATGAAACGGTCATCTGTTAGGAGAATCTGGTCTGATTATAAAAAAGGTTATTGTTTTACAATAATGAACTGTTCAAATGACTAATTATAAACATTTGCACTGTAAAAAGAAAAAATCAATTAACAAAATGCTTCCTATAAAAAAGACTCATAACTTTTAAGATAACCGTTTTACCCTAGAACAGAGGCCTCCAAACGTTTTAAAGAACGGGCCAGTTTCCAGTCCTTCAGACTTTGAGGAGGTCGGACTGTGGCCAGTGAGAGTAGAAAATGCCCTGGCGTCAAAGGGAGTAAACAATGTCCCATCACTGATATGCATGGGAGGAATATTGCCCCATTGTTGGTATCAGGGCAAAGAATAGTGTACCATCATTGGTGTCAGTGGGAAGAATAGTGTCCTGCCATGCCATTGTTCTCAGTAGGAGAAATAGTGCCCCGTTGTTGGTATCAGTAAAAGGTATTATGCCCTATTGATGGTGTCAGTGGGAGGAATAGTGGCCCAAGGGCTGGATAAAGGGAAACAAAGGGTTACATCTGGCCCTTGGGCCGCAGTTTGGAGACCACTGCCCTAGAAGAACCCTTGAAAACATTTTCAGGTCTCTGGGGTAACTCTTCTAAAACCAATTTTTCGGGGGTCAAGGAAAAAAAATCCCCCAGTGGGAAGTAGAGTTGCACGAATAATCATTAAAAAAAATTGCGATCTCGATTCAACCCCCCTCACGATCCTAATGCGGCATTTCCACAATTCATGTAACAAGTGCAGAGCAGTTCTCTGCTCAGAACTGTCAAATTAAAAAAAAGCTGGTGTTCTGTCAAAATAGCCAATTCATCGAGATCTCCAATCACGTCACCTTCAGTTACTGTAAAGCATCAGTCATTGGAGATTTAGATGAGTTGCTGTTTTGACAAAACAACAGCAACACTCCGGTACACGATATTATGAGCGGACATTGTTAGCCTGCCTGATACCCACCAACAACATGGCCGCCTCCAAGACGGTGCCAACTTTTTCCTCCTTAGCCACTGTTCTGTCAAAACAGCAAACTCTTCACGTACCGGAGTGTACACGCTTTCTGGTGTTGTGTCAAAGCAGCAAATCGTCTAAATCTCCAATTGCTGATGGTTTACAGTAACCGGAAATGACGTGGTTGGAGATCTCAATGAAGTGGCTATTTTGACAGAACACCGACAATGTTTATCACAACATTGATAAGCGCTGAGATAAAAAGAAACATTGTATTATTTGGTTCTAGATCATAGGGATGAACTTTGGTCTGTAAATGAGGTCAGTTTAACCACTTAAAGACTAAACCTTTTTCTGACACTTGTTCCTTACAAGTTAAAATCAGTATTTTTGCTAGAAACTTACTTAGAACCCCCAAACATTTTATATATATATATATATATATATATATATATATATATATATATATATATATATATATATTAGCAGATTGTTGCAATATTTTATGTCACACTGTATTTGTGCAGCAGTCTTTCAAATGCATTTTTTGGGGAAAAATACACTTCAGTGAATACAAAAACAACTAAACAGTAGAGTTAGCCCAATTTTTTTATATAATGTGAAAGATGATGTTACGCCGAGAATCGTGATCTTTATTATTAGTAACAATATTTGACTCTCATTTTATCCAGAATCGTGCAGCTCTAGTGGGAAGTCTCATCTCTACAGTGGTGGTCAAAATGTCAGCCCTACCGTTAGCTAAAAATATCATTGGTGTCATGTCACTGACTCATTAAGTGTCACTGACCCTGGAAAAGCTGATTGACCTTCTATTTGATAGCTCATGCTTAGTTCCAGAGCCAGCACCACTTGATGGGTCAGTGACATTCCATCAATGATATTTTTCATTTTTCTAGGGTTCTGGAGGAACCCTAGTTGAGAATGGCTAAGTTTAGCACCCTTCCAGGTAGGCTGCTATGATGATAGGTAAAGTTAGTTCTTTTTGGCTGCTTCCTGATTACGTCATTTGACGAAACGCACGTTGAGGCATAATTACGGTCACTTCAGGTCCCAAGCTCCTAGAAGGGCTTGAGCAGAGTGGCGGTAATTCCCACCATAGAATAGGGGGGTACTTCCAGTGCCGGAGTGGGCAACATTTATGTAAGCAGCCTGGGTAATGTTTTAATAAAACAATGCTACACTATATAGTTTTTTTGTTTTTATAGTGGCATGGCAGAGTGGAGGAGATGAGCACTTGACCCATGGTAGCCACATCACCTTTATGAAGAATCAAGCGTGTAGTGATCTTCTTTTGATTAAATAGGTCATGTTGGTCCAGTAGGTGATATTCCATCAGATCACATTGGGTGTGAATGTTATAGTTGGTGATGGTACAATCTTATCCATGGTAAAACTTGCAATCACATCACACAGGACAGCCTTTATCAACCTTTTCAACCTTTTCAACACAGGGGACTCCTTGAAATAACTTTTCTGCGTTAAAGAACCCCTGCTAAGAATTGCTATACAGTATCTTCAACTCATGATACATTAGTGTGATGGTCAGTGGGAAAAATGTTCCTTACACTCGTGATCATTGAGAAGAATTATCCCCTAAGCCCTTGTACACACGGTCGGACATTCCGACAACAAAATCCGTCGGACAAAATCAAGTTTGTCCGAAACTTGTGTTGCATACACACGGTCGGACAAAGTTGTCAGGAAAATCCGATCGTACGTAACGTGACAACGATGGGACTACGTTCAGGCTAGTAGCCAATAGCTTTGGTCTAGGAATTCGATCTGAGCATGCGTGGCACTTTGTCCGATCGGAATTCTCTGCACACAATCGGACAAAGTCCGATCGGATCATGTTGTCGCAAAGTTTTATAGCCCAGCTCTAAAACTTTGTCCGTCGGATATTCCGATGGAAACAGTCTGATGGAGCCCACACACATTCGCATTATCCGACAACACGGTCCGATCAGACATTTTCCGTCTGAATGTCCGACCGTGTGTACAAGGGCTTACAGGTAGCTCTACAGATCAATAGTGTCGGTGGAAGTTATCTGAGAGGCAGAAAACGCTCATTGCTCAAGGAACCCCTAGCAAGCTCTGTAGGAATCCTACGGTTCTGTGGAACCCTGGTTGAGAAACCCTGACCTAGGAATTCTTCCAGAACCAAATTACTAAATGGTTCATGTGACCGAATACTGAGAAGAAGTTGACTCTAGAAGATGTGAGAAGATGGGCCAAATTAAACCATGTTCTTTAGGAACATACTGCTTTCACCATACCCACCAATCACTATGGCACAATGACACACTTTAAGTGAGCCCTATTCTTTATTCTGTTCCTGATATCTGTTCCTACTATGAAAGGGCTAGTTGATTGTGTTTGCCTACCAGGCCAGAGGATCCCAGTCCTTCCCTGGAGAAAGAAGGGGGTCTAAATTTTTTGGAATTCTGCTAAGTCCCCTTAACTTTGCCAAACCACCAATCTATGGTAACAAGCTTTGATATGGTTCAAGAATCGGCTCTCTTGTGTTGAGCGTGATTATCTTCTCTTTACTGAGCGAATGTATTTTTGTCTCATCGTTTATTCATTTTGTTATTTCATTAGACATCACAACAAATGACAGATCTGGATTGGTTAGCAAACGTAAAGCTATTATTGGAGGAAAGTGGATTATAAGCGATACACAAAACCGGCAAGGGAATATTTGGAGAGCTTGGCGTGTGGTATCATCTGTGATAACAGCTAACGTAGTAACAGGCAATCAAAAGCTTTTAGGCTTTTAAAGAACTAAAGGGGGAATTCATCAAACTTGGAACAGCCAGCATCTGTAGCAGCTGTACATGGCCGCCAATCAGCTTCTAGCTTTCACTCCCAAAGCTTAACCGAACAAGCAGAAGATAAAAGACAACTGGTTGCCATGTTCAGCTGCTCCAGATTCTATCTGCTCCAGTTTTGACAAATTCTCCCCTATATGTCTTAGCATGTATGGTTCAGGATTGGTTGGTTTCATTACCTTATGCCGCGTACGCGGATTGTATGGCATACTTAGTCCGTCTAAACACATTTCAGCGGACAATCCGCTCGTGTGTGGGCTTCAGCGGACTTTTTCAGCGTGCAGTTCGGAGTACTAAGTATTTCGGTTTTTTCGAAATTCTGTCCGTCGTACTTTGGTTTCAGCGGACAATACGGTCGTCAGTATGCTAGTTCGACGGACTAAGAATGGCGCATGCCCAGAAAGGATTTACACGGCGGAAGGGTGCTTTGCTGTGTCTTGGACTTCCTATTTCTAGTCCCGACGTACGTGCTGTACACGTCACCGCGCAAGCTTTCGACGGACTGTTTGTGTATCCGTGTGTGGTCAAGTCCGTTCAGTGGAAAGTACGACGGACTGTCCGTCGGATTGTATGATGGACTAAGTACGCCATACAATCCGCTCGTGTGTACGCGGCATTAGAGTTCTGGTGCAGCTACAAGTCCCAACAAGCCTTTGCTAGCTGCTCAAGAAAAAAGGGAAGTGGTCAGGGTTTTTCGTTTTTTTTGATGAGATGGAACACATGCGAGAAGGGCTCATTCACATGGGGGCAATAAAGCCATGCAGTTGACCCATTTCCTCATTTACTTGTCCACATGTAGCGGACGCAATGCTTTTTGCTGTAACTGATTATAAAGTGTGAGCTGGAGTTTCTAAACCCAAGGACAAAATTGAATCAGAATCAAAATACTATATTAACAACTTACCCACTGGGCACTTAAACCCCCTTCCTAACCAGACCAATTTTCAGCTTTCGGTGCTCTCACACTTTGAAAGACAATTACTCAGTCATGCAAGACTGTACCCATATGAAATGTTTGTCCTTTTTTTTCACACAAATAGACCTTTCTTTTGGTGGTATTTAATCACCGCTGGTTTTTTTTTTTTTGTGCTATAAATCAAAAAAGACAGAAAATTAGGTAAAAAAAATATAAAAAATATTTGTTTCTGTTAAAATTTATTCCAGAGTATTGGCAAAGTATTGGCGAGTATTGGCGAATATTGGCAGAGTATTGGCGAATGTTGGCGGAGTATTGCATAGTATTGCATAGTGTTGGCAGAGTATTGCATAGTGCTGGCAGAGTATTGCATAATGTTGGCAGAGTATTGCATAGTATTGGCAGAGTATTGCATAGTATTGCTGCAGAGTATGGCAGTACTTGCAGTGACAGAATATGGGCACTGAGCAGCGCTGTGGGCTGGATCCGTAGTGCCAACAGCGCTGCAAATGATCTCTCCCTCTCTCACTGTACCGATCGGTACAGAGAGGGGAGGAACCAGCGTCATGACATGACGTCGGTTTGTTTACAAGTGATGCTCCGTCATTTGAAGGAGTGATCACGTGGTAAACGGCTGCTATCAGCGGCCATTTACCGTGATCCGTGATGCATGAGGGGACCCGGCAGTCATGGATGTTCCCGGGTGCACACCCCAGGTTCCCACAGATGTTCACCCAGAATAAGCCGACCGGGCTGTAGCTGTCTTTTGGCTCTGGCCCGGTCGGTATGTGGTTAACCCCAAAGGGAATTTATTCAATATATTGCAGCTTACCAGTCCTTAGATATGATGGGCAGTTTTCTGTATCAACTTTTTCCTTTATTTTCACCTGGTGATCCTGCCAATAACAGACTTTCTGTCCTAGGATGACAACGCTCACTCACTCTACTGTAATATTTTTCTTTGTCTGTGGTCCGTAGTGTTTCTATCAAACTAGAGGCATGATATTTTTTAATTAACTAAAATATCATGTGAAGCCCCCCCCCCCCCCCCCCTTATTATATAAAAATGTATTTGGGATTCTAACCTTGTTGAAAATGAAACACACATCGCTTTCCAGTGTGGACTGACAGTGTCAAAGCAAGCCTCTTTAATTACATAGTGGTTGTCGAAATAAATTATCATTTGCATAAAATGCATTAGCAGGAACAATTCCTGTCGTCTGTTGTCTCCGCAGTAATTTATGAATAAAACAGACAAGAGTTAATCTTTGAACTTTAATCAGATATTGACAAGGGGGTTTATAATAACGCTGGCAGCGCCGTCACTAATTAAGGTCATCGGATTTTAATTATCATTACATTTTTTTTTTTGATATCCATCAAACGGCTCAGTTAGAGAAGTAAAACATCTTTTCAAACAGTTACCTATAATGGCAATTGGTTGTGAAATATTATTTTGCAGCACCATTATTAGTTTCAGGAATACTTTATAAACATGTGAATGCAACTCTCATTGTCTGAGCTTGAAACTACTTATCTATGTATCATAAGCATACCTCCTAACATACACTGATCTGCCCTACCATTATGACCACTGACAGGTAGGGATGAGCCAAACACCCCCTGGTTAGGTTCGCAGTAGAAAGTAGTAGAAACTGTACTACGGCTGCACTGTATTGTGTACTGTGTATACCAGTGTAGTAGAAAGTGTAGTAGAAAATGTACACACTGTATTATATACTGTGTACACCGCCTGCACTGTATTAGAAACTGTACTACGGATGCACTGTATTGTGTACTGTGTATATCAGTGTAGTAGAAAATGTACACACTGTATTAGATACTGTGTACACCGCCTGCACTGTATTAGAAACTGTACTATGGCTGCACTGTATTGTGTACTGTGTACACCACCAGAAGTGCAGTAGAAACTCTACATACTATATTAGATACTGTGGACACCACCAGAAGTGTAGTAGAAACTCTACATACTATATTAGATACTGTGTACACCGCCTGCACTGTATTAGAAACTGTACTACGGCTGCACTGTATTGTGTACTGTGTACACCACCAGAAGTGTAGTAGAAACTCTACATACTATATTAGATACTGTGTACACCGCCTGCACTGTATTAGAAACTGTACTACGTCAGCACTGTATTGTGTACTGTGTACACCACCAGAAGTGTAGTAGAAACTCTACACACTATATTAGATACTGTGTACACCACCTGCACTGCATTAGAAACTACCAGGACCTACCAAAAGTGGTCTAAGGATGGTAAACTGGTGAAGCGGCAACAGGGTCATAGGTGACCAAGGCTCATTGATGTGTGTGGGGAACAAAGGCCGGCTTATGTTGTCCGATTCAATAGAAGAGCTACTGTAGTTCAGATTGTTGAAAAGTTAATTGTCAGAAACCATGAATCAGACCGAGACAGAAGTACAATTAAATCACACTTGTTTATTAAATACAAATAAAAAGGTAAATAGAGAAAGCATAGTCAAAGCATAGCCAGAGTCCAGTAACCAGGTCGAGTAGTCAACCAGGCCAGAGTTCAATAACCAGATCGGGTAGTCAGCCAGGCCAGAAGTCAGGGATCCAAGTGGAGCAACAGCAAACAGGATAAGGAGCCAGAAGGGATGTTAGCAAGCCAATCTTTAAACAGATCCGCAGGAGATGGTTTCTTGTGATGTGACAAAGGCGAAGGCAGAGGTGAAGTGAGCTGGACAGCTTTAAGTAGGCAGGTCAGACGAGCATGATCAACAGCTGGTAACTGTGGAGAGACATGAGAGCTGGCAATTAGCCAACAGCTGATCAGCCAGTCCAGAGAAGGAAGGGCTAAGCCAGCCCTGACATTAATGCTAGTTCCAATAGAAAGGTGTCAGAACACACAGAGCATCACAGTTTGTTGTCTATGGGGCTCTGTAGTCGCAGACCGGTAAGGGTGCCCATGCTGACCCATTTCCACAGCCAATAGCACCTACAATGGGCATATGAGCATCAGAAATGGACCACAGAGCAATGGAGGAAAGTGGCCATTGGCCTGGTCTGATGAATCACATTTTCTTTTACATCATGTGGATGTTACTCATAGACAGGACACAGAAAGATGCTCCGGAAATGATCTGGGATTGTTTAGATGCCAACAACCTAAGTCACAACATCTGATAATAATCAAATAGTTTATTTATCAAATTCATAAAAACCATTGAAAAAAGGAAGAGAAATAGCATTTGTTAAACACATTGGATCATTTCACATTAGATGCCCACAATTTAACTTATTTACAGTTATTTATAGTTGCTTGTCATGGTGTAGCAATCCCGACATGTTTCGTCAATTTATAGGCTTCTTCAGGAGTTTATGCTACCACACCTGGACAAATAGATCCAATACATGAATCAATACATATACAGTTGAAACTAAATATGTAAGGAATATATTTACTAGATTACAACATGTGAGTAGTACATCTGTCAATATCAATAATAGATATAAATGTTGGTGGAGGTCATCTTACCAATTTAAATGTAACTATATGGATACCAATTCAAAAGGCAGGAAAAAATATTTTTTTTTTCCAACAGAGGGATTAAGATCCAATCAAAACTCAGCAGAGGGGGTCCCCAGAATGAATGCAAGAGCAGTATCTGATTAGCCACAGGAAGGATAGCCAGGGCAAGTAATGGCTAAGGAATATAAATAATTAAAAAATAATAATTAATCACAATGTCCTCAAATATATAGAGCTTCTAAGCATTTGCCTTTAATAGACAAAAGCAGCATGAACATCGAAAGCCAAGAAACAAGAGTGGTGGGCTAATGTTGTAAAATATATAAGGCACACAGCAGAGAACCATAGCCCAGAACAGCAATCTAATTATAGTCAAAAACAATATAAACCAGTTGTGTTGTGCTAAAACATACAACAACTTATCATAAAAATAAAAACATAAAGTCATAAATTATAGTGAAAAAAGTCCACACTGCGAAGACAGTGACAATCAAAGTATTCCACCATCAGATCTTGGACTGTGTTCACACACCAAGCAGATTCCCTTCACCAAATGGCCGCAAGTGCGGGCTTACCAAACTTATATGACCCACTTATCATAGAGAAGTCATGAACAGCATATGGTGTAAAGGTCCATGTTTTCCCACACTCTTAAACAAATGCAAACATTGTCCAGATAAGGTAAAGCTCCTGTAGATCATTCTTTCACTCACATATTTCCATACAGGTTAAAAAGAAGTAAAAGATCAAGCGCTCCACATAGTGTAAAATCCAACAAAAAGTATTTTTTTTTAAACTTTATATTGCACCTACAGGCATGAAAAAAACGTGTTACACAGCATAGAAAAGAATCCAGCTGGCACATAGATACACTTCTGAGTCTCTTCCGCTGAAGTCAGCATGTAGCTCCGCCCTAAGCGTTTCATCATATGTGACGTCTTCCGGGGTAGCTACATGCTGATATCTCCACGTTACTGGAAGTGACCCACAAGTGTGTCTATGTGATGGCCGGAATTGTTTTCTTGTTAAAGTGACATCTGAAAACAGGTGTATTGAAGCGACCTGCCCCTTTGACCTAAAAGTCAAGCCACATTTAGTTCTCATTGGCACAGCTAATTGATTTGAGGTTTTTACATCACTCATTCCTGCTTTCTGTCCCTTCTCTAGTTTTGGTTTTAATTGTAGGCATTCTTGTTGTTAGCTTATTTTTTATGTTAGCTTGGGTACAGAGGGATAAAACAGCTATGCTTAAAGAGGAAGTAAACTCATCAGGGGCTTGGTCCTCGGTGGGTCTCGGCGCTCAGCCGCTGTCATTCGGCGAAGCCGCGATGACGTCACTCCCGCGCATGGGAGCCGCCACTCGCGGCATATCGCCATTGACCGCGGCACGCTCAGCGCGCCTGCGTGCCGCTGTCTACGGCGCATGCGCCGTAAACAGCGGTGCCTGTCTTTCAGCAAATATCTCCTAAACCGTGTAGGTTTAGGAGATATTTCTTGGACCTACAGGTAAGCCTTAATCTAGGCTTACCTGTAGGTCAAAGTTGGTTGTAAGGGTTTACAACCACTTTAATTTGATTTACTAAAAAGAAATGCTGTTCTATTTCAAATGTTGATATATGAAATGCCATTCCTTCTTAGATCCAGTTTGTGCAGATGGTTTGGACACTTGCTCAACTTCCAGAATCAACAGGCAACTTAACTCCTTAATAAAATAAAGAAAGTGAATTCAACATAGTTTTACTTCAGGATACAAAGGATGCTTTTCCAGTCTTTTGAAATGTAAGAGGACAATGACTTTTCCAAGTCCGGGTGAAGGCTTGCCATCTGGAGGTCTCATGGTGTGTGTCTTGGGAACCATGTAACTAGTTTAAGGATGCTTTGAAGTGATTTGGTGAGCTGGACTTAGGAGGGTTTGTGATGGCATGTTATTAACTTGGAATGGACTTGTGAGATAGAGACGTATCTGATGGACCAGGGTTAATTGTGCTTGTGCTTGGTCCTGTGTGGTTTTTGCTGGGTCTGTTTGGGTTGTGCTTGGTCCTGTGTGGTTTTTGCCTAGGTCTATGTGGTTTGTGCTTGGCCCTGTCACTGTGTGGTTTTTGAAAACCCTAAATCCGCTATACACACTAACTATAGCAGGTCCCCTTCCCCCCCCCCTCTCTTTTTTCCTTCTTCACTCCCCCCATCCAGGACATATATAATCCAGCAGCGCAACGCACAAAAAAACATTTTTTTACTCTGGTTTTTGCCTGGGTCTATGTGACTTGTGTTTGGTCCTCTGTGGTTTTTGCCTAGGTCTATGGGGATTGTGTTCGGTCCTGTGTGGTTTTGCCTGGGTCTATATGGATTGTGTTTGTTCCGGTGTGGTTTTTGCCTGGGTCTATGTGATGTGCTTGGTCCTCTGTGGTTTTTGCCTGGGCCTATGTAGATTATGCTTGGTCCTGTGTGGTTTTTGCTTGGGTCTATGTGGATTTTGTTTGGTCCTCTGTGGTTTTTGCCTGGGTCTGTGTAGGTTGTACTTGGTCCTGTGTGGTTTTTGCCTGGGTCTATGTGGATTGTGTTTGTGCCTGTGTGGTTTTGCCTGGGTCTATGTGGATTGTGCTTGGTCCTGTGTAGTTTTTGCCTGGGTCTTTGTGGATTGTGCTTGGTCCTGTATGGTTTTGCCTGGGTCTATATGGATTGTGCTAGGTCCTGTGTTTTTTTTGCCGGGGTCTATGTGGATTGTGCTTGGTCCTGTGTAGTTTTTGCCTGGGTCTTTGTGGATTGTGCTTGGTCCTGTATGGTTTTGCCTGGGTCTATATGGATTGTGCTAGGTCCTGTGTGGTTTTTGCCGGGGTCTATGTGGATTGTTCTTGGTCCTGTGTGGTTTTTGCCTGGGTCTATGTGGATTGTGTTTGTGCCTGTGTGGTTTTGCCTGGGTCTATGTGGATTGTGCTTGGTCCTGTGTAGTTTTTGCCTGGGTCTTTGTGGATTGTGCTTGGTCCTGTATGGTTTTGCCTGGGTCTATATGGATTGTGCTTGGTCCTGTGTGGTTTTTGCCGGGGTCTATGTGGATTGTTCTTGGTCCTGTGTAGTTTTTGCTTGGGTCTTTGTGGGTTGTGCTTGGTCCTGTGTGGTTTTTGCCTGGGTCTATGTGCATTGTGTGTGGGCCTGTGCCTTGGTGACTTGTGCTTTTGTGTGTTTTCTTCTTTTTGCAATGCGCTTGGGACTTTGCTGCTTCTGCCTTTGCATGTGCTAATAGTAGATTAATTAGCCTTGATTGCTGTGATCTAGAGGACATCTTGAAGCACTTGGAAGACGTAGCAGAATGCAGTTTCATGCAATTGTAATATAACTTGTCCACAAACCCTCCAGACATTCAAGGTGTCTTTTGTTGGCTAAGGACTGTAAAGCTGTTTAGCTCCTGCATAGACTCTTCTGTGTTAATGTTTGATAAAAAAAAGAGAAGAATATCTTTCAATTAGAATTTTATAGCTTTCATTAGGGATGCACCAATACCAATAACAATGCCAAGCATTTGCTTGAGGTAACCATACTTGCGCAAATGCTCCCAATACCGAAACCTATACTTTGCAGTGCAATTTGCATCAATGGGCGATTCCTCCCACCGCTCCTGTGTATATGTGTGTGTATAGAAAGGGAAGCACCATCTAGTGGGCAGTTTACTGAAAATGTTTTAACTCACATTAAGTACATATCTGCACAAATCCAAATCTGCATGGTGTCCCAGTCCCGCCTTATACCCACAGGGTCCCGGGAACTTCTCCTCCAGTCCCGGGAACTTCTCCTCCAGCCCTGTGAGCAACTCCAGCAGCCGGGATTTTCTATCTTCACAGGGACACTATGCAGATTTGGATTTTAGCCAATATGTACTTAAAGCGGAGTTCCGCCTGGGTAAAAAAAAAATTAAGAGTCAGCAGCTACAAATACCACAGCTGCTGACTTTTAATATATGGACACTTACCTGTCCAGGGAGCCCACGATGTTGGCACCCAAAGCCGACCCGTTCTCTGGCTCCGGGTTCTCTGGATCCTTACTAAGGGAAACAGGAAGTGAAGCCTTATGGCTTCACAGTCTGTTTTTTTCTACTGTGCATGTGCGAGTCTCGCTGCGCTTTCTGAATGGTCTGTCTGCTGGGACCTTCTTGGACGGCTTCTGGGATGGCTGGGCATTGCGCAGTTCGCTGCACAAGATTGTGGCGATCTTTCCCCGGAAGTGGGAGAAGATACCTGGCAGGTATCCGCCCCCCCCCCCCCCCCCGAAAGGTGCCTAATCTAGCAACACAGGGGGGAGGAATACGATCTATGGAAGTTCCATTTCTGGGTGGAACTCCGCTTTAAGGTGAGTTAATTTTTTTTTTAAGAAACTATTCACTAGATGGCGCTTCCGTTTCTATACACTCACACACAAAATATGTGTTCTACATATTATACTTGCATAACTCCCAACTTTTTGAGATGGGAATGAGGGACACCTATTAGCAAAAGTAAGCAGGCATAGGACACACCCCCTGCCACGCCCCCTTAAAGGAGAATTTTACAACAACAAAAATGGTTAAACCCACAAGAACTTTTTTTTACCACTACTATTCCTTTATACTGTCTTTTGGAATTTATAGATGCAGCAATTTAGAAATGAGATGAAAGGTTTAGCACTGGGAAACACTTTCTGAAAGATTTTAAGTGCATTTTATATACAATTGTATAGATCAGACCAAAATGAGGGACAAATGAGGAGGAATGAGGGACATTGTTCCAAATCAGGGACAGTCCCTGGAAATCAGGGACAGTTGGGAGCTATGTACTTGCCTGCTCTGTTCAATGGTTTTGCACAGAGTAGCCCCAATCCTCCTCTTCTCGGGTCCCCTGCCAGCACTCATGGTTCCCCCTCCTCCCCCCTGCTTAATGGCCTCATAGCAAGCCACTTGCTCTCAGGGCACTCGTGCATGCATACCGGCTCCTCTAGGGTTGCCACCTTTTCTTCAAGTCAAACCCGAACACTTTAGCGGCACACAGCAATTTTTTTTTATATTATAAACTATACATATATTTTGCTATTAAATAATATTTCTAATTATATGAAGTTAATAATAAGAGTCCCCCTTTACATCAGAGTTCACAGAGTTCCCCTTTTACATCGGAACTGCAGACTCTGATGTAAGGGAGAACTCTGGGGACTCTAACATAAGGGATGTTCTGGGAACCCTGATTTAAGGGGGAACACTGAGAAATCTGATGTACGGAGAGGACTCTGATATAAGGGGAAACACTGTGGCTTCTGGTGTAAAGGGGAAATCTGATGTAAGGGGGGCTCTGAGAACCCTGATGTACCTTAGTGTACTCACTCAGATGCAGGAGAGAGAAGGGGGGAAACTTCAGACACACACACAGGGATGGATGATGAGCTCACTCACCCTCACCCCTTGGCAGTCATCGAGATGTATCTGAGGCTGCTGAACTTCAAATTTCCAGCCCGACTTACTTTCCTATTCTGAGGCACAGCACCGGGGATTGGAGTGTGGGTAGACACAGAGGGGTAGGGGGAAGAGGTGCAGATCACACCTTCTTTCCTCTCCTGTCTGTGTGTTTGGGGGGTTTGTTAGTGCTGGCTTTGGGCAGTGTGAAAGAGTGTAATAGACAGTCCCATCCCCCCCTTCAGTTAGAACACACTGAGGGAATAAAGTTAACCCCTTGGTCGCCCCCTAGTGTCACCCGTGTGCATGGTGCACTGGTACCACTAGCTGCCTATGCTGCTGCCAGCCATATGTAGAGGGGGCTGCATGGGCCCCCTGCAGCACAGGGCCCAGTTGCGGTCACGACTGCTACACCCCCTATAGTTACGCCCCTGCAGGTTGGACAGTCCCTCTCTCACAAGGCCTAGCAGCCAACAAGGTGCTTAAATTGGGAACAAGTCTCTGCCACAAACGTTGTTGTAGAACACGTATTGAAACTAAACTTGTAGAACACTCATGGGAAACCTGGATCTTTCAGCCAGCTTGGCGATATCCATGAGACTGGATTCTCTTGGGTACTTCAGCCCTTCCAGCTCTTACTAAGAAACCAACCTGGTCTTCTTCTGAAGAGTCCTCCCCTGGAATGCTTGAAGTCACTGGGTCTCACCCAAACCGGAGACGGCACCCAACCACCTCAGAATCCTCCTTTAGTTTCCTTGTCTCGGGCTAGCCAGCCCAGAGACAACAAGATTGGTTGGATCTGCACCCCAGGCCATAGCCTTCCTGGGGGCTGGTCAGGAGGACCAGGACCATGAAGTCAGTACATCCTTCTGGACCGGAACCCCGAAATACCCTCTCCCAGAAAGCACAACAAGAGTGCCACCCCCACTGGGCGAGCTCTGAGAGAGAGTAACTTAAGCACTCAACCAGACCATTGTTCCATACCTGCCAGAAGAGATAGTGCCCCCTGGGGCCAGGCTGAACATCTTAGTCCAGTCAGACGGATGTTGAAGTCCAAATTTAGACAATTGTACCCAAACCAAACTGCAGTTTAGGCATAACCTTACCTTTGAAAAACGCATATCGCATGCTCTTCGGGAGCCGCCGCTACATATATATATATATATATATATATATATATATATATATATATATTATAATTGTATATTAAAAGTTACATAATTCACATCTTAATTTATTGATGTATACTGAGGACTAACTATAATTTTGATGTAGTTGCGTCTTTAAATGTTGATGTTTTGATGTTTCCTAATATCTGATAAGTCAGTATATGCCCATGATGTCCTTTAGTGACATCACAATGATCAGGAGAGAGTGAGACGTTGGTGTATAATGTAACATTACTGCCGTCTGCTCAGTGGAGTGTTCTCAGGTTGGGACTCCGCTCCGTGGCAGATGGTTTTGCAGTAAATTGTAATGTATAATGAATATCGTTATCAGCCTTTGGAAAGGCTGCAAAAAAATGATTGTTCTTGGCAGAAGAGAAAATGAGGGAAATTAGTGTTTGAATCTCCATTCTTACAATCCATCAGCCTCTGTAGCATTTTTCAGTTTTTTCCTTAAATTTTTTTCTTTTAGGAGGAAGCAAACATTGAATTTATGATATATATATATATATATATGTTTCATGGACTGACTTCATTATTTTATTTTTTTTTGTTTTCAGCACTATAAATGTAAACCTATCATTAAATATTAAGCAATGGATAAGCCTTCTAGCCTGCAGTATGGCTGGGCAAGCGATCGATCTTGCCCTCGGGCTTGGGGGGGGGAGGGAGCATTCAGATGTAGCTGGCCAATCAGCCCCTGTCCAAGACACATCTGCTGAGATTACATGAGCAGAGATGGCATCATCTGGCGTAGTCAGTTATACAAAGACTGACAGTAAGCAGGCAGTCAGCACTGCGCTTTCTAATTTGAAACGTGAAAAAAATGTGTATTAAATGTATCATTTCTATTAACCACTTGACCTCCAGAAAATGTACCCCCCCCCATGACCAGGCAAGACACTGTACCCAAAATAAATTTATGTCACCCCCCACGCACAAATAGAGCTTTTCTTTGATGGTATTTGATCACCACTGGGTTTTTTATTTTTTAATAAACAAAAAAAGACTGAACATTTTGAAAAAAAAAAAATATTTTTTATTTTCTACTATAAAACACATCCAAGAAAAAAAATTGTGCGACACTGTACCCAAAATAAATGTATATCATTGCATGGTGTTTGATCACCACTGGGTTTTTTATTTTTTAATAAACAAAAAACAAAACAAAAAAAATACCCAATATTTTTTACTTTCTACTATAAAACACGTCCAAGAAAAAAAATCGTGTGACACTGTACCCAAAATAAATGTATGTAATTTCCCCCCCCCCCCCCCCCCCACACACACACACAAATCAAGCTTTCCTTTGGTGGTATTTGATCACCACTGGGTTTTCTATTTTTTAATAAAAAAAGACCAAAAATTTGAAAAAAAAAACAATATTTTTTACTTTCTACTATAAAACACATCCAAGAAAAAAAAATCTGATGTTTTCATAAATTTAGGCCAATATGTATTCTGCTACATATTTTTAGTAAAAAAAATAAAAATATTGAATGGTTTTTCGCAAAAGTATTGTGTCTACAAATTATGGGATGGATTTATAGAATTGAAATTATTATTATTATTATTATTTTTATTTTACTAGTAATGGCGGCGATCAGTGATTTTGAGCAGGACTGTGCCAGTCAGTGCCCACAAATGAAACTTTGCAATCACTTAAAGTCTACTGATGTCTAATGTCAGAAATGCTCTAACCCCATCTGCCCACAGCTGAAACAGAAAACACTCCAGGTAGACATGTGCAATTTGTTTCGTTCTCAATTCCTTTTTTGACGAATTTCTATAAATTCATTAATTCGGAAATATCCGAATTAACGAAAAGCCATTTAACAAATCTTTCAGAATATTCGTAAATTTGAATATTTGAAAATATCCTAAATTTGAATAGTCGTAAATTTATAGATTCTGAAATTCTGAAATTCTAAATGCGAAAATTCAGAAATTCTAAAATTAGAAGATTCGCAAATCCGACAACTCAAAAATGCGAAAATAAGAATGAAAATTCAAAAGAACAAAAATCCAGAAATATGAAAACCTGAAATAAGAACTAACTAATAATAACTTGACTATTACTAACTACTAAATTATAGGTATTGGAATTTCCTTTCAAATTTGGCTGTTAGTGTATGAAATAAATACATTTTTTTCTGAAGTTACGAATTATTCAAAATAACGAATGCCGTATCTAAACAAATGCAACCTTACAAATGAATAATAATACATAACAATAATAATAATAATAATAATAATAAAAGCTTTTTTATTATTATTATTATTATTATTATTATTAATAATAATAATATGAATTCATTCCATTCCATTTGTTCAGATGCGGCTTTACTTATTTCGGATAATTGGTAACTTCGGATAAATTGGTATTCGTTACGTTGACTAACAGCCAAATGTGAAAGGAAATTCCAATACCTATAATTTAATAGTTATTATTAGTTAGTTATTCTTTTGAATTTTCAGATTTTCGTTCTTTTGAATTTTTGGATTTTATTTATTATTATCGGATTTTCAAATTTTTGGATTTTTGAATTTTACGAATTTACAAATTTACAAATTTCGATCATAATAAATGACCAGAAAAACTAAAAAAAAATCAAAAAAAAAATCAATTGAAACGAAAACGGAAACTAATAGATTTTTCAGCAGTGAACATGTCTAACTCCAGGCATATGCAGCTACTTTCTATTTGCTTCAAAGCAAGCACTTGGGCAAACAAGTAGTGGGCAACCATGGACAGCCAATGCAAAGGGGGCTGAGAATGGGCCCAGGTTGGTAAGCCCATTCTACTGCATGTATTAGCAGCACAGCATCTTTGCCCCGGGCACTGAACAAACTTGTCCCGGTACTGCCTTACCCCCATCTTCTGCAGAGTGCAATGTCACTATCCTTTCGAGAAGACTCTTTGGAAACACGGAGCAGGTAAAACCTTGCAAGACGAAACTCCAGTCCTTTGCAAGATCATCTTATTGAAAGATTTGAGTTGCTATGAATTTTCCAGGATCTACTGTAACTGGAATGAGCATGAAGTCATCCTTGCCAATGTGCAACAAGCAGAATACAAGCAATTCCTGAAATTCCAGGGAAATTTCACTCATCCAGACATGGCACCCTGTACACCCCTTGTAGATAAACTCTTGACTAGGCTAAGACAGATGCAAACTGACCATTACCCTTACTACTACCATATTTGGTGTACCCATCTTAATACCCATCTTAAATAACCAGGCGACACCCTTTTTGCAGTAGAATTGAGCCGTACCGGCCATTTATTAACAATAACCATAAACATTTTATTTTCCATAACACATAATCTCTAGGGCTGTCTTTAAGGCAGGGAAAAAGGGGAAGCTGCCCTGGGCCCTGTCATTGTTGTGTGGCCCAAAGCAGCTGCCTCATACTATCCCAGTTTACATTCCCTTGTCTCTTAAAGTTTTAGTCCTGTGCTGCTACTAATGCTGCCCAGCTCTGCCCTATTGTTGTGTATAGATGACTCACCTGTAGACCTGTGTTTACATGTAAATACTGGCATTCATATGTAAATAGCAGTCACATGCATATGTAAATAGCTGAGGCCAATGGCATTGATATGTAAATAAAGGCAGCATCCATAGGTATATCATGCCCCCCTGCAGTGAGGAGAAGATGTGCTGTAACCTATTGCAACCAGTGAGCAGTATTACTGTACAGTAATCTCTAGCAGGCAATCAACAAGCAGATGTGCTGTAACCTCTAGCAACTAATCAGTGAGCCTTAAGGAGCGCTGTAACATCTAGCAACCAGTCAGTAAGCAGTAATGATATGCTGTAACCTCTGGCAACCAATTGCAATTGCTGCCTGATCTGATACAGTAAACTGATTTTAAGTCTAGCTGCTATTTATTTTATGTCTCAGAGAAGGTGGAGAGCGAAATTGCATAGGGGGGGGGGCCCTAAGAAAATTTTTGCCCAGGGTCCAATCAATATTAAAGACGGCCCTGATAATCTCACATATATCTATTAAACCAGGTTGCTAATCTCTGAAGGCACTGAAAAGCCCCCAAATCAATTTTTATTATCAGCGATCACACAAGGTCCCCAGTCGCAACACACCGACTCGAGGACACTACCAACTCTCCACCTTCCAACACTGATTCCCATATGCCAAATTCCCAGCTAAACCACGGTTAACTGGCATCTTACTGAGGACCCCATACCATAGATGGTTCCCCACTATGCCATCTCAGTATTAATTTTGATGGCCTCCAAAGATCCCAACCACCACACCACTACCATAATCTCTGCCGGACGTCCATTCCACAAAAAAGGAGCAGGAGGGTGGGAAGCTGCTTCTTCGTCCGATAACCTCTGAATGACCTACCGGACACTTGGCACCTTCCTTCCTAGGTCCTACAAACCCCCCCGACCACCCCCACTTGACTAAACATACTCAAAACACCGGGTTAACCCCTTGTGTCCTGATTGCCCTGCTACCCTGTCATGCCAGCCCCACGCTTACTTCTCTGTCTTTTGCTACGGGCTTCTCTCATCCACACCAAGGACAATATGCTGACTTTCTTTAATCGGGAGCACGTTGGTTGGCTTTTTTCAGTGTACTGTACTTGACCTTGTCACAGTCTTGTTTATTACTCTCGTCTCTGTTATAAATACGGGTTTCCATTTTGTCGCGGATATATTTCACCCTTATGAGGGTCTAAAAATGTAAATAAAATTGCTTTCTGAAAATGTTTTACACGAAGGTCAGAGTTTCCTCCGCTATTCCAAATGTCATCTGTGCCATGGCTCCTTCAGAAGATAATGCATTCCGCGAGATGGCGCCGGGCTCTCTCTCTCTCTCTCTCAAGCATTTTATGGGCTGCCATTTTTATACTGTAGTTTGTTGATATGTGATATTAATCTTCAAAAGCCCTGTTGTGTTATTAATGACAGACTGAACCATGGCGGGTTTCAGTCTGTGATCTGGGAATGGTGTGATCAGAGGGTGTATTAGAGATTAGCAACATAACCAAAGAGCAGGGGAAAAGCTTTTGAACAGTTTGCTGTTGAGGGAACGTGAAGCTCTGAAGGTACTAAAAGCTGCAATAAAGGCTTAGAGAAAATCCAGAGTTTGTCAATAACTGTGCAGTATATCAGTCAGGAGATGACCTCACAGATATGAAGTGGCTGTAGGGTCAGATTAGTTGACTTCAGTGTCCTCATTTTGACTTTGGAGCAGGACTAGAGTTGCCACCTCATCCCTTTAAACCCGAAAACACATATTAATTACACAGGTTCTGTGGCTGATTAACCAGTTCCCGCCCAGCCCACGCCGATGTACGTCGACAGAATGGCACGGGAAGGCATATTGGCGTACAGGTACGTCCAATCTTTAATGCCGCCCGACTAGCACGCGGCGCGCTCGCGTGCTGGTTGGGACCCCCGTGAGTCCGGTCGCAGGTCCCGCGGACTCGATCGCCGCGGGCATACCCACGATCGTCTCACAGGGCGGCTGAACGGAGAGATGCCATTGTAAACAGCGTCTCCCTGTTCTGCCTAGCAACTAGTGACGCTGATCTCTGCTCCATGTGATTGGAGCAGAGATCAGTGTTCACTAAATGAAAGCCTAGCCCCCCACAGTTAGTAACACGCCCCTAGGAACACTTAACCCCTACACTGCCACCCACTGGTCAACCCCTTCACTGCCAGTGTCATTTACACAGGAATCACTGCATTTATATAGCATTGATTGCTGTATAAATGACAATGGTCCCAAAAATGTGTCAAAAATGTCCGATGTGTCCGCCATAATGTCGCAATCACAATAAAAATCGCTGATCACTGCCATTACTAGTAAAAAAAAAAATTATTAATAAAAATGCCATAAAACTATCCCCTATTTTGTAAACGCTATAACTTTTGCGCAAACCAATCAATAATCGCTTATTGCAATTTTTTTTACCAAAAATATGTAGAAGAATATGTATCGGCCTAAACTGAGGGAAAAAATGTTTTTTTTATATATTTTTGGGGGATATTTATTATAACAAAAAGTAAAAAATAATGCGTTTTTTTCAAAATTGTCGCTCTATTTTTATTTATAGCGCAAAAAATAAAAACCGCAGGGGTGATCAAATACCACCAAAAGAAAGCTTTATTTGTGGGAAAAAAAGGACATCAATTTTGTTTGGGAGCCACGTCGCACGACCGCGCAATTTTGAGTTAAAGCGACGCAGTGCCGAATCGCAAAAAGTGGTCTGGTCTTTGGCCAGCAAAATGGTCCGGGGCTGAAGTGGTTAAGATGGTAATTAAACTCACTTGTTGCCTTATCTGCATTTAATTAGCCTCAGAACCTGTGTAATTCATATGTGTTTCGGGTTTAAAGGGGTGAGGTGGCAACCCTAAGCAGGACTGTGAGGATTTGGCACCACTCTTCCCATAAAGAAAGGATAAAGAAAGTATTCTGGGAAAGCGATAGCTCAGAGAGATTAGTTCAGGGGTTGGTTATAATAATGTCAGGGCTTGTTAAGAGTTAACTACTTCCCGCATGTAGGACGTCCTATGACGTCCTTTGATTGAAGTGGTGATATCTGGATGATGCCTGCAGCTACAGGTATCATTCAGATGTCTTTGTTTTCAGCTTTAACCACTTCCGGACCGCCCACCGGCGTTATACGTCGGTATTTTGAAGAGGAGTATCAGTTGGCAGTTGTAGCTGCCATAACCCCCGGTATCCTCTTCTTCAGCAGGCGGCCCGCTTCAAGATAAAAGTGGTCTCTTCGCTGCAAGATCACTTTTATTGGCGGTGTGCTCCTGCCGCTCTCCGTTGCCCTCCGCCGCTTACCGGAGCCTTCGGCAGCGGAGACATTTGGATCCCTATTATGGCTTGACATGGAGACGAGTGAGAGGAAGATGGGCCCCCACCCATTTCCATATCATTGCAAGGCGGAAGCGACATCAAAACGTCACTTCCGCCCATGACTCTTAAAGGGCCATTTTTTTTTCTTCTTTTTAAATGCCAACATTTTTTTTTTTTTTGCATTTTAGTGTAAATATGAAATCTGAGATCTTTTTGACCCCCAGATCTCATATTTAAGAGGTCCTGTCATGCTTTTTTTCTATTACAAGGAATATTTACATTCTAAGTCATTTTCTAGCAAAAAAACAGTTTTTAACTTGTAAACAACAAATCTCAGAAAGAGGCTTGGTCCTTAAGTGGTTAACCGCCCCCCCCCCCCCCCCCCCATTCCTTTCCAGCTCAAATCCACTCCCTTTCTTCCCTCCTAGCACAAGAACTCTACCCACCAAATTTCACCTCTGCCTACAAACACCTTTCCACAATCCCACTCTTCCAGCACTCCTCCTCCACCTCAAATCCTCCTCAGTCATTCTTACTAGCGTAATTCCCCCCCACCCTCCCTTGCTAACACAAATCCCCCCCTCCCAAATCACCCCTTCTACCACCACTCCAAATCCTCCCTTCTTGCACAAATCGTTTCCCCCCCCATGCTCGCAGCTGCCGCAAATCCCCCTAAAGCAGTGGTTCTCAACCCTGTCCTCAAGTACCCTCAACAGGCCATGTTTTGGGAATTTCTCTTAGATAAATTTGCTGTCCAAAATACTAAGCCATTGACTCTGATTTAAAGCATCTGTGCAAGATAAAGGAAAAGCTGCAAACGTGGCCTGTTCCAGGAACGATATGGGGAGATTTGTGCTTTAGGGGGAATTTGTCAAGTGGTGGGGGTAAGATTTGTTCTAGGAGGGGACATTTGCGAGGGGGGGGGGTTCTTGCTGGTGTGATTTAGGGCAGTGATTCCCAACCTACCCCCAGTATTGAGGACTGAGGTTGGGAATCACTGCCCTAAATCACCCTTCGTATCACACCCCTAAATCACACCAGCAAGAATCCCCCCCTCACAAATTTCCCCTCCTAGAACAAACCTTACCCCCACCACCTGACAAATTCCCCCTCCAGCACAAATCTCCCCATATTGCCCCTTCCACCACAAGAAACTGGAGGGGAGAGAGAACGCAGCCCAAACTTCCTCCCAGCTCTCTCCTTTTCTCCAGCTTGGTGCTGGCATTAGGAGTAAGGCCCCATTCACACCCAGGGGCAGACTAACCATTCAGCCCCTTGGGCACTGCCCGAGGGCCCCGGGCCACTAGTGGGCCCCATCAGGGTTTCCAGCCTTAGTAAAACAAGGGACAGTATGTAAAAATCTGTATTTTTTAAAAATCTGCTGCCCCACCTCTCCAGTACCTTTTCAGCCAATAGAAACAAATCTGTGTATACTGTGTATACATGTATGTGTAACTTGTGTGATTGTATACTGTGTGTGTGTGTTTGTGTATACTGTGCGGCCCCATAATCTCTGATTGCCTGTGAGCCACCGCAATTTTGGCACGATTTTGTACAGGTCAAAAGCAGTAAAAAGCAGAAAAACGCCCAAATCTGCCTAAAAAAAAAGTTCCAAAACTTGTTTGGCTTCAGGCCTTTTGGGGCTTCTGGCTTCAGGCGTTTTGGAGTGGAAATGTGAACCATCTCCATAGAGAATAATTGATTTTTTTCCCCTCCAGTGTTTTGTAGCTTCAGGGTTCAAGCTACAAAATGCTCAGGTGTGAATGGGGCCTAATACTGCTGTCAATACTTCTGTCAGATTGTAGCGCCAGGAAGACTCCATGTGGCGCCCCCACCAACTTGATGGACTTGTGTCTTTTTTTCAACCTAACTATGTAACTATGTAACCTCACATGCTACCAGTGCTCCAAGGGCAGCCGCCCCTCCTGCCCACCCTTAGTTCCAGCCCTGCTTGAGAGTAATTTGCATCTGGTAAGCAGATCTGGATCTTTATGGTTGTGGATCACAGTGGTGGAAGTGTTTGTTTGAAGAACCATTGGGATTGTATCACAAGAGACTTGATTACTAAGACTTTTTATTTCATATGCCGCGTACAAATGATCGGAATTTCGGCCAGCAAAAGACTGATGAGAGCTTTTCATCGGAAAATGCGACCGTGTGTACGTTCCATCGGAATTTAGCTGACCGAATTCCCGCAAGCAAAAATTTGACAGCATGTTCTCAATAGTGACATGATAATATTACGCAGTTGCTGCAGACTTGTCGGCTGCATATCCACGATGGGAATCTCCCATTCCTCCACATCCCAAGGGTACTCTATTGGATTGAGATCTGGTGACTGCGGAGGTCATTGGGGCATGGGCGTCCGCAGAACTTTTTTCAAGGGGGGGCATAATTTTAGGGTCACCCATGCGCCGCCCCTTTTCGACAATGTCATTATCAGATTATCATGGTCAGAGACTGCAGACTTAGTACAATTCCTAGGATAGGTAATGGATAATGGCCAACAGGCCCTCTTACCAGACCCAGCGAAACAACACCAGTGATCCCTCCTGCTGGAAGATCGCTCACGCGCCACGGGGGCGACTCTGGTCAGTACTGTAGCATGTCTGTACCCTGGCAGTGACTCAGTCTTTCTCTCTCTGGTGGTGCTGGACAGCATGGCTCTCTCTGGTGGCACGGGGCAGTGTAGTTCTCTCTCTGGTGGCGCTGGGCAGCGTGGCTCTCTCTCTCTGGCTTCTGCCCAGCACAATCCTTGTTCTTTTTCCTGTAGCACTCTCTCTCTCAGCTTTTTTCCCAGGCTACAGTCTCTCAATCTCTCGATCACGCTGTATCCTCCTCCCTGTGCAAAATGGGGCCACCAATCTTTGGGACTACATGTCCTATGATTCTCTCCTCTCCTAGTCTCTTTTGATTGGCCCTCAGTTATGGCCAATAGGGAAGGAACAGAGCGGGCAGGAACAGTTATGGCCAATAGGGAAGGAACAGAGCGGGCAGGAAGCTGGGCGAGGAACCTGGTGAGAGCCGTCGTCTCTTCTCCCTGACAGGAGAAAGGAGGGGGTGACCAGGGTAAACCTGATAGCACCGCTGCCAAGTTCTCTGTTGGACTGAGCACGGAAAAGAGCCCGCAGTCACGCTACACTGATAGGGGGCTTGGCAGAACCTTGATGGTGTCACCCCACTGGCGGGTTGCACATGGGTGTGGGCTGCCCGCACCCCGATAGGAATGGAACTGTGTTGAATTTAAGATCTCATCCCTGATTCCAGGGGGGGGCACTTGACCCCCCTTGCCCCTACCTGCGGACGCCCATGCATTGGGGTACAGTGACATCATTGTCATGTTCAAGAAACCAGTGGTGAGATGATTGGAGGACAGTGACCTCATTGTCCAGTGGTGAGATGATTGGAGCTTTGTGACATGGTGACATTATCCTGCTGGAAGGAGCCATCAGAAGATGAGGAAACTGTAGTCATAAAGGGATGGAAATGGTCAGCAACAATACTCAGGTAGGCTCCGACATTTAAACGATGCTCATCTGGTACCGAGGGGGCCCAAAGTGTTTAAAAAAAATATCCCCCACACCATTACACCACCACCACCAGTCTGAACCATTGATACAAGGCAGGATGGATTCTGAAGCTTTCATGTTGTTTACACCAAATTCTGACCCGACCGTCTGAATTTTGCAGCTGAAATCGAGACTCATCAGACCAGGCAACGTTTTCCCAATCTTCTATTGTCCAATTCTGGTGATTCTGTGCGAATTGCTACCTCAGTTTCCTGTTCTTAGCTGACAGGAGTGGCACCCGGTGTGGTCTTCTGTTGCTGTAGCCCATCTGCTTCAAGGTTTGATTTTATGTACGTTCAGAGATGGTATTCTGCACACCTTGGTTGTAACGAGCAGTTATTTGAGTTACTGTTGCCTTTCTATCACCTCGAACCTGCCCATTCACCTCGAACCTGCCCATTCACCTCGAACCTGCCCATTCACCTCGAACCTGCCCATTCACCTCGAACCTGCCCAGACTATAGAGTCTGCGCATTCTCCTCTGACATCAACACAGCATTTTCCTCCACACAACAGCCTCTCACTGGATATTTTCTCTTTTTCTGACCATTGTCTGTAAACCCGAGAGATGGTTGTGCGTAAAAAAAAAAACAGTAGTGGGCATGCCCGCAGATAGTTCCCTTTTGGAACATAGTACAGGAGTTGCTGGCCCGCTTGCTGGAAAGGGTGGTTCCAGGCACCCCTAAATTTTTTCTACTGGGCCTCATGCCACTGAGAATTCCAGCCCCGCACAAAAAACTGGTTAGGCATGTCATTACGGCAGCACGCTGCCTGGTAGCGCTGAACTTGAAATGTCGCTCCCCCCGCCTTATATGCTGGGATTAAAGATGTCGAGCTGATGGTGAAAATGATGGCCAAGGTCGGGGACCAACTGGACGCATGTAACTTGGTCTGGGAGCTATGGCACCGCCGGGAGGAACAGCATAATCCAGGGCCTGACTCAACTTGACGACAGCCTAACCCCTCCCCCCCCCCCCCCCTTTCTCCTTTTTTTTTTTCCTTTTTTCTCTTCTTCTCTTCTCCCTTCCCTTCTATTTCCCCTCTCTCTTTTCTCTCCTTTTCTTCCTCTTTTACAAGGAGTCTTCTTAAGACTCATGTTTCTAACTTACTAAGCGAGTAATAGTGTTTGTTTGATAGTGACTTGTGTGTATTAGTCTAATTAACCTGATACGATCAGGAGATAACACGGTGACATGAGAGAGAGGAACTATCTGAGTAAGAAGTAACACAGCCGTGTAAGGCAAGAAAGAATGCCAAAGTTATAATATAATGACTATGCAATGCACTTAAGCTGTATCTGACAATATTTTGAATAAAACTGTTATTGGAAAAAAAAAAAAAACAGTAGATCATCAGTTTTTTAAATACTTAGACCAGCCCGTCTGGTACTAACAACCATGACATGTCACTTAAATCCCCTTTCTTCCCCATTCGGATGCTTGGTTTGAACTTCAGCAAGTCATCTTCACCACGTCTAGATGCTTAAATGTATTGAGTTGCTGCCATGTGATTGGCTGATTATCAATTTGTGTTACCAAGCAATAGAACAGGTGTATCTAATAAAGTGGCAGGTGAGGGTATGTTGATGAGGAAGGTTTGCTCCGGGGTGGGGTATGTTATTGGGGAATTCATACTGCTGTGTATTATGATGTTGAGGAAGAGGTTTTGCCAGGTGGGTATGCTGATGTGGAAGACGTAACACGTAGGGTTAGCTTAGGGTTGCCACTTTTTCTTCAAGCCAAACCCGAACACTTTAGCAGTGCACAGCAAAAATATATATATATTTTTAGCATACACTATAGGATTGTAGCAGACCCGGGACACTTCTGGGCGCTCCAAAGAGAATAGTAATTTGGCATGCATAGTGCCCCCTCACCCTCCTATGGGGCCCTGTTCTGAGCCACATTCCTGTGTAAATTTTGATGTACTGAAACCCGAACACATGATTCAAAACCCTGCTTGGGGGAATTCATTGATAGGGAAGACATACTGCACGGGGCAATACATTGATGGGGAAGGTATACTGCCTGGGGTTATATGTTGATGGGGAAGGTTTACTGTTTGGGGGGTACGTTGATGTAGAAAATATGCTTTTGCCGATAATATACTGCGAACAGCTCTGCAGTTATCCATCATTTACACAAACGTATATATTACGCTCAGACCAGTGAACAGCGCTGTAGCAGCTGTCATTGCAGGCGATACACGGACAATGCTAAGTGTGATAGAGACAGGCCGCTGTGATTTGTAGTTATGTCCCTGATGGCCAGCATATGCTGAGATCTTCCTTCTAAGTAATTATAAGCAGATTGGCTCTGACTTACATCAGTTTTACATTCTGTAACTCGGCATTAACTAAATAAAAAAATGCACCAATACACAAGAACAGGCTGCTGAAAAACATAATTGATGGCAGCCAATAAAATTCCTGTCCAGAGTGGCTCTGCAGGTGTGGAGTGGCTGGAATATCGCCAGACCCACGGGAATTGGAAAAAAAAATCGGAATATTATTCAAGGGCTGGGAGCAATTCATCTTTTAATTCCTGGAGTTACCTAGTGCATACGTAGCTTGGTGATTGACCAGCTATAACACAAACACATCAATAATGGTAACCAGTACTGGAAAAACGATATATGGGATATTGTGCCCTCTGCTGTCATGTATAAAGAAATTTGAATTCGCACTGGTGTTCAATGACTCTATAGCAGTGGCAGTTGGTGGTATATTTTTTTGAGGGGGGGGGGGGCAAACAATCTACCTGCCGCCACCCCCTCCCAGTCGGTCGGGTCACAAGCAGCCCTCTCATGGTCGGTTGGTCACCAGCCCTGCACTTATGCCATCTAGGTCGTGGGCAGCGCTTCCTCCGGGTGGTGTCTCCTCCTCCTGGTACTTCACGGCAGCTTCCTCTGCATCTCCTCCCTTATCCTCCTCGGCGGCCAATAGGATAGCTTCTCCTCTGGGCCAGGCAGGTGATGGGTCTCAGGACCTGCTTCCCGATTGGCCGGGAGGATAATCAGGAAGACAATAGTGAATATTAATTCCACTATTGTCACACAACTGGGTGGGCTTGGGGCGCAGTGCTCTGCGCCTGAGCCCACCCTTTTTTTAAGCAAATTAGAGCCTTAGGCTATAATCATGTGCTTCTAAAAAAAAAAACGCCTTTGGAATCCATGCGTCCGGCAATCCGCATGTAGATTAGGGGGCCGGACGTATGGATTAGGAGGGCAGCGCTTCCTCGCTCAGCATTACAGGCCTCTACTGCCCTATAGATAGTGACATATTGGCTTGAGACTGGGATCTCCAAACTTGTCAGTACAGGGACAACGTTGTATAGTTACCAATATGCAGGGGCGGAAAAACAAAACAAACAACAATTAATGAATAAATGAATCAATACATTTTACTTGGATCTTTTTAGGAATCAGCATGTAGGCAGGTGCAGTTAGCTACATTTCCACTAGGTGGCTCTGTACCAGAATAGTGTCATAGCAGATAAAAGGCCCCTTTTAGGTAGAGCCCTCCTGCAGTGATGTCATGGGTGAGTCATTGCCCAAGTATAAGCCAGGCTGGGAGGAGCTCTGGGCCTGATGGGGCATGGAAGCCAAACAGCCCACACCAGTACAGATGTAATTAGCACAAGTAGACCCTGGACAGGGCAGCGGGCTGGGTGGAGTGGACCTGTATGCAGGAGAAGCTGGCTGTAGTCATTTTGGCCCTTATGAAGGTTGGGGCTAGGGAGGATTGCAAACGGCCTTTTAGGGCCAGGTTGGGGCTTCCTGTGTGAATCTTCTTCCCTAGAGGGCCCCTGGGAGAGATGCACCCAGCAAGGAAATGACTACCGGGAGCAGAGTCCTATGAGTACTAATGACCCTGGACTGTAAGGGAGATGGCTGATAAGGTGTTGCACATGCTTTTACTTGTGACTACTGCGAACCGTCCACTAAATGTGATTGACTGTGTAATGTCAAGTGTCTCTGGAATGTATGTCCTTGTGATGTGACTGTTATGCCATTTCATGAATACCACCAGTAAAGTAAAAGTAAAGTAAATAATGAGTAATAATGATCCACCCTTGGTGTCAGTGGGAGGAATAGTGCCCCATCGTTAGTGACAGTGGCAGGAATAATGCCCCATTATTGGTGGTGTTGGGAGAAATACAGTGGCAGGAACTAATCCTGATGACGTCACTCTGACTAAATGCATAGGGCGGAGCTTGGTACATCATTGCGTCACTTGCAGTTTCAGATATTTCGCACTGAGTAAGGAGAAGGAGTGACCAGGCATTTTTTTCCCCAAAGAAACTAGTCACACGTAGTGGTGACGGGGTCAGAGCAGGCTTCGTTTGCAGGAAAGTGGCACATAATGGGCTAGTTTGCGAAGCCTACTAGCCCATTATGCTTTTACTTTGCAGGGTTTGCAGGGAACAAAAGAGGAAGTAAAATCCATCAGGGATTTTACCCCCTTCCTGACCAGAGCACTTTTTTGAGATTCGACACTGACAATTGCGCGGTCGTTCGACGTTGCACCCAAACATTTGACGGCCTTTTTCCCCATAAATAGAGCTTTCTTTTGGTGGTAGTTGATCACCTCTGCAGTTTTTATTTTTATTTTATATACATATTACATATTTTTGGTAAAAAAAATCGCAATAAGCGTTTATTGATCGGTTTGTGCAAAAGTTATAGCGTCTACAAAATAGGAGATAGATTTATGGCATTTTTATTATAAATTTTTTTTAATTAGTAATGGCGGCGATGTGCGATTTTTATTGTGACTGCGACATTATGGCGGACACATCGGACACTTTTGATTTTGGGTCATTTATACAGCGATCAGTGCTATAAAAATGCACTGATTACTGTGTAAATGACACTGCCAAATAAGGGGTTAAACACTAGGGGGCGAGCAAGGGGTTAAGTGTGTCCTAGGGTGTAATTCTAACTGTGGGGGGTATGGGCTTCCACTGACATGACAGCGATCACTGCTGCTGATGACCAGGGCTAGTGTAAGGATTTTTGATACCCTAGTCGAAACCTCATTTTGCCGCCCCCCCCTTTGGCTCCTCCCATGAATTCACCCCCTTTGCCCTGCCCATATATACCCCACCTTTTTAATGAAGTGCCCATCAAATGCAGCCCCCCACTGCCCATCAATGTAGCCTCACCAGCGTCCATCAAATGCAGCCTCACCAGGGCGCATCAATGCAGCCTACCAGTGCCCATCAATGAATGTTTGCTTGCTTCCATTTATTCGGGAGTGGGGACACAGACACAGTCCTCCGCCACTGCTGCGCCTCTGACACTATGTCCGAACGGAACGGCGGCTGCCTGCTGATGATGAGATTTAGTTGCTTGCTGCAAAGAGAAGAGAGTAGGAACACCAGTGGCCGGGTGCCCTAGGCAGCAGTGCGCCTAGTTTGCATAGCGGTAGCACCGGCCCTGCTTTTATTCCCACACTGTACACACCAGTATCCTCATCTACTGTATATATTTAAAAATACAAGTGACAAGATGTAAGCCGTAGTCAACGGGCAACAACTAATATTACAATTATTTTATTTTAATTTTTTTGGAAATAAACGTAAAAATCTGCAGGAATTTCCAGGGACGGGGTCAGCGTGGTGCTGAACTGCTGTAAAAATATAATGATTCCTTTTTTCATTAACGATTATTCACCGGAATCCATTTCCTCTTATCTCATCCATTTTATTGTAATTAAAGCTCTGTGTTCATACAGAGAAATTTTCCTTTTGCAAGCAATTTAGAAGACAACATTTTTTATGGCAAGGTGTCCGGATTTTAATAGCGAGGCAACTACAATTTAATATTTTATTCCGCTGCGCCGGGGCTGCGGTTATAGAAAAATGTATTTCACATTAGATTTTATATTTCTATTTATTGGCTCTTCCATAAGGGGCTTGTTTCGTCGGATTTATGACGCGGCAAACAGATGAAACGGCGAATAGGAAAAGTTTCAGTTGCGCCCGATTCTTGTTGTTGCGCGCTCACCCCGACCGTGTGACCCATTTATGGTAGCGGCTGCCTTTGTTTAATACTGGAATCTACACAATGGCTCATCTAGCTGGTACAGGCATAGGGGTGTGTGCCCTATTGCTCAAACACACACATGAGCGCCACCTGCTGTCACAGGGAGGAGGCTCTGGTTCTTGGAGTTGATTGGGACCATATTGCGTTACACCCTAAATACAGAGGGAACGCGTTTCTAAAGTTGATCCTAACCTTTAATATAAGGGGGGGGGATTTACGCTAGCCTTCTGGCACCCCCAGCCGCCCCTGGCTAAAGCTAATGCACATGGGGTGATCAGGGTGTGCCCAGGCACATCCGGCACAACCTGTGCGCAAGCCTATGGGTACAAGATGCGTTAATATTGTTACTGTTAGTAGACATAAAACCAATCAGTAAAGTCTCATATCATTTCAAAAGTCATTTTTTATTTTTATTTTTTTTAAACTGCAGCTTTCTTCAATATAACACCCGGTGGTCCTGCCATGAAGGCACTTCCTGTCATTGGGTGACAACACACTGTCCCTGTCTTCCAGTTTTGTTGTCACCCTGTCACTTGGGCTTCTGATGGAGACCACAAGTGGCCACTTCAACAGACATGGCCCACTATCCACTTCCGGACCACCACACGCCAATATACATCCTTACTTCGAAGAGGGATATCTTTGTTATGGCAGCAGCTAGCTACCATAACCCCGGCATTCTCTTCTTCGGCCGGCGGTCTGGTTTCCGATAATAGTGGTCTCTGCCGCAGATTCGCAACAAGATCACTTTTATCAGCGGCGGGACAGGTGCCTCCCCCTCCCACCGCACTCTGGTGCCCTCCGCGGCTTACCGGAGCCGTCGGCAGCAGCGGAGGCGATCGGATGTTATCCCCTCCTGGCTATGGAGGTGAGTGAGGGGAAGATGCCCCCCACCCGTCTCCATACCATTGCAGGGCAGAAGCAACATCAAAACATCACTTCTGCCCATACCTCTTAAAGGGCCAATTTTTGTTTATTTTTTTCAAATTACAATTTTTTTTTTATTGCATTTTAGTGTAAATATGAGATCTGAAGTCTTTTTGAACCCCAGATCTCATATTTAAGAGGTCCTGTCATGCCTTTTCTCTATTACAAGGGATGTTTACATTCCTTGTAATAGGAATAAAAGTGACACAATTTTAGTTTTTTTTTAAAGAACAGTGTAAAAATAAAAGGTAAAATAAATAAGAACAAAAAAAAATGTAAATGCGTCCTGTCTCCGCTGAGCTTGCACACAGAAGCAAACACAAACGTGAGTAGCGCACCCGCATATGAAAACGGAGTTTAAACCACACATGTGAGGTATCTCCGCAATCGGTAGAGTGAGAGCAATAATTCTAGCCCTAGACCTCCTCTGTAATTCAAAACATGCAACCTGTAGAATTTTTTAAACATCTCCTATCACCATTAGGAAGCTCACCCTGAGAAATGCCACGCAGCATCGCTAGGCTACATGTGGATGGGAAGTTGCTACAAAAAAGTCAGCAGGAGATCAGCAGCACTAAGATGCAACAAAAGTGAAAGCAACCATTTCATAGGAAACAAACATTGCAACTGTTTATAGCAAACACATTCAGTTAGCGTTAGGACACATTCATAGCCCTTGCATAGCCCTTGTTGTCCTTCTGAAAAATGACCCGCAATTTATTGCTTTAGACAGGTGGGGAGGAGGTGACATGTTGCCTCCTCCCCACCTGAATTACCCCTGTAAATGCCCCACAGCTGCACCACAGTCATGAGCATTACATTTGGTTGTGGGGTGCTATAGACTTGCATTAATCACATTTGATGGCTCTGGTTTTGTCAGTCCTCATCCCAGGACAGCCCCTTTAATGCGTTTCACCCAACAAGGCTTTGTCATAGAAGTCTTTACAGCTAGGACCTATTAGGTTGCCGCCTCGTCTGATTTAACCCTGCAAATTCCCCAAAGCTGCACTACATTAGCATGTATTGCACTTGGTTGAGGGTAGGTTGTGTCACTCCTCTATAGACTTGCATTAATCACATTTGGCGGCTCTAGCTTTGACAGTCTTCATCCCAGGGCTGTCCCTTTAGTGCATTTCATCCGATAGGGTTTCGCCTATACAGATATCTATGACTAGGACCCATTGGGTTGCCACCTCACTGCCTCATTTAACCCTGAAAATTCCCCACAGCTACACCACAGGTGTGTGCATTTCACGTGGTAGTGGGGTGGTTGCGTCACAAAGCCATCGATTTTCTTTAGCCCTGGTTCACACTGGTGCGGTTTTGAAATCACTCTACTTTAGCGCAAATTCAAAGCTGCAGAAAAGTGTGATTTGCACTGCCGATTCGATTGAGGCTATGCAAGTCGCAATGGCAACAAAAAAAATGGTGCAGGAACCTTTTTCATAATCGCTGCGACATGAGTCGCGGCGATATGAACGGTTCCATTGCCGGCAATGGGATGTGGCTTGTCATGCAGTTTGGAACTATTAAATCACATGGCAAATAGGTGTAAGCGAGGGCTTAGTCACATTTGGCAGTGCTGACTTTGACAGTCCTCATCCCCGGGCCTACCTTTGTTGCATTTCACCCAATAGAGCTTTCTCATAGAAATCTCTGTGGCTAAGCCCTATTGGGTGAAACACGTTAGCGGCAAGCCTGGGGCAGGGACTGTCAAAGTCACGTTTGTGGATTCCCTATGCAAATAAAAAATTATTAGTGGTCCTTCGGTGTTCGGCGGCTTCCTACTCTTTAATTTAGAGGAGAATTTAGCATGCTGAGAAAAAAATGAAAGGGTAACACGGATAACAAGGACATTTGGCTGAAATCACATAATGTAAAGTAGTGAGTGTACAGCTTGTATAACAGTGTCAATTTGCTGCCCCCTCAAAATAACTCAACACACAGCCATTAATGTCCAAACCGCTGGCAACAAAAGTGAGTACACCCTTAAGTGAAAATGTCCACATTGGGCCCAAAGTGTCAATATTTTGTGTAACCACCATTATTTTCCAGCACTGTCTTAACCCTCTTGGGCATCAAGTTCACCAGAGCTTCACAGGTTGTCACTGGAGTCCTCTTCCACTCCTCCATGACGGCATCACAGAGCTGGTGGATGTTAGAGACCTTGTGCTCCTCCACCTTCCATTTGAGGATGTCCCACAGATGCTCAATTGGGTTTAGGTCTGGAGACACGCTTGGCCAGTCCATCACCTTCCCTCAGCTTTTTTAGCAAGGCAGAGATACTGTATGCCCTTAACCGTGCACCTTGGGCTTGTGATCATTATGGGGTCTACTAGGAAATGCAAAACATTTTTTTCCCCTCTAATTTATTCCAAATGCTCACCATTTTTCCATCCGAGTGATTTTCAAAGCCTATTTCAAAGCAGTTTGATCATTCCATCTGTGAATTTTCCTTCTCCCTGCTATTTGAGTTTTTCTTTTTAAATAATGTTAAACAAAAATTTGCCTCATTTATAAAAAGTCTTGTAACTTTTAACCCCTGATTTACCAAAAAAGTGTCTGTGAGTTCTAAATGATTCTGCTATGAGGATAAAGCTGGAAATGAGAAAGCAGTATTTCAGGCTAAACCCAACTAGTCTCAGAAACGCTCCCTCTCCCTTTCTAACACCTATGCTATGACTAGGGCTCTCGCTGCAACGCGCTATATTATGCTCTGATGTAGCCAATAAACTTTGTAATATGGGTTCCAGTGTTGTCAGCTCTTCTTGTCTACTTTTCTAACACCTATGCTGACTTTTTTTCAATCCGAAGCAGTCACGCGATCCCAGTCCCGGCAATCAGGGGGCTGAGACAAGGGGTGGGGAGGAGGGACGGCTGCCCCTGGCATAGTGATCTCACATGAGGGGGACGCCGCATGGTGAGTTAACCTTCTTGTGCCATTTTAGGTCTGTAAGTATCAAGGAGGGATGGGGGTGTTGTATTGGGGACACAATGTTAGGGGGGGTGACTGGATTTGTGGTAGGACGGGCGATTTGACAGAGGTGTTTGACAGGCGGTGATGAGGCAATTTGTGCTGGGGGAGTTTGGGGAGGGGATAAAATTTGTGCTGGGGGGATTTGTGTTATAAGGGGAAATTTGGAAAGAAAAGAACCATCATAGCACAAATCTATGATCTTTTTTTTTGGGGGGGGGGGGGGTTATTCTAGGAGGGAAGAATGGAGGTGGGGACTTTGAGTTTGGTGGAGCGGGAATTTTTGTATTGGGGAGAATATCGGCTTGGGGGGTGTCTGCAGATCAGTGCTGAATTATTATTTTTTGGTTGGGGGGGGGGATTTTTGCTGAGACATGATGGTCACACATTAAGGAGAGGGGGCATTCTTTGTTAGCTTCACCCTGAGCACTAGAGTATTGTATTATTATATTATTATACAGGATTTGTATAGCGCCAATAGTACAGTTACAATACAATTAAATACAGGAGGAGTCAGAGGGCCCTGCTCATGAAAGCTTACAATCTAAATAGGAGGGTAAAGTGATACAAAAGGTAACAACTACATGGGATGCGCTGATGAAGAAAATTAAAGTACAGTCGCTAGGTGGAGGCCGGATAGGCTTCTCTGTAGAGAGGGGTTTTCAGGGAGGGATCGCCTAAAAGTGGATAGAGATGGAGATACGTGGACAGATTGGGGTAGATAATTCCAAAGGATGGGAGAGGCTCGAGAGAAGCCCTGGAGGCGAGCATGGGAGGAGGTGATGGGGGAGTTAGAGAGCAGGAGGTCTTGGGCGGAACGAAGAATGGAGACCCTAGATCAGTGATGGCGAACCTTGGCACCCCAGATGTTTTGGAACTACATTTCCCATGATGCTCATGCACTCTGCAGTGTAGTTGAGCATCATGGGAAATGTAGTTCCAAAACATCTGGGGTGCCAAGGTTCGCCATCACTGCCCTAGATGAACTTGTCCTGGCACTGCCGACAATGGATGGGCCAAGGGAGCCTATGTGATGTCACATATCCCAGGCATTCCAACTGTTGTCGAGTGCTCTCTTTTCTTCCTTGTAGCCGCCGCTGGTTGACACAGGGGGTCACAAGACTGGATCTGTCTAAAGAAAGGTAAGTATATATATATATATATATATATATATATATATATACTGTGAGGGGTTAGCTCGGCAGCGGGTGTGTGTGACCCCCTGGATGGGTTCATAACACAAAATCAGGCACAGCAGACAGCGTTGTAGGTGCAAAAAACAAAAGATGCGGTTTATTTATGCTACATGCAGTGATACATATAACAGCCAAACAAAAATAAAACATGAAAATAAATCCTGGTCAGCTTGACCTCTAACTACACACTTAGATTCCCTGTCTAACAACTGAGTGCGGCCTTGTGCTGCACCAGTCCCTGTCTCTGTTGTAGAGGTTTGCCACACAGGCGTTAACTCACCGCACAGAACAGATATCACACTCCCCAGTCTATACAACACAAAACTGGTTCCAGGATGGAGCATCTCCCTAAGCATGCTGGGGTTTTTTGTAGAGGTCTTAATGAGCCCACTTACTTCAGCTGGGCTCATTAACTCTTCTCCTCTAGTTGTACAAGTCTGCATAAAGCCTGAATCTAGGGCACACATATTTCCCATCCTGGATACAACCAGGTGACTTTACCTGCCTGCTGCCACATACCCCCCCCTCTTGTTTCAACCTTGGGGTTGTAACACAAGCAGTCAGACACGCATGTATCCGAGACAAAGCATCCACATTCCCCATTTTAACACCAGGGCGATGCTTAACTGTAAAGTTAAATTCCTGTAGGGCCAGGAACCACCTATTTACCCTTCTATTGGTCTCCTTGTTTTGAGCCATCCACTTTAAAGGAGCGTGATCAGTCACCAGGTCAAAGTGCCTACCTAGCAGATAGTACCGAAGGGAATCTAGAGCCCACTTCACTGCTAAACATTCCTTCTCAATCGTGGCGTAATTTACCTCATGGGACTTCAACTTCCTGCTGAGGTAAATGACTGGGTGCTCTTCCCCGTTCCAGACCTGGGATAACACTGCTCCTAACCCAACGTCTGATGCATCAGTTTGTACCACGAAGTCCTTAGAGAAGTCTGGTGAGTACAACACTGGCTGGCTACATAAGGCTGTTTTTAAGGACTGAAATGCTTCTTCAGCCTCTGGGGACCATTTAACCATGACAGACTCTTTCCCTTTTGTCAGGTTGGTGAGGAGCACAGCCTGAGAAGCAAAATGGGGAATGAATCGTCGATAATAGCCAGCGATTCCCAGAAAGGCTCGTACCTGTTTCTTGCTGTTGGGACATGGCCAACTCTGTATGGCCTCGACTTTATTGACTTGGGGTTTTATCACCCCCCTCCCAATAGTGTACCCAAGATATTTGGCCTCCTCCTGTCCAATGGTACACTACTTTGGATTGGCCGTAAACCCAGCTTCCCGGATAGAGTCTAGGACTGCTTGTACTTTCGGCAAATGTGAGACCCAGTCTGTGCTATGGATAATCACATCATCCAGGTAAGCTGCAGCATATTTCTGATGGGGCCTCAGAACCTTATCCATTTTCCGCTGGAATGTTGCCGGTGCATTCTGTAACCCAAACGGCATTCTCTTATATTGGAATGCCCCATCTGGGGTTACAAACGCAGTTTTCTCCTTGGCCGACTCGGCCAGGGGAATTTGCCAATACCCTTTGGTGAGATCAAGAGTTGTCATATATCGGGCTGTTCCCAGCCGGTCAATCAACTCATCTATACGCGGCATGGGGTAGGTGTCAAATTTTGTAACTTTATTCAATTGTCGAAAATCGTTACAAATCCGCCAGCTCCCATCAGGTTTGGGCACTAGTACGATAGGACTGGACCAGTCACTCTGGGACTCCTCTATCACACCCAATTCCAGCATCCTTTGAACCTCCCCACGTATTGCCTCCCGTCGGGCCTCTGGTATTCTATAAGGTTTTCGTTTTACCCTTTCTCCTGGCGGGGTGATAATGTCATGCTCTACGTTTGTCCCGGCAGCTCAGAGAAAATCTCTTTGTTACGAAGTACAAACTCTTTAACCTCCTGTTGTTGGGCTTTCGATAAGGTGTCTGCTATTCCAACCTCGGGAACTAAGCAATCAGGCTGTGCTTGTGACAAAGTCTCTGCGACTGCGATTCCCTATCCCTCCAGGCTTTCAGCAGATTGACGTGATAGATCTGCTCCGGCTTTCGCCTTCCTGGCTGTCTAAACCTGTAGTTCACCTCACTAATTTTTTCAATTACTTCGTATGGACCTTGCCATTTGGCCAGAAATTTGCTTTCAACCGTAGGGACTAGCACCAAGACCCTATCCCCCGGGGAAAAAGTACGGGTCTTGGCCCCACGGTTGTACACTCTCTGCTGTGCTAACTGCGCTTGGGTCAAATGTTCCTTTACGATTGGCATTACCTGTGCAATTCTATCTTGCATCAGGGCGACATGCTCAATCACGCTCCTGTGAGGAGAACTCTCATTTTCCCAAGTTTCCTTGGCGATATCCAGCAGCCCTCTTGGGTGTCTCCCATAGAGCAACTCGAAGGGTGAGAAACCCGTAGAGGATTGGGGTACCTCCCTAATGGCAAACATCAGATAGGGTATTAGACAGTCCCAATTCTTTCCATCTCTATCCACCACCTTCTTTAACATTTGTTTTAGGGTTTTGTTGAATCTTTCAACCAACCCATCTGTTTGGGGGTGATACACAGATGTACGCAATTGTGTCCCTTTGTACAACTTGCATAGTTCTTTCATAACCCTGGACATAAAGGGTGTACCTTGGTCCGTAAGCAGTTCCTTACAAATACCCACGCGGCTAAAAACAAGAGATAGTTTTTTGGCTATGGTTTTGGCCGAGGTATTTCGAAGAGGAATTGCTTCCGGATAACGGGTGGCATAGTCCAATATAACCAAAATGTACTGATGCCCCCTAGCAGACTTCATTATCGGACCTACCAAATCCATTGCGATCCTCTCAAAGGGGACCTCAATGATAGGAAGAGGTACCAGCGTGTTACGGAAATGTGGCATAGGTGCCGACTTCTGACACACAGGGCAGGAGGAACAATAATTTTCTGTTTCCTTCATGACCCCAGGCCAATAGAATCTCTGCAGTACCCTCTCTCTGGTTTTCTCGGCCCCCAGATGACCTCCCAGAATGTGCCCATGGGCTAATTCTAACACCAACTTCCTGTAAGGTTTGGGCACTACAAGTTGCTCAATGGTTTCTTCTGCCCTTTGAGCCACTCGATACAGCAGGTCCCTTTCTATAGTGAAGTAAGGATAAGTGCAAGTCTTATCTGGGTTCACTAACTCGCCAACTATTTTCACCACATTTTTCCGTGCCTTTATTAGGGTGGGGTCTTTTAACTGTTCTGTGGCAAAATTTTCCCTGTGAACCTCAAGATCTGAAAACTCCACAGATGGCATGTTTTCATCTGAGGATGTTGGCTCATCCCCAGTTTCTCGAGTTTCCCCCGCCAATAGCGACAAGGGAAATTCAGGAGAGTCCTCACCACTCCCAGAGGAATTCTGGTCATCTTCCTGGTTTATAGGGGCACCAGTGGGGGGCTCAGGACAATCCCAGAGTTCCCAGAATTTTGGAAAATCCCTTCCCACAATAGCATCATGTGGTGAGACACTAACCCCACCTGATGAGAGAGGTTACCTTTGGGGGGTCTCAAAAAACACTGAAGTTACAGGATACTCTCGGGTGTCCCCATGCACACAAATAACAGCCACCTTGTTCTTCCCAGAGAACTTTGTAGTAACTAATTCAGCTTTTATCAATGTTACCAGGCTACCTGAATCCAGCAACACATCAACATTTCTACCATTAACACACATTTTACATAAATGTTTCTCAGGTCCCCGAATGGCAGTGCATGCAACTGTCGCAAACAGCGACTGACGTCTCTCCCTTATAAAGTCACATTGCATAGGCTCATCCACAACTGGGCAATTGGCTGCAATATGTCCCTCTTGGCGGCAGCGGTAGCAAATAATCTTTTTCGCTGCCTCTTGCAGCCTGGGCTTCCCGGGCTGCTCCCGCCAGACCTTAGGTAGAACTCCCACTCTCTCACTCTCTCCACCCTCACCCCTTGGAGTCATCTTACCCGCCACTGGGGATGATCTGGTCTTAGGATGGAAAGTCTGTGAGTCCCTGGAAGAGGTGGTCAAGTTCTCTGTAGCCAAGTACCTCTCAACCAGATCCACAAGTTTATCTGCATTTTCTGGGTCTCCATGGCTTACCCATTTTTGGATGGCAGTAGGAAGAGCTCTCAGGAAACGATCCATAACAACACGTTCCACAATGTTTGGTGCGGTCAAAGTCTCTGGCTGCAGCCACTTCCTGCTCAGGTGAATGAGATCATACATTTGAGACCTGGGAGGTTTTCCAACCTGAAAAGTCCAATTATGCACACGCTGAGCCCGGACGGCCAGGGTGACACCCAGCCGTGCCAATATTTCTGCTTTTAGCACCACATAGTCTTTTGCTTGGTCAGGCTCTAGGTCATAATAAGCTTTCTGCGATTCCCCAGTTAACAGAGGGGCCACCAGTCCAGCCCATTGCTCCTTAGGCCATTTTTCCCTTTCAGCAGTCCTTTCAAATGTGGTCAAAAACACCTCCGGATCATCCTCTCCAGTCATTTTTGTCAGTAATCGGCTCACACCAAAGGATGCGGTATTATTGTAACCACTTGCTTCATTGGTCTGCGGACGTTGCTGTATCAATGCCTCTATTTGCTGTTGAAAACTCTGCTCTTGCTTCTGCAACAGGTCTATGAAGCGGGCTTCAGATTGCTGCTGGGCTTGTTGCTGAGCTTCCAAACTCTGCAGGTGAGCTTTCTGCTGAGCTTCCAGACTCTGCTGGTGAGCCTTCTGCTGAGCTTCCAGACTCTGCTGCAAAGTTGCATTTGTCTGCTGCTGGGCTGCAAGGCTCCTTTGTAAACCCGCATTTGTTTGCTGCTGATTTGCATTTGTTTGCTGCTGATTTGCATTTGCTAGAGCCAGCTGTCTCAGTATCTCCTCCATGCTGGCCTTTAAAAAAAACTGCCAAAATTCTCCACCAACTGTGAGGGGTTAGCTCGGCAGCGGGTGTGTGTGACCCCCTGGATGGGTTCACAACACAAAATCAGGCACAGCAGACAGCGTTGTAGGTGCAAAAAACAAAAGATGCGGTTTATTTATGCTACATGCAGTGATACATATAACAGCCAAACAAAAATAAAACATGAAAATAAATCCTGGTCAGCTTGACCTCTAACTACACACTTAGATTCCCTGTCTAACAACTGAGTGCAGCCTTGTGCTGCACCAGTCCCTGTCTCTGTTGTAGAGGTTTGCCACACAGGCGTTAACTCACCGCACAGAACAGATATCACACTCCCCAGTCTATACAACACAAAACTGGTTCCAGGATGGAGCATCTCCCTAAGCATGCTGGGGTTTTTTGTAGAGGTCTTAATGAGCCCACTTACTTCAGCTGGGCTCATTAACTCTTCTCCTCTAGTTGTACAAGTCTGCATAAAGCCTGAATCTAGGGCACACATATTTCCCATCCTGGATACAACCAGGTGACTTTACCTGCCTGCTGCCACAATATATATATATATATATATATATATATATATGTCTTACAGAGGTTAGTCAGCATAGGTGTTAGGAGAGCGAAGGGAGCCTTTATAAGACTAGTTCAACATAGCCCAGAATTCTACTTTAAGGGGCCCATTCATACCTCTTTAGTGTGGTGTGGCGTGAAAACATGCAACTTTCATACATTATACATGTTAGTGTGCTTCTGTGCTATTCATTTTCAATGGCACCCCAACGCACAAACCCAATGCACCTTTGGCACACATTTGTGATGGTGCTCTGCAAAGCATAGTAACGCTGCTTTGGAAAAAAATTGATGCGTGCCCAATTTTTTTGTCCATTTTGGTGCATTTCCGCACATATTGGCCACTGTCCTACACTTGGTACTCTTTTCCTGCATATATGGGTTGCCCTTTTTCTCTTTCACCTTTTTTTCCTACCCTGTAGTAGGGAAACTATAGTTATTTTGGGTAAACTTCAGAGCATAGCAGTAGTTGCGCTTCTTCAGACACAGTGGGTGGGGTTTACTAAAACTGGTTCACACAGAATTTGCTGAAGCTATGCAAAGTAACCAATTAGCTTCTAAGTTTTATTGTCAAAGCTAAATTGAACAAGGTGTTAGAAGCTCATTGGTTACTATGCAAAGCTGCACCAGATTCTCTGTGCACCAGTTTTAGTAAATCTCCCCCAGTCCTTCTTACTGAAACCTTAGATCAGGGGGTCTCAAACTGGCGGTCCTCCAGCTGTTGCGAAACTACAAGTCCCATGAGGCATTGCGAGGTTGACAGTTACAAGCATGACTCTTACAGGCAGAGGCATGATGGGACTTGTAGTTTCACAACAGCTGGAGGGCCGTCAGTTTGAGACCCCTGCCTTAGATGGAGTAGTACAGAGAAAAGGGGGGCAATCACTGGTTGACTAATTTATTAAGATGCATGAAATCAGCTTGAGCTATTGAGCTCAGTAAGAACAAACATTTTACAACAAAGCAGCAAAGAGATACTAAGAAACATAAAATAAAAAGGAGCCCAAAGGCAAAACATATATGCAATAATTAATATATTGTTGATTAAAATCCTGTACCTAGGGTTGCCACCTCATCCCTTTAAAACCAAATACATATTAATTACACAGGTTCTGTGGCTGATTAGGGTGGTAACTATGCTCACTTGGTGCCTTATCTGCATTAAATTAGCCTCAGAAACTGTGTAATTCATATGTGTTTGGGTTTAAAGGGTTTGGGTTATGAGGTGGCAACCTTACCCTTACCCCCACCCTCTTCTCATCCCAAAGCCCCCCTCCACCCTTGAATAGAATAGTTTTTTTCTTTAAAAACAGCCTTTATATAGACTTTTCTGTAGTCTTCGGGGTGACAACATGGCCACTTCCTCTTCCTCGTCACCAGCGGGGAAGGGTGGTGAACTAAGTCCAGGACAAGGAAAATATATGTTTAGAGGCTGTACGGACTTTTGTGGTACTTACATGGATAACAACACAAGAGCAGTCTAAAATTATTCTATACGGTGTCCAATTATAGGCACTAAAACCGCTCTCAATTTAATGGATAGTAATACCAAAAAGCTGACATGGTCTATCATATCGAGTCTATCCATATCTTCTCAACATGTTTCCCCGGTAATGTCTGCTTCCTCAGGAGTATTTTTAGAGCACAAACTTTTCTATAAAAAAAAAGACAATAACCGTCATAATGAAGAATGCAATACATTAAAGATAATTGATAGTATATTTAGACATTAAGATCCAAATAGAGGGCTGTGTAAATGCTTACCCATCACCAAGGGGGGTTTGATCACATGTAGAACACCATGAGACATGTCTGTCCTGGAGACAGGGCCGGATTAAGAGCATCATGTGCTTAGTGCTGAGGATTTTGGTGGACCTTTTACAGGGCACCCTTCTGCTTTCCAAGAGCCTATGCTGGCATGCGCCCAAACTCAAAAGAGCTCAACCACACAGGCAAAACACTAGGGAAGCCTGGTATTTGATTTGCCAAGTTTCTGTAAGGGCCTTGCATCGGCGTGCACTCTGAGCTGAAAGAATGCAGCTGCACAGGCCTAACACTATGGAAGCCCCAGATTTCTGTAAGAGCCCTGCATTGGCGTGCCCCAGGCTTCTGTTAGGACTCCGGTTCATGCAGTGCCAATTATTAATCCCACCACCCTGCCCAGGTGGTGCATGTGGAATGCAGGGCCCGTCAGGAGAGATCTCTTCCTGTCGGCCCATTGCTTTCCATAGGCAGTCTGTCCTTTTTGGGTGGCTGGGCCTATATTAAAGTAGGGGCCTGGAGCTGCAGCTCCAATAGCCTCTACGTTAATCCAGCCCTGCCTGGAGAGTATGGAAGCACTAGAGCAGGGGGCACATAGTTCCCGTCTAAAGGTGTAAAATGTCATATAAGAGATCAGAACTTAGAATTTACAGTATAATACACACCATATCCAGGCTCCATAGATCAAAAAGGTACCTCTCACTGTAATGGTCCTCAAAAATGTCTCATGTTTCTTTAATTTATGAGTTCGCTACAATAGTGCGGATAAGTCTAAAATAAAGAACAATAGAATATATACAATATGTGTGTAACAACAGGGCCATTACTATGGGACAACAGAGGGGCTGAGCCTATACAGTACTATAATCCAAGAGTACTGTGAGCCCAGGTTGCATCTTGACATCCTCAGGGGGCACGTCCATAACAGCCTGGGATCGCAAGAAGTGGGTTGGATGATGCTGGCAGTCATGTAACCTGGAAAATGAACACTGGAGTGCTAAGTCTGTGAGGAATGGCTCTAGGTCTAAGGTGAGTATTGCAGCTAAAAGGGGTTTTATATTTTTAAAAGATACTTAGATATATTATATAAATATAGATAAATAAATATGTATAAAACACTACACGTTCCTTTAATGACTCTCGCCACCAGCAGTGCTTTTTGTACCGCAATGACAAAGTACCGGGGGAGCTGAATGATGGGAATCAGCGATGCTTAAATACAAGTGTTCGTTTTTTTCCCCCTTTTAATAAAGACATTGTTATTCTTCGCAGGTATGAGACATGAATCTTGTAAACCACTTGCATGCTTTATTGCTGTTCTCGGGGAGTAATTTAACAACATATTGTTTATAAATTTTAATGAGCAAACATTAACATGTAAGAAGGCAGAAAAAATAAAAATAAAAAGAATGAAAAAAGAACGGGGCTCGACTTAAAGAGCACAGAGCCAGCAGGGGTGAGCTCATTCTAATGAAACAAAAGGAAATTGATTTCAATGTAAAAACATTAAGAATGAAATAAACTGGAGTTAACATTGATATCAAGTGTGCATATTGTTAAAAGGCAGAAATTTGTTTAAGTCGTTTTTTTTTTTTTCATTTTGTTGTTATTTTAGAAGCTTTTGTTTGTGGTTAATGTAGAACTGCGGTTTTGAAAACCCTCTTGCCATCATGCCAGAAGGAGGCTGGCCATTATTTTTAAAAAACCCCCACCGCTGCCTGCCGGTCCACTGACACTTACTCCATCGGTGGCGGGGATCGGTGGGCACATCAGGGATCGGCAGGCACACAGCATTGGGAATCGGCGGGCACACAGTGACGGGGACCGGTGGGCACATCAGGAATCGGTGGGTACACAGAATCGGGGATCAGTGGGCACACAGCATCGGGGATCAGCGGGCACACAGCATCAGGGATCAGCGGGCACACAGCATCAGGGATCAGCGGGCACATCAGCACGGGATCAGGCTGCGACAGGCATCTGGCAGCATCTCCTGTGCCCTCTTTTCTTCTGAGATCACAGTGGCTTTTGCGCAAGTGGTTAAAGTTCTAGTTCACTTTTCCAATTCGTAGAAAATTTGTGAGACAAGCAGTGGTAGCTGGTGCTCAATATTTGGGGGGGGGGGGTTTGCAAACCAATGCCAACCCCCCACGCAGGAGACGGATTTGAAGGTGGCGATCTGAGGCCGCCTAACCTTAGAAGTCAGGATCCAGGGTAGGGCTGCTGCTCCTCGCTCCTGGGCCGTAGCTTCTTCTCCTGGCCAAACAGGAAGTTGGTCCTGAGACTTGATTGGCTGGGACTACCTGGTCGTGAGTAGAATCAGGAAGACAATATATATATGTATATTAATTTGCTATTGTCACACAACTGGGTGGTGCTCTGGGTGCAGTGCTCTGCACCAAGTGCCCACCCTTTGTTAAAGCCAATTACAGCCTCTGGTTCTAATCATGTGCATGGAAATCCAAGTGCCCTGCATGTAGATTAGGGGCCGGGCACATGGATTAGGAGGGCAGTGCTCCTGTGCCCTTTATGGACCCGCCGGCACTGGTGGCAAGTCTCTAGCAAGAGCAAAGTTGCAGTGGTGAGTCTACAGCAAGAGCTCTGCCAGTCTACAGCATGAAATTTCAGCCACAGTGCCCCCTGTGGTGGGATGACTATTGTGCAACATAACTATACCAGAACTTGCAGCAGACTTGCAGAATGTTTGCAAAGTTGATCTGGAGTCATGCAATGCAGACTTGCTGCAATTGTGCAACAAACTTGTGAGGCCTGGCAAGTCTAGCGATAGCTTAGCAAGTAATTTTCTAATTTGCAGCACAATTGCTTGCTATCTGGGAGAACTTAGAAACAGAAAATGAATGGTAGTATAAGAAAGGCAGGCTGTGTCCAAGGACTAGATCAGAATGTTTGATTGGAGACGAAGTGTATCTTTTAAGTGAAGCGAAATGAAGGCATAATAAGGTCCTGTTACATTTTAATATAGCGGCCCATCTGTTCCAGACATCGCTGTGGCTGCAATAATGAAATATTATCAATTTTTTTACAGAAATGGCCTGAAAATGATGCGCTTATAATCATGGCTTATTAAGTTGTGCTTTCTCGCACATTTTCATTAATGTCCATTATTGCTAATGTTGAAATTATTGGAATGTGTTTAACATGGTTTTAACCCGTGTTAACACTATATTCGTTTGAACAGAGCGTCAGACGTAGAGTATTAACTTTTGATTTAATGTTGTTTAGGAGTGATAAACGGTTCATTTATATTTACACTAATGCCCCGTACACACGGTCAGATTTTCCGACGGAAAATGTTGGATGGGAGCTTTTTGTCAGAGATTCCGACCGTGTGTAGGCTCCATCGGACATTTTCCATCGGAAATTTCCGTCGCACAAAATTTGAGATCTGGTTCTCAAATTTTCCGACAACAAAATCCGTCGTCGGAAATTCCGATCGTGTGTACACAATTCCGACGCACAAAGTGCCACGCATGCTCGGACTAAAGCAGAAGAGCAGCACTGGCTATTGAACTTCATTTTTCTCGGCTTGTCGTACCTGTTGTACATTACCGCGTTCTTGACGTTCGCAATTTCCAATCAACTTTGTGTGACCGTGTGTATGCAAGACAAGTCTGAGCCAACATCCGTATGAAAAAATCCATGGATTTTGTTGTCGGAATGTCCAATCAATGTCCGATTGTGTGTACGGGGCATTACAGTATGTATTGCTTTGCTGGCGGAATGAAAAAGAACTTAAAATTCAACCAATCAATTAAACAGCAGCAATAATTCCAAAGGGCTGCTGCAGGTAAGAATAGAAAAACTATTATTTCTGGTCACCAGCGGATGGTGGAGGTTTAAAGTGGTTCTAAAGACAAAAATATATATTTTTTTATCTTAATGCATTCTCTGGCGGTCAAAAAACTTCTGTGTGCAGCCCCCCTTTCCCCCCTTTCCCTTATACTTACCTTAACCCAATGTTGATCCAGCGATGTGCACAAAAGCAGCAGCTCTCTCGCCTCTCTCTCTCTCCTCAATGGACAGACAGGAAGCAGGGGGAGTCATTGGCTCCTGCTGCTGTCAATCACAGCCAGTGAGGAGAGAGCAGAGGCGGGGTCCAGCTGTGCTTTTTGTGTCAATGGACACACAGAGCCAGCGTAGGAGCGAGCACGCACAAGGACCCCCATAGCAAGCGGCTTGCTATTGGGGCAATCGGTAGGGGGGAGGAGCCAGGAGCATTGGTGGGGGACCTGAGAAGAGGAGGAATGAGGGTTGCTCTGTGCAACAGAGCAAGTAAGTATAACATGTTTGTTATTTTAAAGAAAAAAATTGCTTTAGAATCACTTAAAGAGTAACACCTTTGTTAAGAATACACATTCCCCTCTGGGTGATCTACGTTCATACAAAGATTTTAATAAACTATGGTGCAGATTCCCACCTTTTGTTATTCTGAGGAAATCCATGGGTTTTTTTTTCTTTCTTTTACCAACCTGTTGGAAAAGACTAAGAATTTGCAAAAATGGACTTTGTAGGCACACACATAGGATAAAAAGTATTGACATTTTTAATTGGATAGAGTTAAAAAGATAATGTACAAAACATAAAAGAAACACACATCATACTAATAATGGCATAAATTATATGACCCCAGAGACTCAAATAACATCTCCGATTATTGAATCTAATCCAATTAAAAATCTCAAAACTTTTTATCCTATGTGTGTGCCTACAAAGTCCATTTTTGCTAATTCTTATGCCCTGTACACACGGTCGGAAAATCCGACGAAAAAAGTCCGATCGGATTAAGTTGTTGGAAAATCCGATCGTGTGTGGGCTCTATCGGACTTTTTCTGTTGGAATTTCCGACGGAAAAAGTTTGAGAGCTGGATCTAAAATTTTCCGACAACAAAATCCGATTGGACTTTTTCCAATCGTGTGTAGAGAATTCCGACGCACAAAGTGCCACGCATACTCAGAAATAATTTGGAGGTGAACGCTATTGGCTACTGGCCTCTTGTACGTGTACAACGTCACCTCGTTGCAGATGAACGGATTTTCCAACAACTTTGTGAGACCGTGTGTATGCAAGACAAGTTTCGGCCAAAATCTGTCGGAAAAAATCTTTTGTTGTCCGACCGTGTACTGGGCATAACACCTTTGTTGAGAAAAACACATTCCCCTCTGGGT
>NW_027507764.1:50643213-51065678 GCF_037356315.1 Lithobates pipiens | reverse complement strand
GTATTATTTGATTCACCACGGATATTACCTAAATGAATCAAGTCTCAAGATTAGACGAGCCATCCAAGAGAGAAAAGTTATAATATGAAAACACAATCACAAAAGACCCAAGAAACTGATCTGCCACAAAAACCAATCATGTGCATACGGAAATATAAACATGCAAGGAACGCATTCAAGGAAGGCCATGCAGCTGCACTTCCACGCTGAATGGGAGTTAAATAGGAAATTAATTAGGAGCTTTAATGCTGTGCCTTTCTTTTAACCTGCTATACAAATAGCCTGCCGGGTGACTTTTAAAGGGGGATGGAGCGTCATGATTTATCACATTCCTTTTGAATTCGCTGTAAGTGGACCTAACACCAGATATATGATTTAATGTTAGCTGCAGCATGCTGAGTAATGTGTAAACGTGGTACTCCTAGGTATTTATGACCTCTCCCAGAAATGTATTTATTTATTTATTACTGGCATGTATATAGCACTGACAATTTACACAGCACTTTTATATAGTTTACCATTTACATCAGTCCCTGCTCCCATGGAGCTTGCAATCTAAAGTCTCTATCTTACATTCTTGCATACATGCACACACACATCATAGGGTCAGTATAAAAGGAGCCAATTATCCTACCATGGGGGGGGGGGGGCTATTATATTATATCAGGGTTTTTGCGCAGTCAGCTGTGGCCTGGGAATTCTCCACCCTAAGGCTGGGTTCACACCGCTGCGGCAGCGAGAACCGGATGTGATTCGCACCGCACTGCAGTGCAAATCACATCCAATCTCTACAGATAGTATGGCTGAATTCGCATCGCACCCACCGCAAACTCGCACGGGACCCTTTTTTTGGTCCGCAGCAGAATCGGATCGCATGGGTGTTCACACCATGCGATCCGATTCCTGTCCGAGTTTGCAGATCGCACTGCGATATGCGAACTGATCTGGGGTGTCATTAACATTTCACTGACACTCCCAGCAGTCCGCGCGTTTCGTCATATAAGCAAGATAGAAGGCATGCGCGCGCCCGCTGCATCGTGGGGTTGCTGATGTTTGTGACTGATCACCGGCCACGAGCGATCGTGAGCATGAGAGGCAGAACAGGGATGTGTGTGTGTAAACAAATCCCTGTTCTGTGAGGAGAGACAGATCGTGAGTTCCTAATAGCTAGGAATCACAATCTGTCATTTCCTCTAGGTCAGTCCCCTCTCCCTACAGTCAGAAACACACACAGGGAACACAGTTAATTGATTGCCCCCTAGTGTTAACCCTTCCCTGCCAGTGAGATTTTTACAGTAATCCGTGCATTTTTTATAGCACTGATCACTGTATAAATGCCAATGGTCCCAAAAATGTGTCAAAAGTGTCCGATGTGTCCGCCATAATGTCGCAGTCCCGATAAAAAATGCTATACATCTATCCCCATCCCCGATTTTGTAGACGCTATAACTTTTGCGCAAACCAATCAATATGCGCTTATTTCAATTTTTATTACTAAAAATATGTAGAAGAATACATATCGGCCTAAACAGGGAAAGCATTTGCTTTTTTTAAAAAGAATGGGGACATTTATTATAGCAAAAAGTACAAAATATTGTGTTTTTTTCAAAATTGTCGCTATTTTTTTGTTTATAGCCCAACAAATAAAAATCGCAGAGATGAGCAAATACCACCAAAGGAAAGCTCTATTTGTGGGGAAAAAAAGGACATCAATTTTGTTTGGGTGCAGCGCCGCACAACCATGCAATTGTCAGTTAAAGCAACACAGTGCCGAATCGTAAAAAATGGCCTGGTCAATCAGCAGCCAAATCTTCCGGGGCTGAAGTGGTTAAAAAACAGATTGCGAGTCAGGCCGCGTACACACGGGCGGACTGTTCGCCCAACTTTGTCCGCTGAACAGTGTTTGGGCGGACAGTCCGCTCGTGTGTGGGCTTTCAGCGGACAGTTTCAGCAGACAGTTGGACGGACAAGGTTTTTCGGAATTTCCGAAAAACTGTCCGCTGAAACCTTGTTTCAGCGAACAGCCCGCTCGTGTGTAGGCTTGTTCGTCAAACAAAGTTGCGCGCATGCTCAGAAAGGATTTTCACGCCGAAAGCTATAATGCAGTGTATAGGACGTCGTATTTTTCGTCCCGTCGTACGTGCCGTTCACGTCATCGCGCACGGTTTCAGCAAACTGTTCGTCCGTCGTGTGTGGCCATGTCCGTCCATGCTAAGTTTGAGTGGACTGTTTGCCGAAACTGTTGGACGGACAAAGTTGGGCGAACAGTCCGCGCGTGTGTACGCGGCCTCAGAGTGCGAGCCACCCCCCCCCCCCCCCCCCCTGCTGCTCTCATAACACTAACCTGTATAGTAGTGTAACCTACTTCCTATTGCAGCGTCCTCCTCTGTAAATTATTTATAAATATAAAAGCTGTAAATACCTAATTTCACAGCCGAGATTGCGATCACATGACTAGCCAGCTCTCTCCTCTCCTCCAGACTGACATCAGCAGAGAAATCTCAGCCCCGCCCGCTGCATCTCTCAGAGGAGAAAAGGAGAAAGCTGGCCAGTCATGTGAGGCAGTGCTGATGGTGTATACAGATTAGAGTGGCTTAACAACCATTTTAAGGTTTAAAGAGGATCTGCAGTCTGCTCACATAATTTGCCATTCTGAAGCTTTCCTCCAACTACTTTGCATATTATTTTATATATACTGTGATTCTGTAATTGCCAAATATGCTGCACAAATCTCCCTCCGCTGCCTGCAACCATTTTAACTGTGGGCAGCTGAAGCTTCTGTCTGTTCACTTTGTGGATTTACACAGACCCACAGAGGCATACCTCCAGCTCTGCAGCTCTCATAGGCCCTCTTATGACTCAGCCCCCCTCCCTTCCTGGCAAACTCTCATGGGAGTTAGAGAGAGAGCTGTGCATGATGTCATAAGCCTAGACTAATGACCAGACAAGAAACAGAAAGTGGGTTGTATAAGGTATTTAATGGCAGAAAAAGAAAATGTTTTACTATTACTATCCCAATTTTTTTTATTATACAATATATATATATATATATATACATACATATATACACATATATACATACATATATATATCTATCTATATATATCTATCTATATATATCTATCTATTATATATATATATACACACAATACATATATATATATATATATATATATATATATATATATATATATATATATATAATATACATATATATATATATATATACATATACATATATATATATATATATATATATATATAGATAGATATACATATATATATATATATATATATATATATATATATATATATAATTATTGTAATTATTTTTATTTTTTTAAAGCAGACATCCTAGAGAATAAAATGTTGGTAAGTTAGAGCAGACAGAGGCTCCCGCCACCCTTCCCGGCAACGTCCTCCACGACCGCACCAGACACATAGGTAAGACTGCAGAGCCCGGTAAACATGGCGGGGAGTGGGGTCACGCGAGGGGGGGTGAGGGTGACACATTGCGGCTGTGGTGGAAGTGATAGGCGGTTTCACAGCCTCTTGTATCACATCCACATTACAGCAAACAGTCGGCTTTGCTAAAAAACGCACACTCCTGGCCACTATAGTGTGTAAAAGTACATGTGTGCAGCACTGTAAAAATCCAAATCCCCAGCAAGTGGCTGGGCTTTCGGATTTTACCGCCCCTATCCTGACGTCCTAAGGTGGCTGCTTAAGCCACCTTATGGTAGGACCGACCCTGAGTGTGGAGATTGTTTATGTACATACATGAGTGGTAGGGTTCAGGGAGGAGTAAGAGGCTCTGTCACTGACCTAAGTGAGCGCAGTGGCAAAGCCTTTTTAGGAGTAAGTTGAGCCCGAAGCCCCCCTACCTCAACTTGTTCTATGGCTCATCCATTTTTGTCAGAGATACACAGATACAGCTATGGAAATCCCAACATAAGATACTTTGTAAGTAAAAGAATCACACAGTTATTGTGCCTGGTCTGTACCCGTGCTGCATTGAGTTATTAAAACATGGAAAACTTCACAATCCGTTGTACCTCTTTCAAAATTCTAAAGCAAAATTGACAAAACGTTTCCCTGCATCATTCATAAAGCACAAGCTGGATCTAGCGCTGTCTTTATGACGGAAGGTTGGAGTAAAGAAGATTTGTGTTGATTTGCATTAAATCTGCAACTCATTAGAACTGACATGGAGAGCATATTAATGTCTAGCTATACATTAGGGACAGATTAGTATACCTGGTAGCACCTAGCAGTGGAAATCTTCCCATTTTGCTTGTAGTCAACATTTTTTACTGGCTGTTTGCCATTATATATCATGGATACAATGTTTGACATATAGTACTGTGCAAAAGCTTTAGGCAGATGTGAAGGAATGATGTAAAGTAAAAATGCTTTCAAAAATATATATTAGAATTGTTTATTTTTTTTTAGCAATTTACAAAATGCAAAGTGAGTGAACAGAGGAAAAATCTAAATCAAATTAACATTTTGGTATGACCAATTCTTCTAGGTACACTTGCCATCATTTTTACCATGGTCATATGGAAATAAATATTTAAGACCAAACCTTCAGAAGTGCCGGCTCTTCAGGGCTTTTAGATTTCTATTATCGTCTTTGGATGCGGGAGGGTCATCCTGAGCAGCTGGATTGGTTGTGCCGTCAATTACTACACATTTGGCTTTCACTGTTCAGGGCAGTGTATCTCTGTGTTGAACACTTTTACACAGTTTGTGAAGGTATTCGGCAGAAAGGTTGTTCCAAACATCTTTAAGAGCTAACCCCAGACATTCTGTGGATGTAGGCTAATACTTCTGTCTCTTCATATAATCCCAGACAGACGCCATGATGTTGAGATCAGTGGCCAAACCATCACTTCCTCCTTGTTCTTCTTCATGCTGAAGATAGTTCTTAATGACATTGGCTGTATGTTTGGGGTCATTGTGCTGCTGGAGCATAAATATGGGCCCAATCACATGCCTTCTTGATGGTAAGGCTTGATGGATAAGTATCTACCTGTATTTCTCAGCATTGAAGACACCATTGATTGGGCACCGTTGAGAATCGTAGACACAGTGGTCAGTTAATGTAACTTAATGCAGAAAATGAAAGACACATCAGCACAGAACTGGTAGAAACCAATGGGACCTTCCTGTATGTACACTTATTAACTGTCCAGAGAAGTCTGGCCATAAATGGTCTTCATGGAAGAATTGCAGCCAAAAAATCTCTGAGCTATTTTTCTAGTCAGTGCACCAAAAGGTCTAATAGTTTGTTACCATGCATTGTGGTGCTCTGCAACACAGGGGGGTTGAAGAGGTGTCTCTTTATTACACTGACATTCTATTAAAAATGAATGGAACCTATGCATAGGTGTAAATCCAATATAAAAATGTCACAGTTTGCATGGGAAAGGACACGAGTGTGACAAAGAAGTGCCCCTCTTCTACGGACTGCCTCTAGTCAGACCTTGCACGCCTGACTGATTGCCCACATTCCCCAAAAATGTTTGGAAGACAATTTTGTGCACTAGGAAAAATTTAAGCGCACCTCCTGCCATGAAAACTCTTGCCTACATACTCAGACAATACAAGACAATTTTCAAAATCCGAATGACCTGCAGAAAGAGGGGGAAGTGGAAAGCAAAATGATGGTCCATCTATGACTGGTAGTACACAATCATCACATACTGTATGTTCATGAAGAAAATTGCTATGATTGTAGCACTTCATTGACAGAAAATGCAGTGGAAGCCGAGCTATACTTACAAAGAAGCCATCATTCTATCTGTAGAAGAGATGAAGAGGGCGGAAGGTGATGATTGTTTTGTAGGTTGCAATGGATCTTGTAAACAGCAGCTCATTCAGAATTGCCGGTAAAGGGAACCTGCAAAGAAGAACAATGGACTTTTATCATTGAGAGTCTAAACAAAGATTTATTTCTTCATATTTTGTTTGGGCTCCACGTTTCCTCTTTATGGATTTTTTCTAGTCCACCCTCTTGTGTATCCAGAGCTGAGAGAACACTCCCAGTTATAGATGAACAGATCTATGGAGACATCTGATATATTGTTTGTGTCCAAAGCCTTCCACCAACAGTAAAAAAAAAAAATAACCTGTCAGGTTACCTGCCAGTTACGAAGCATTGCTGAGGTTCCAATATAGCAAGATGGGGTACTATCAAGGCCCAACTTCCATTGCACTGTTGATCCTCTGACGGTACATCGCTATGTGCTTTATAAAAGAAGAATGGGCAATTTTAGGAATCAGGTAATGACAGCTTGCAGTCTTGGCTGTCAGAGGCTACATTAATTACAATATGTTTCTTTTGAAATGAATCCAGCTCTAAAATAACCTAATGAAATCACACATTTGTCTTTTAGCAGTACATAAAATAGGTCTCTTTTAACTCAAATGAGTGCACAGGTTGACTTTATTTTGGCAGATACAACATTTGGTGGCTGTCATGTAAAAGGAACTTGGGACTTCTTTCCTTCTGAAAGGTCTTGTATCTACTACTGGAAATGAAGCTCAGATTCTCTCCTTCCCATCTACCAAAGTCCAGCCGGTAAAACAGGGAGCCAATTAAGAGTTGGAGAAGTTCATCAGAAGACCTAATGCCATGTACACACGGTCAGACTTTCCGGCAGAAAAGGTCCAACGGAATAATTTCATTGCATATTCTGATCGCGTGTGGGCTTCATCAGACTTTTCTTTCGAAAATTCTGATGGACCTACAAATAGAACATGTTTTAAATCTTTCCGGGAAAATCGTTCATCTGTATGCTATTCCAACGGACCAAATACAATGCAAGGGCAGCTATTGGTTAGTGACTATTAAACTTCCGTTTTCTAGTGCCGTTGTACGTGTTGTACGTCACCACGTTCTAAACGATCAGACTTTGGTGTGATCATGTGTAAGCAAGTCTGTTTCAGCGGAACTCCATCGGAACTCCATCGCCAGAGTTTATTCTGAATTTAAAAACAGTTGTGTGTACGTGGCATAAAACGTAACTTCCTGGAGTTTTCTTCCTTATGAGCCTCCAAAAGGCTCATAATATTATCATTATCTTGCTTTGTGTTGTACCTATTTGGGACACTTCAACTGCCTCTGCTGCCAACAAACATAGGGAAGACCTACAACAGGCATGCAAAGATGTTCAGAATTCATTGCAGAAATATTTGGCTTGATACATGTGAGCTGGTAAGGCATGATATTCAGTGCCACAGTTTGCCTCCATTGACAAGCCTGATTCTCTTACATTGAATTTTGTGTTCCATACTTTGCTCCTTAAGCAGGCCCTCGCATAGTTTAAGTCCACGTAAAACCATTTTTCGCAAGCTCAAAATCCCACCGTTTGTTTCTGCCAGTCCAGTACTGGTAATTACAGATTTGAGTTAGAAAGTTAGCCAAATCTAGGATTTTCACATTTCTCATGGCAAATGCATGGTTGGACTAGGATTATTGACCATGGAAAAGATCTTGTGTGCCAGTATCCTTTGTGCTTAAACAAATTACAGTGCAGGCCTATATATGGTACAATATATACAATACAGGCCTATAGACCAATCCTGTGAAATATATTGTATGAATACAAACTGACCCCGATCAAGGCTTTTTATTCCATTTACCACTCATGTGGGACTATAGATATAACATAACCAACATTAAAATGTGGCTCAAATGTCAAAGTCAAGCCAAGCTGTTTGATGTGATGCAGGGTGCAAAGGCGCTCAAAAGGACCATCAGATGCATCAATGCATATAATAGCACAGAGGTTATGTTGATTTGAAAATACTTGTGGGTCCAAACTGACCACAATAGTCCCTCCAGAATGTTGGTTATAGTTATATAGTTATAGGTTACGTCACTATTTTTGTTTATTTAGAGACCTCACAAAGTATATTTAACAAAACTATATTAGTAGGTGAATCAAATAACTTTTTTCCATTTTGAAACTTTCAAGCTCATAAAACCTGATTCAACAGCTCACGGCCTCAGAAAAGTTTAGAACTGGGTTTTTTTTTTTTTTAGCCAGATTTGTCATAAAGCTTCTAGTGTTTCCTACCCCATCAAAATCTTTTCATTAATTCTTCTCTTAATCGCCTTTAAAATATGCTCGTGGTAATTTTTCATGAGAACTCCACCTTGCATTTTTTATAAGGCACTTTATCTTTCAGCCGCCATAATCCTGTAATACATTTTGTGTCTTCTGTCACGGCACGTTGTGTTAAACATCGTCCGACGTTGGTTTCCCCGCGTGTTCCTTTAATAACAGAGCGTTGGGCAAATCCATCTTCAATTATTGAAATTAACATTTGTATCGACATTCAATCTTCTTTGTACACCCATGTGCCCTATCTAACACAAGCAAATAAACGCAGTATACAAATCAATTTTCTCGCTGAATTATTAAACACAAATCAAATTCGGCGAGCTTTAAGCTTGAATAACAATGCTATATTCCAATATAATATTTTGATTTGAATAGAGAATCTTTGCTTTGTTCTGTCTAGCGTGCTATGACATCGGATTAGCGGAGGGAATTGAAAGAATCGGTGGGGCTAGAGCAGCTGGTGATAAAACTTCCATACCATTTGATTACTATTTTGTGTCATTATTTTTAGGATGTATTCATTTTGTCTCTATTATGTCTCACCTGAGGCAGGAAACAAAGTATCATTTCATAGTGGTGTAATGTAATATTCAGTCAGGAAAAGTCACACTTCTAGCAAATGTTGGGAAATAATTACAAATCAAAACATCAAAGTGTAACTACTATCTTTTTACAATTTCTAAATAGAGATCAGAATGTGACCTGCTACATTTACATTTTCTTATTAATGAATATATATGTATTAAAATGATAAAATATAAACAAAATTTTGACTTTTTGATTGATACCAAGGTTCAATCACAATATTTTTTTGTTTAAAATATAGTGCTTTGCTCTTAACTGAGTATACAACTACATATGCCACTCATAAAAGCTATCCACATACTGGCGGGACCTGGGTTTGAACCTATGACTTCTGTTATGTCTGGTGATGTCTGTCCTTGCTGAGCCACCTGGGATGCGGGTCTGCTCACTAGACAGCTGTTTGAACAATCTTTCCTTGAACCCTTTGCTACTTCCTTTAAACTTCTTATTTTAGCCATGCATTTGCACTTTTTGTTTGCCAGATTATTGTGCTCTCTCTAGCCAATATCTCACTCTTGTTGCTTCTGCTACCATCTATATCTCTGCTACCACTCATTACAAACCTTTTGGCTTGTTCCTTGTTTATGATTCAGTTTGGTCCCAACCTACGACCTCTTGTTACAGACCTTTGGCTTGTTTACTGACTACATTTCTGCTTGATCCCAACCTGCTATATCTGTTAGAGGACTCCAGCTTGCTCACCCCCTGGTGGAGTGATCCTGAGGACTGCAACCCGGTACTAACATGCACCAAAATCCATCTCCACCATCAGGAGCTCTTGTGGACACCAGTTAGGGTTTAGACTCCACACCTCAGTTGAACCTAAGTCATCCGTCAGGGTGACCTGCTGCTGCACTTATTCAGCTGGTTGGTGGGAGACTCTTTACTGCTATAGCTACTGGTTTTCGAGCTTAACTCCTGACCATGACACATGCATATAAAAGATACATATATCATATTATTTCACATATTAGGAAACTAACATGCCTCCATATCATCCTGAACATCCAGTTCTATCCTATATGTTGTCCTAAACATAGTCACCATATCAGAGCTATAGATCACTGAACCAGGTGGTCATCAACACACTTTCTAGACCAACAATCTACTTCCTCATAAGGGGCAAGGGAGCTCAATATTAGAATAGCATAGTACCGTTATAAACATTATAAAAACAAGAATAGCAATCCTGGGTGCGGTCATCCAAAAGATCCAATGTGGGGCTCAATAGGCAGAATTGGTGGAATTCTTATCATATAATGTTATATCATTAATATCCCCGCTAAAATGATATGTTTAAGGATATAAGAGTTACCTAAATTCTTTACGATCCCCTGAAAAAATGCCAGCCAGGCTCCCCAGATCCATACCTATATATCACTGCTGCTGCCTCATCAATACTTAGTTCTCCCTTAGGCCGTATACAATTTATTAGTGTTGGCCATAACGGAGTACTTGTTCCTTATAGTAGTAGTTGGTCACATTCAACTGGACCTGTTCTATAATGTTAAATATGTTTTGTAGCCTACCCAAAGCCTATACTTCAATTCAGAAGTAGCTTGGGTAACCTATGAAACATCTTCAATAAGTCCAGCTGAATGTGGCTAACTACTACTAGATATACCATGACCCGGATACGTGAAAACCATCACAGACATATTGTTCCCCAAAGTTTTCTATTGGCCTGTCAACAAACCTTCAGTTCAGAAGTGTCTTGGATAACCTACAAAACATCCTACACGTGAGCTACCAAAATACTTGACCATTCTGAATGGGTAAAGTTTTGATATCTTCTATTAGTTTTGATGCTTGCCCCTCCTCCCACCTACCCATACCTTCCTATTGACCAAACAATTTGATGGGCTGTTTCATTGACGGTTAAGAATGTATGGAAGTTGGGAAAGGGTGGGCAAGTTTTAACACTAAGCCCTTGTACACACGGTCGGAGATTCCGTCGGAATGTGTCCGATCGGAGCGTTTTGTCGGATATTCCGACTGTGTGTGGTCTGCATCGGACTGTTTCCGTCGGAATATCCGTCGGACCAACTTTTCCAACTTGCCGGAAATATTTTCCGCCAAAATGCTCCGATCGGACATACTCCGATCATGTGTAGAGAATTCTGATCGGACAAAGTGCCACGCAGGCTCAGATCAAATTCCTACACCAAAGCTATTGGCTACTAGCGTGAACGAAATAACGTCATCACGTCGGATTTTCTGACAACTTTGTCCGACCGCGTGTATACAACAGTTTCAGACAAAATCCGTCAGACAAAATCCGACGGATTAGGTTGTCGGAGTCTCCGACCGTGTGTACCAGGGCTAAGAGCAAATGTTGTACCCAATCTGAGTGGTTTGCATTCAGACAGAGCACGGGGCACTTAAAGCTGCGGAAGGCATGTGCAATCATCGATGGAAATCCTACATTTGAAAAGGATATTCTTCAGTTACTTCTGGAGTGCGCCTTTAAATTGATTGATCTACTATTGGTCTACTATATCTTACATTAAAGAGAGTCAATTTGCCTTCTTGATGGAAATTCCAGAGATATATAAAGTTCACCCGAAGGTCAGTGCGTGAAAACTGGAATCCAATAGTAAGGTTCCATCCTAACCTTATTATGTAAGAATACATATCTCACAGCTGTCAAGGCCTTCTTAGTCCTTCTCTATCAGGACGATATATTGTTGCCGGCTGAATTAGATCTCCGCATTACAATGCGTTGAGCTCATCTTGCTCAGTAGACTTTTATCAAGTGTATTGAGTTGGTTTCTTAATTGACCTATCAATATTCAATCAATATTCAATTTCTGTCCCTGGTTTGGTATCTCAGTATAATTTCCAGTGGCAATATGATAAGCAGAGACTCTGGCAGTCCATTGTGATTCACAATATAATACAGAACATTGACTAATGGCTCTTTTAGTCTGTTCAGACAGAATACAGTGTTTTATGTTGTTTGGCAGCTGTGATTTAAATCCCACTTCTACTGTTGTAGAAAACCACGCAGGAGGGGAGAGAGGGGAATGTTTTAGTGTATTTTGGAAGTGTCATGCTTAAAGCTGAACACCATAAAAGACACAAATTAATGCGGCTCTGTACTCATGAATACAGCATTAAAGTGTCACTAAACCCACAACAGTAAAATCAGTTTGTATATGCAGTAAAGCATGCTTGTTATACTCACTGTGGAACCTAAGGGGTTAATCCTCTGCATTGTTTAAAAAAGCTGTTTGATCCTGTCTTCTCTGATCTTCCCCTTCTTCCACATTCCCCAATCTATCTGCTGATAGAACAGAGCCTTATGCCGCGTACACACGACCGGACTTTCCGGCAGACTAGGTCAGACGTTCTTCCCGACGGACTTTCCAAACGAATGGCCCTGGCCACACACGAATGGACTAAGTCCGTTCGAAAGTCCGTTCATTTTGAACGTGATGACGTAAACAGGACTAAACAAGGAAGTTCAATAGCCAGTAGCCAATAGCTTTCCTTGCGTCGTTTTTGGTCCATCGGACCAGCACACAGACAATAGGTTTCCCTGATTTTTAGTCTGTCTGATAGATTTGAAACATGTTCTATTTCTAGGTCCGTCTGATTTTTTTTTTTTGAAAAATGATCATAGCCCACACACGATCGGATTGTCCAACAGACTGATCCCGTCGGACCTAGTCTGCCAGAAAGTCCGGTCCTGTGTATGCAGCATAAGTGTCACTCTGCACATGCTCCGTTTGGTGTGTATTGCTAGAGAGTTTTTATTTTCTTGGGAGAGTGTATGTGATCAGCACTGTCCAGACAGAGGGTCAGGGGTCCTGCAGCCTCATATGACAGTCAGGGGAGAATGAAAACTCCTACAAGCTTTAACCAGACACTGATAGAAGTCACAAACCTGCTCTAATTACTGATGAGAAAAGGTATTTAGAAGTTTATATTTACTAAAATATTTGCATTTCCGTGTTCTGTGTACAGTGGGAGACCAGATGTAGTGAATGCAGGGTCTTGGGTTTAATAACACTTTAATGGCTGAATCACACTTTTCCATTGCGGTAACATGCATGTTATTTGGTTTGTGTAACATAGGTGTGATATGCTGGCATTTCATTTGAATTGCACCCCAATGCAGTTTGCCCAATGCACTTTTGTTGTACGTGTTTTCTTGTTGTATGTGTGTTGCAGTATACACACACGTTGTGCTACAAAAAGAACCATGCACAATTTAGGACAAACCACTGGCAGCTCTTTAAAAAAAAGAATGGACTTAAACTATAAGGCTGGATTCACAGCTATGCAGTTTTATTGCTTTTTGCATTTTTCAGATTTGCACTACAGAACGTGTTCCATAGGAAACCATGTTAAATCGACTGTAGTGCAAATTTGCAAAATGTAAAAAGCACTAAAAATGCATAGGTGTGAATCCAGCCTAAATCGAGACTTTTTTTGTGTTTTAAATAGAGTAGATACAGATTAGAACACGTGTCAGGTTTTTATTGCTGTCTGTGTGCCCCGCCCACGTTAGGGACATTTACAAACTTTATTTTTCCTGTTTACCATTATCACCAGGATTGAAAGTAAAAGAAAACCACAAGTTTTGGGTTGCCACCAGAACAGGAATCAAGGAAAAAATATCCTGACAGGGACACTAATTCTGGTTACAACGAGGGATTCCCTAATTTTGGAGGGATTTCCTTTTACTTCCTGTTTTGGCTATGGGACCGGAAGTGAAGGAAATCTCCCCAAGGGGACACAGATTGCCAAAAAAACCCTGACAGGGAAGTTTTTTCTTTTAGTTCTGCTTTCATAAAACACACATTAATAAACAACTTAACATGCATGCATTAATGCACTGCAAACATGTAATTGGGCCCTAAATGTATTTATTTTAAATGCAAGCAGTACCTGAATTTTACTCGTTAACAACAACAACCTCTTGAAGTCCTTGTACAGCAGTGCTTAGACTCAGAGAAGAAGCAGCACAGGGAGTCAATTTATTTATTGGCTATTTTTCAGAGAATATGAATGATGCGTGTAAAGGCAGGCATCACAATACTTTTGGTAAAATAGTGTATATATATATATATTTAGCTTGTCTAATTCATCTATAAAGAATTTATTGGAATAGAGGAATCCTTTAGCTAACTGGTGCTCCTCAACTGTGAAATGGTGTAAAATTGTCATCAAATAGTTCACAGACCACAAATACAACTATTGCTAAGAAAACTAATTTGTGGTTAATTAAAAAATCTCCTACAACAAGGAGTACTTTATGTAAACAGAAAATCTGGAAAATTGAAAATCATACCAGCAAAAATGAACTTGTGTTTCACTGAAATTTGAAGTGTAACTAAAATACAGTTTATAATTATCTTCCTTGGCGTGTTTTAATTATTTTTTTTATTGCTTGGTACTGTAATTAAGGTGAAGCCAAATGTAACAATGTAAACACTAATATGCAATGACTTATGCACAAGGTTCCCGCAGCATTAATATAATTGTATCCGTGTTTATGGCCAAGATTCCATAAAAAGAAAAAAAAAATCTGTACTCCTTGTTTACTTCACACAATCAAGATGATTGCCTGCTTACAACATTCCACTCAGATGCTTATTAAAAATGACCATTGTAAAATAATTAGAAATGAAGGAGGAAAGTTTTCCCCAGTGCATGTCACTACATCAGATTCATTGGCTACACTTTAATGGAGAATGTTGTCTTTTGGCATTCATTGACAATAGAACAAGTTTATATTTTTGCTGTGCGCATTCCCAGAGCTCGAGTATTTTTACACTTTTTCCTATTTTATACGTTTTTATTCAATATTGAGGTTTATTTTACTTTTTACTTTTTTTTAGATCTTAGCATTTCCCCACAATTCTATCATTTCAAATAAATTATAAATGCAAAAAAAAAATGCAATTTGTTTTTCTGGTTTAAATATTTATTTATTCATGTGTGCTAAATTACAATGAAAAGGAAACACGCGTTACACAGATATCATCTCAAGATCCCATGCACAGTAACATAGCTTTTACCATAATATGAACATTACATGTAGAAATACAAAAAAAAAAAAGTCAGGAAAAGGAATGTTACAATTGGGTAGGGGGAAGGAAGGGGAGAAAAGCATGAAGGGGAAGAAATATGGAGCAAATAGAGGGGAGGTCAATTGATTTTAATGTTTGCTACTTGGTTTGTGAAAAAATACTATTTTGATGAGGAAGCCTTCCCCATCCACAACCGAGTGCCCCAATGAGCGAGGAGGGAGCAGAGCGGAGAGCTCCTGATTGACAGTCAGCAGCTCTCTGCTCAGGGAGCTGTGAGAACCGCTCCATCGACGATGTTCGTTCGCATGGTTCTCAGTGTAAAGGGGACAGATGCAGCATCCACCTAGGTAAATATGAATATGGAAAAAAAAAAAAAACATACTTCTCTTTTAATAGTAAAAAGATCAAGTCTGAGCATGTAAGCCTTTTACAAAATAATCTAGAGTGGGTGACTGGGGACAAAGAGAAGACTAATGTATTAAATACTTTCTTCAGTTCTGTGTATACAAAGGAGCATGGGGGGAGCTCATGTCCACAATGGGGGTGGTATTGACACAGCCCAAAATGATCCACAATGGCTCAAAAGTGAGATGGTCCAAAAATATTTAGACAGAATAAAGGTGCATAAAGCACCTGGAACAGATGCGATCCACCCACGGATCCTAAAAGAATGGAGCTGTATCAATTAAAAGCCATTGTTTATAATTTTTAGGGACTTGTTAATGATGGGAATAGTACCACTGGATTGACGTAGGGCCAATGTGGTGCCTATATTTAAAAAGGGATCAAAGTCTTTACCAAGTAACTATAGACCTGTTAGTTTAACTTCTATAGTTGGGAAAATATTGGAGAGTTTAATGAAAGACCACATATTTTAAGCAACAGACAGCATGGATTCATGAAAGACAGAACTTGTCAAACAAACCTAATTTATTTTTCTGAGGCGGTAAGTATAACCTTGGACAGAGGGGTGGCTGTGGACATGGTATGCTTGGATAGGGGGGGTGGCTGTGGATGTGGTATACTTGGACAGAGGGGTGGCTGTGGACGTTGTATATTGGACAGAGAGGTGGAGGTGGACGTGGTATACTTGGATTTTCAAAAATCATTTGACACAGTTCCCCACACACGGCTCATGTGTAAGGTAAAGTCTACAGGCTTGGAAAGATCAGTTTGTAAATGGATAGAAAACTGACTAAAAGACATTGGTTAATGACTCGTACTCTGAATGGTCTAAGGTTATCAGTGGTGTTCCCCAAGGTTCAGTGTTGGGACCCTTACGTTTTAATATCTTTATAAATGATATAGGGTCTGGGATTAAAAGTACCATTTCAGTCTTTGCCAATGACACCAAAGCTATGCAGTGGAATAACGTCCTTACAGGATTGTCCAATTCACAAGCCAACCTCAATGCTCTGTTTTATCGGGCAACTGAGTGGCAAATTAGGTTTAATGTTGATAACGGTAATTTTATGCACTTGGAGGCTAAGAATATTCATGCATCATACCTACTAGGGGAAGTACAACTGGGGGAATCCACAGTGGAAAAGGATCTGGGGGTTTTGGTAGATCATAAGCTCCATAACAGCATTCAATGCCAAGCAGCGGTTTCCAAAGCGAGAAAAGTCCTTTCTTGTATTAAGAGAGGTATGGACTCCAGAGAGAGAGAGATATCATTTTGCCCCTGTACAAATCATTAGTAAGACCTCATCTGTAATTTGCAGGTCATTTTTGGGCACCAGTTCTCAAAAAGGATAAATTAACATTAACATTAAAATAAATGAACATATCGTTTATGAGAGATTTTAGTGATTGGGTTTACATCTGCATGAATGTTTTTTATTTTTAAGTATGCCTGGTATTCTTTAAAGTAATATTCAGTTTTTTTTGAACAAAGCCAATGTTCTAGAATTCATATAAAGGCTTAGAATTCAGTAAAAAGCCAACAAAACCTTAAATCTCAATTTGCATGAACCTGCGTTTTCTCTCTGCTTTCACCAGCAGGAACATGTTTACTTGTGCAAAAAAAAAAGAAAGAAAAAGAAAAAAAGAAGGGACTAACATATCAGAAATGTACCCATTGATTTCTGAATTTGAACCTTTTTTGTTCCATTGGCATGAGCGCCGGTTATGTCATCCACAAACCATGAACGGAAGAAGCCAAAGAAACAGTGCTCCATGAATGCAGCAAACGCAGAGCCCCAAGCTTGTTCTGTAAATTGACTTTCAGCGTTTTTCATACAGCGGCTATTCAGTTCCTAATAAAGGCCTTACATGGCTTAAATGCCGCAGCGTGAGTGGAAACTTTGAGGTGGGTCATGGAGCTTTCGACTGTATTTAGAGTAAAATGGAATATAAAAATGGAAATAACAAAGGACAGAACTATTTTTTTCAAGGCTTTGTGACACAGAAATTCTAACACCTCTTTATGAATTTTCTAAACCGCGATGCCAAATTACAGCAATGTATTGGTCAAGCGATATGATTAGGGTTTAATAAAATGACTTCAAATGTCAGGTTTCTTCTGTAAAGAGATATCATTGGTAGAGCTATAGTACACTCAAGCTATAATTTGTGCCAATCTGCACATGTAGTAGAAAGAAAAAACCTGTACTGGGAAAGTATAGATGTGGACCTCTCCTTTTGAGAATGTCTATTGCCTGGAAGTCATATTGATCCAATAGTTTCAGTTCTAGAGCTCGTTCACATGTGAGGTTAGGGGACAGTAAAATCCCATAGTGGAGGCATGCTATAACTGCCCCCATCCGTTACTCCCCTTTAGCTGTAGAGGCAGCATCAGGGGTGTACACTTACCATGGCCTCAATGGTTTACTTCACTGTCACAGCAGTAATTATACTCCCTGCTGGTACCCCAACTGAATGCAACCTATTCAAGTAAGTGAGACTGCTCTGCAAGCGCCCCACCACCATCTGCAATGCATGCTAGTGCAGCTATGGAGGGGTTAAAGCAGGCAGTGAGGACCCAGTACAACAATCCCTCACCACCTGCCAAATGTGCTCTTAATGCCGCGTACACACGGTTGGACTATCCGTTGGACATTCCGCCCGTGTGTGGGCTCCGGTGGACTTTTTCTTTCTAAAAGAAGTTTTGACTCAAAATTGTCCGCCAGACTCGGCAGTCCGGCGGACAATCCGCCCGTCTGTGTGCTAGTCCGCCGGACTTTTGAAATGAACGGACTTGCCCACACATGGAGAAAGTCAGTTCATTTTGAACGTGGCTCCAGGTAGACGGAACTAGCGCAGGAAGTCAATGTCGCCGCCTCCATCCGTGAGATTGACACCTCGCTGGCCCTGTCACCTGGTATGGACTTAAAGGGGAAGCCCTACGCTGAAAAAACGGCGTGGGGGTCCCCCAAAAGTCCATATCAGACCCTTATCTGAGTACGTAGCCTGGCCGGTCAGGAAAGGGGGTGGGGATGAACGAGCGCCCCCCCCTCCTGAGCCGTACCAGGCCGCATGCCCTCAACATGGGGGGTGCTTTGGGGAAGGGGGGCCCTGCGGCCCCCCCACCCCAAAGCACCTTGTTCCCATGTTGATGAGGACAAGGGCCTCTTCCCGACAACCTTGGCCGATGGTTGACGGGGTCTGTGGGCGGGGACTCCCCACGCCATTTTTTCTGCTAGGGCTTCCCCTTTAAGTCCATATTAGGTGACGGGGCCAACGAGGTGTCAATCTCGCCGATGGAGGCGGCGACATTGACTTCCTGCGCTAGTTCCGTCAAAATGAACGGACTTTACTCCGTGTGTGAGCAAGTCCGTTTATTTCAAAAGTCCGGTGGACTCCAGCCATAGTCCGACAGATTGTCCGCTGGACCTAGTCCGTCGGAAAAATATTCTCCAAAACCATAAAGACATAATAAGCTAGCACACCAGAGAGATGTACATATAGGTAGTCCATGGCTCCCAGATCTGTTCCAATTTTTGGACAGTGTCCTGCAAGATGCTAATACTATTCTCATTTAACAAGATACAGGTGACTTTTTTCCTGGCCTGTGCCAGGGATACCATAGGTTGTTTCCAAGATTTAGCAAGCATAATTTTAACCCCCATAATAAATAAAGAAAATCAAGCATTGTAGGCATTTAGGTAATCCAGGCACAGGGGTATTAAGAAGTGCTATACATGTAGTCTGAGGAACTGAATGTGCCGTTTCAAAAGCCCCCAATTCTAGGGCACTCCCATCAGATGTGGCACATTGTTCCTGACATCTCACAGCTTCAGAAACACAAAGGCGATACAGAGGGGTACATTTTGGCCAGCCAAGTTGGCACTAAGTACCCATGGGTAAGCACTTTCAAATTTGACTCTATCAAGGTGACATTTATAATACCCTTATATGACCTCAGGAAACATCTGTGCCATAACTCTATGTCCCTTTCCTCTCCCAACAATTTTTTTTTTTTTTTACATATACACATTTAAAGCTTAACTGCGGTTAGTAAAAACAAAAACACTTTGCTCTTTCCAAGCCACCTGTCTAGCAAATCTTACTTTTTGCTGTGACCATTCTGCTTTCTGTTGAATTATACATTGCCCATTAGCTGTCAAAAGTGTCTATCCAATGGTACTAAGGAGTATCTGACCAAAACTTAAAATCCTATTGCAGGGGGTGCCTAAAATATGTATCTTAGTGTTGACTTCTGGGAAAATCGGTGAGCCAATCACAGAAGGACATTATATTGTATATATTAGAATATTAGAAATATATATATATGTGTGTGTGTGTGTGTGTGTGTGTGTGTGTGTGTGTGTGTGTATATATATATATATATATATATATATATATATTTATAATTATATATAATTTATTGATTTATTAATAAATTAAAGAATGTAATAAGGAATTATATTTTTGGGGGAGTTCTGTACACCAACAGTGTACAGAAAAACTCCAGGTTTCCATATCGCATTGAATTTTATAAAATAATTATAGGCAGCTGCTAATTAAAAAGGAAATTTAATTTTTAGTAATATTAAATCACAGTTTGGCTTGTGAAACAATTGTAATTTTTTTTTTTATTTGTTATATTTTTTTTCAGAAATGTGGATTTATCCTTTAAGTATGGCACATATAAATATGAACCTGAAAATAAAATATAAAATATTAATAAGCAATTTTGCTTATTTATATACAATTTTAATAAATATGAGTTATATTTTTATCTTTAGTCCAGAACTTATAAAAAAAAAAGGAAAATACTTATAATGGGAATTTTCTTGATAGTTCTTCAGCTAGGAACAGTCTGGCTCAGCTCCCGTATCGGCAATCATGAGATCCGTAGACTAGACAAGAAAGAAAGTCTGAAAACCCGGCTTTTTACATTACTTTGTTCCTCATGTTTTCACAGAAAATTTTATGGCTATTTGCATTTGTTTGCCTTTGATTACATGTGACGTTTTCCAGGAAAGAAAATCAGTGCGAAATTACGCTCTTACCTTTTTCTTTAATATGCATTCTCTTTTCTCAAAGAAGAACTGACTATTCCTTCTCATATTCTCTTGTTCCGCCATAATTTCCGCCTATTATTCCGGAGTAAATAGTTGACAATTAGCACTATAGGATATTGTTGGAGGATGTCAGGGAGAAAATGGCAGAAAATGAACCTTTGTTTATATAATGCCCTTCACGACACACAAGGGAACCTGAGTAAAAACATTGTCACAATTTCAATATATAACAATTTTCATTTATGTTTCCTATAATGTTTTTTCATATGTTATGAAACAGACTCATTGTCAACATCATTTAGCACAGCTACTTGTTAATATAAATAGCCGAGTGAATTGTAAAGCTGAAATTCATTACGTAAAGTGTATATCCAACCAAAAACCTTCTTATGCCGCGTACACACGATCTGAATTTTGGTCGGAAAAAGCTCTGGTGGTTTTCCCGACGGAAATTCCGATGGGATTTCGCTCAAGCTGTCTTGCATACACACGGTCACACCAAATTCCGACCGCCAATAACACGGTGGCTTACAACACGTACGACGGGACTAGAAAAAGGAAGTTCAATAGCCAGTAGCCAATAGCTTCCGTCTCATAGTTGAATCCGAGCATGCGTGAGTTTTTGCGCATCGGAAATTGCATGCACACAAACACATTTTCGGATAGGAACTTTTTCCGACCGAAAAATTGATCAACATGCTCTCAATCTTTTGCTGGCCGAAATTCGGTCAGCAAAAGTCCGATGGAGCATACACACGATCGCATTTTCTGACCAAAAGCTCTCATCGGTCTTTTGCTGGCTGAATTTCCGATCGTGTGTACGCGCCATTAGAGTGGGAAAAGATTTGACCCCCTGTCAGGGTTTATTGCTGCAATGATTTTGATGTGGGTTCATACAAATTGAGAAGACAAAACTATTTGAAGGGCTCAGATCAGGCTTCTCACAACAGACACAACTACCCTCCAGTGGGTACCCCAGCAGGTTACCAGATAAAAACATGCACAAATTGAATGAGCAACAGACCAAAAGAAAAAAAAAACGTACAAATTAATTTATTGGTTGTACTAGAAAAAACAAAACAGCCAACATGTTTCAGGGTTCAGAAAACCTCCCGCTTCATCTGGTCTTCAGTTAAAATAAGAACCTTTAATAGACACAAAATAGAGCTTTCCTGTGTGAATCTGTACAGGGAAGCTAGTTGCCGGGTCGGGTGAGGTATTGGCCAACGGTATCTGGTGAGCAATCAAGATTTGATTGATTATATTCAAGGTTCTTATTTTAACTGAAGCCCTGATGAAGGAGGTGTTGTTCTGGCCCCCCGAAACGCAACAGCAGATTTTTAGTGTCAACGAATAAATGAATTTGGACTCATTTATTTTTTGGAGCGCCACTTCCATTTGTGCATGTATTAGCCAAGTTTTTATTGCTATCTGTTACAGAGATCTCCCCTTGCTGACAACCATTTTACTGGACAGGTAGCATACCAGAGGGAAAATCTACAACAGGGACTCAATACAAAGCTAACAGGGATTCTAGTTTTCCATTACTCAACTGGAAACAGCATTTATATTAATGTATGTGTTGCTGTTAGAGTTTTTTATTGTTTCTCTTGGAGACCCTATTGGTGAGATATTGCAAGGAAAGCGTCCCTTCTTGTTACATTCTTCATAAAATAAGATAAATAATTTGGAAGTGTAAAGCCGCGTACACACAGGCGGATTGTATGGCCTACTTAGTCCGTCATACAATCCGACGGACAGTCCGTCATACTTTCGAATGAACGGACTTGACCACACACGGATGCACAAACAGTCCGTCGAAAGCTTGCGCGATGACGTGTACAGCACGTACGACAGGACTAGAAATAGGAAGTACAATACACAGCAATGCAACCTTCCGCCGTGTAAATCCTTTCTGAGCATGCGCCATTCTTAGTCCGTCGAACTTGCCTACTCACGAGCGGATTGTCCGCTGAAACCAAAGTATGACGGACAGTATTACGGAAATTCCGAAATACTTAGTACGCCAGACTGCACGCTGAAAAAGTCCGCTAAAGCCCACACACGAGCGGACTGTCCACTGAAATGTGTTTTGACGGACTAAGTTGGCCATACAGTCCGCCCGTGTGTACGCGGCTTAAGAACCACTCATAATGGGCACCCTCAACAGGAATCGTGAAAACCCTCTTAATGGACACCCCTCAACAGGAGAGGTGAAAACCCCTCTGAATTGGCACCTTTCAACAGGAAGGGTGGCAACTCCTAATAATAGGAAATCCTCAATAAGAATAGTGGGAACCCGTCTAAATTGGCACCCCTCAACAAGAAGAATGGCAACTCCTCATAATGGGCACCCATCAACAGGAAGATTAGGAACCCCTCATAATGGGCACCCCTCAACAGGAATTATAGGAACCTCTCATAATGGGCGCCCTTCAACAGGAAAAGTGAAAACCCCTCTTAATGGGCAGCCCACAACAGGAGGAGTGGAAACCCCTCCGAATTGGCACCCTTCAACAGAAAGGGTGGTAACTCCTCATAATAGGAAATTCTCAATAGGAAGAGTGGGAGCCCCTCATAATGGGCACCCCTCAACAAGAAGAGTGGAAACCCCTCATAATGAACACCCATCAACAGAAAGAGTAGGGATCCTTTATAATAGGCACCTCTCAACAGGAAGAGTAGGAATCCCTCTTAATAGGAAGAGTGGCAACCCCTTATAATGGGCACCCATCAACAGAAAAAGTAGGAATCCCTTATAATGGGCACCCTTCAACAGGAGGAGTGAAACCTCCTTTTAATGAGCACTCCTCAACAGGAAGAGCGTGAACCTCTCATATTGGGCACTTTAAATATGATGGGTGAAAAAGTAGGAAGAGTGGGAATGCCTCCAAATTGGCACCCCTCAACAAGAAGAGTGGTGCCTCCTTATAATGGGCACCCTTCAAAAGGAAGAGTGAAAAACCCTCTTAATGGGCACCCCACAGAAGGAAGAGTGTGAACCCCCCCCCCCCCCCAATTGGTACTCTTTAACAAGAAGAGTGGTAACTACTCTTAATGGAAAATCCTCTTCAATAGGAAGAGTGGGAACCCCTCATAACGGGCACCTCTCAACAGGAATAATGGCAACCCCTCATAATGGGCACCCATTAACAGAAAGAGTAGGAATCCCTTATAATGGGCACCCTTCAACAGGAGGAGTGAAACCCCCTCTTAATGAGCACTCCTCAACAGGAAGAGTGTGAACCATGCATAATGGGCACCTTCAACAGAAAGGTTGAAAAACTAGGAAGAGTGAAAACCCCTCTAAATTGGCACCCCTCAACAGGAAGAATGACAACTCCTTATGATGAGCAACCTTCAACAGGAAGAGTCGGAACCCCTCATAATGGGCACCTCTCAACAGGAAGACTAGAAATCCCTCTTAATGGGCACCCCTCAACAGGAATAGTGGCAACCCCTCATAATGGACACCCATCAAAAGAAATATAGGAATCCCCTATAATGGGCACCCTTCAACAGGAGGAGTGAACCCCCCTCATAATGAATACTCTTCAACAGGAAGAGTGCGAACCTCGCATAATGGACACCTTAAACAGAAAGGTTGAAAAACTAGGATGAATGGGAACCCCTCCAAATTGGCACCCCTCAACAGGAAGAATGACAACTCCTCATAATGGGTACCCTTCGACAGGAAGAGTCGAAACCCCTCATAATGGGCAACCTTTAGCAGGAAGAGCAGGAACCCTAGTGCAGCTCTGGCACACATACATTGCAGCAAACTGCAACACTCAGTAACATAGTACCGCAATGCTGTTAAGTGCTTTAGTGTGATGGCATGCCATTCATCAACAAGTGTTGCAGCACATCACAGTCCATGGTAATAAACTACTGTGCATTGTGGTGTGCTAGGTAAAACAAAAAATGCTGAATTTCTGTTTTTTGGTTTGTTCCTGTATGTAGACGGCCAATTTAAAATGAATGATCTGCTTTATTGCAACTACTGTTAATGTATGACACAACGTGCTTTGGTGCACATGCAGTTATGCAGCACAGAAGAGTGGAGAAGAGTGAAAGGGCCCCTTAGAGTCACCATTTGAAAAAGCCATGGTCTGACTCCCTGTGACTAAAATATCACTTTACGGTAGACTGCCCCTTTAAAATGCCAACCTACAGATTATATTCTATGGTTGACCTTTCAATTGGCTTCAGAATGTTTATTTACGCAAATCTCACTTCATTGGCTCCTATCAAATATGCTAGAACCGTGGTGTAAAAACAACATTTTACAATACCCCTCTTCCCAGCGATCACAGCCAACACCATCTCGGCAGACTGTGCAGCATATTGCTTCTTGATTTTAAGGTGACAAATTATAAGAAAGGGCTTTTTTGGTGTCTTCACAGTTCATATACAGCCTGTCAGAGCGGGCCTTTCATGTAACTCTCCGGGGTAAAGTCATTTGCAGAGACAAAACACATCAATGAAATCTGCCATCTAACTGCATTTGCAGCACACTCATTTTTCAACGCGTTTGCGTATGTGCACGCTCGGTGTTTTGACATTACGGAGATTGAGTTGGCAGGGATCCCTCAATGGCTGTCAAACACTTTTACACTTCAAAGCTAACTAAGCAGGGAAGAGTCTCAGAATCGTTCTTCACAGCTGACATACGGATACTTTCTTGCCTCCTCCTTCTCTATTCTGCAGCCAATTGGTTTTTTATGTTGCAGGAAAACGTTGATGCCTTTGAATATTAACAGATAAATCCATGGTGCTATAGAACTGATACTGTTTTCAAGCTAAAGTTTAAGTATGGCAATTTTGACAGAGTTACATTGGCACAGCTTGGACCAATGTAAGAATGTACTCTCACCGGCCACGTTATTAGATACACCATACTAGTAGCGGGTTTGATCCCCTTTTGCCTTCAGAACTGCCTTAATTCATCATCATGGCATAGATTCAACAAGGTGTTGGAAACATTCCTCAGAGATTTTGGTCTATATTAACATGATAGCATCACAGAGTTGCACACCCTATCTCCTATTCCACCACATTCCAAATGTGCTCTATTGGATTGAGATGTGGTGAGTGTGGAGACCATTGGAGTACAGTGACCTCATTGTCCAGTGGTGAGTTGATTGGAGTGCGGTGACCTCATTGTCCAGTGGTGAGTTGATTGGAGTACAGTGACCTCATTGTCTAGTGGTGAGTTGATTGGAGTGCGGTGACCTCATTGTCCAGTGGTGAGTTGATTGGAGTACAGTGACATCATTGTCCAGTGGTGAGTTGATTGGAGTACAGTGACCTCATTGTCCAGTGGTGAGTTGATTGGAGTAGAGTGACCTCATTGTCCAGTGGTGAGTTGATTGGAGTACAGTGACCTCATTGTCCAGTGGTGAGTTGATTGGAGTACAAGGACCTCATTGTCCAGTAGTGAGATGTTTGGAGCTTTGTGACATGGTGCATTATCCTGCTGGAAGGAGCCATCAGAAGCTGGTTAGACTGTAGTCATCAAGGGATAGACATGGTCAGCAACAATACTCAGGTAGGCCGGGGTGTTTAAACAATGCTCAATTGGTACTAAGGGGCCCAAAGTATGCCAAGAAAATACCCCCCACACCATTTCACCACCATGACCAGCCTGAGCCATTGATAAAAGGCAGGATGGCTCCATGCTTTCATGTTGTTTATGCCAAATTCTGACCCCAACCATCTGAATGTCACAGCTGAAATCGAGACTCCTCAGACCAGGCAACGTTTTCCCAATCTTCTATTGTCCAGTGCGAATTGTAGCCTCAGTTTCATGTTTTTATCTGACAGGAATGGCACCCGGTGTGGTCTTCTGCTGTTGTAGCCCATCTATTTCAAGGTTCATGCGTTGTGCATTTAGAAATGGTATTCTGCATGCCTTGGCTGTAACGTGTGGTTATTTGAGTTACTGTTTCTATCATCTGGAGCCAGTCTGCCTATTGTCCTCTGACATCAACAAGGCATTTTCATCCACACAACTTCAGCTCACTGGATATTTTCTCTTTTGCAGACCATTCTCTGTAAATCCGAGAGATGGTTGTGTGTGAAAATCAGCAGTTTTTTTAAATACTTAGACCAGCCCATCTGGTACCAACAACCAAGCCACGTTCAAAGTCACTTAAATCCTCCTTTTTTCCCCATTCTGATGCTCAGTTTGAATTTCAGCAAGTTGTCTTCACCACACCTAGATGCATTGAGTTACTGCTATGTGATTGGCTGATTAGCAATAAGTGTTACCAAGCAATTGACCAGGTAGGTGTACCTAATAAAGTGACTGGTGAGAGTATATAAAACATACCTGTGGATCCCCACGGAAGCTGGAAATCCCTGTAGTAGGCACTGATACTCCAGTAATCTCCACTAGTTTCCGGGTCGTGTGCCGAGAGGCTATATGTCTGCATTTTGAACACAAGAGGTTTCTTGCAGAGCGGTGTGGGTTGTGAAGCACACACAAGATTCACATGGTTGTGATATGGTCGCCTGGTCTTCACCTGGCTGCGGTCCCCGGTTTGGATGGGATTCCTCACCTCAGCCGTCTTCCCTTAGATATAGGTTGGGTGTCGTTATTGGACCAACTTGTAAGTGATAGACCCCCCCTTTTTTTGAGATGGTTCTATTTTTAAAGGGTATCCTATATTTATAGATATGTTATTGATTTATTTTCAGAGCATTTTACTCCTGATGAGTAGCGTGAGCCATAAACCGTTTGTCGGGTACTCTTTGAACTGATGCCCAGACAAGTTTGGCTCACCAAGAGCAATTGCTTATGTTTATTATTAATGGATGAATGAGCTATGAAATTGTTCTGCTAATCATGTTGTGTTTTACTTTGTATAATAATTGTATGTGTATACAAGTGAACTGTTATTTACAGGATATCATGTCTTTTACCAAAGATTATTGATACTTTTTAACTTGATTTGGAATTAATAAACGATTTAATGATCAATATAAACTATATATTTATTAAGTGACATGCCTCATATAAAGTCCCATTCTTTCCTCTTGCTTTTTTGTTTAACCACTTGCCGTCCGCCCACCGTCAAATGACGGCTGGGTGGTGCGGCTCTTGTTCTGGGTGGATGTCATATGACGGAATCCCAGAACCACCTCTCTCGCTCGCCGATCGCGGCTCTTTAAACATCTGATCGGCTGTGTCCAATCACAGCCAGTCACATGTAAACATGGAGATGCTGGTAATCGGCACTCCTCGCCTCACACTGACAGAGTGTGAGGAGAGGAGAGCCGATCAGTGGAATCTCCTTACTGGGGACAGCTAGGTATGTAATCAGGGCACTGTTCATCAGTGCCCTGATTACAATTAAGCGATCACCAGTGCCAGCAATGATTGCCCACCACTGCCAGCAATCAGTGCCAACCAGTGCCCACAAGTGCCACCAATCTGTGCCCACAAGTGCCAGCAATCAGTGCCCACAAGTGCCAGAAATCAGTGGCCATTAGTAATGCCAGTCAGTGCTGGCTATCAATGCTGCCCATCAATGCTCATCACTGCTGACCATCAATGCTCATCACTGCTGACCATCAATGCTCATCACTGCTGACCATCAATTCCATCCATCAATGCCCATCAGTGCCGCCTATCTATGCCGCTTATCTGTGCCCACCAGTGCTGCCTATCTGTGCCCACCATTGCTGCCTATCTGTGCCCACCAGTGCAGCCTATCTGTGCCCACCAGTGCGCCTATCTGTGCCCACCAGTGCCACCCATCAGTGCTGTCTATCAGTGCTCATAAGTGCCACATATCAGTGCCGCCTATCAGTGCCACTTATCTGTGCCCACCAGTGCTGCCTATCTGTGCCCACCAGTGAACTGTTATCAGTGCTCATCAGTGCCACATATCAGTGCCACCTATCTGTGCCCATATGTGCGGCATATTCGTGCCTCCTCATCAGTGCCGCCTCATCAATGTCCATAAGTGCCACCTCATGAGTGCCAATCAGTGCAGCCTATCAGTGCCCTTCAGTACTGCCTCATCAGTGCCCATCAGTGAAGGAGAAAAATTACTTATTTACAAAATTTACCGACAGAAACTAAGAAAAACTGTTTCTGTTCAAAAAATTTTTTTTAGGAAAAAATAAAAACTCAGCAGTGATTAAATACCACCAAAAGAAAGCTCTATTTGTGTGAAGAAAATGCTAACAATTTCACATGGTTACAGTGTAGCATCACTGCGCAATTGTCATTCGAAGTGTGACAGCGCTGAAAGTTGAAAAATGGCCTGGGCAGGAAGGGGGGGTTAAGTGCCTGGTATTGAGGTGGTTAAACATATATTAAGGATGGAGGTTTGCCACTGCTATGATTAGGTTGTGTCAGGTCACATTATTATATCACAAGAGGTTGCTAACTTGGCATGGCCACCAATTAAGCAATACTTTGCATTTTCTCGATGAATGCAAAGCATTCTTTGATTGGATGAGGTGGAAAGACAATCTCCTCTTTGTCCAATCAGAGAATGCCTTTGTATTCTTTGAGAAAAATGCAAGATATTCTCTCAATGGCACCCATGCAGGGCAGCTGCACAGCGGGGGACACGTAAGACGAGGATCACTGTAGCAGTGACAACCAGTGCCAGGACAAGGTCATCTAGAGCTAAGGGCGAACGTGCCAAAATGCTGCCCCCCCCCCCCCCCCAAGATGTATGAGCTTTATGTGTCAGCAAAAATCTCACCACAAAAAAGCATAAATTCTTCTTCCTCCCAGTACAAATCCACCTTCTGCTGAAATCCCACCATCTCAGCACAGCACAAACCTTTGCCCCCCCCCCATTCCCCAAATCTCCACAGCTCAAATGCCCCCCCTCCCCAAAATTTACCACTCTTAGCACAAATCCTCTATCCCTAAAAGTTCCCTTCCTAGTACAAATTTTCTACCCTGCTTCAACCCCCCCCCAAACAACCGTTAAATTCCCCCCCAACTAGCACACATTTTCTTCCCCCCACCCCCTTCCCAACACAAATCCCTCTAAATCACCACTCTTAGCAACACCCCCCACTACCAATTTCCCCCCTTAGAACAATACTTACCCCCTGCAGCCGCCCATATTGCCCCATCCAACAAACCACTCACCCCCAATCTCCTTGTGGTGTCCCGCACCTCATATTACACCACAGTGCCCAGGGCAGCTGCACCTCCTGCCCACCCCTTGCCCTGGTCCTGGTGGCAACTACCTTCTCTGCTTCCACTGGGATTGGCCTGGTATGCATACTTACCAATGCAATCATTCACTGTGCATGCGTTGAGAAAATGCAGTGTGTTCTGTGAATGGGGTCTGTGCAAACCAACTGACCCCCTGTGTTCAGGGCCGTCTTTAACATTGATTGGACCCTGGGCAAAACATTTCTTGCCCCCCCCCCCCCCCTCCCCCATGCAGTTTTGCTCTCCACCTGCTCTGAGACATACAATAAATAGCAGCTAGACTCAAAATCATTTTACTGAATCAGATCAGGCAGCTATTGCGATTGGTTGCCAGAGGTTACAGTGTATCATTGCCACTCATTGACTGGTTGCTAGAGGTTACAGCACACATTATGGCTCACTGATTAGTTGCTACAGGTTAAAGCACATGATTTCTGCTTGTTGATTGGTTGCTAGAGATTACTGTTGATATGACCTCAGGGGGGGCATGATATACATATCAATGCCACCAGCCACCACTATTTACATATGAATGCCACTGCTATTTTCATATAAATGCCGGTAATTTACATGTAAACACAGGGTCTACAGGTGAGTCATCTGTACACAACAATAGGGCAGAGCTGGGCAGTATTAGTAGCAGCACTTCACACTGAGATATCAGAACACAGCACGGGACTATAACCTCAAGGGACGAGGGAATTTAAACCAGGATAGTTGGCAAGTATGAGGCAGCTGCTTTGGGCCCCACAACAATGACAGGGCCCAGGGCAGCTGCCCCTTTTCATAGTTTCATAGTTTCATAGTTAGTAAGGTTGAATAAAGACACCAGTCCATCCAGTTCAACCTGAGTGAGTGTCTACAATTGTCCCTATCCCCATACATTGCACACTCACATCTGTCCCTACACTCAATGAGCCCACAATCCAAGGTCCCCATTCATATACTAGGGCCAATTTTGGACAGAAGCCAATTAACCTACCTGCATGTCTCAAACAGTAGGCCACCCACTAAGCACAGAGCCCGGAAGCTAGCAGAGGTCACTGCCCTGGGCACTGTGGTATCATGTGAGATGGGGGGGCACCACAACAAGGTTGGGGGAGGAGATTTCTGTTGAGAGGGGAAATTTGGGGGGGAGGGGGCGGCAGGCGATATGAATTGTTCTAGGAGGGGAAATTTGGGGAAGTGTACTAGGAATGGTGATTTGAGGAGATTTGTGTTGGGAGGGAGGATGGGGGAAGAATATTTGTGCTAGGAGGGGGACATTTTGGGGGTTTGTGCTAGAAAAGGTAAGACGATGGGTGGGAGGTGATTTGTGCTAGGAAAGATTTTTTTTTGGGGGGGAGGGGGAGTTGAGGATTTGTGCTAGCAGGAATGATTGGGGGTGCTAGGAGTGGATGTTTAGGAAGGATTTGTGCTAGGATGGGCGATGGGGAGAATGTGTGCTGGGAGGGGAGTTTGGAGTGGGGAGAGGGGGATTTGTGTTCACAGAGGAAATTTAAGGGTGGAGGATTTGTACTAAGAGAGGGGGTTTGGGGGGGGGGGCAGGGTGGCTTTGTGCTGGGGGCATATGGGAAATTAGAAGACTTGAGCTGGGGGGGGGCAAAGATCCATGCTGGGAAGGGGATTTCAGCAGGGTATGGATTTTCTTGAAAGGGAATTTCAGCAGGGTGCGGATTTGTATGGGGGGGTTATGCTTAGGGGGTATGCATGCAGATTGGTGCTCGATTTCTTTTTTGGGGGGAGAGGACTTTTGCTGACACATAAAGCTCATACACCTTGTCCTGGCACTGCGCATGCTTACATTGGTCCGAGTTGGAGAAATGCAGCTATCCAAAAATTGCCAAACGTTGGAATCCAGACTTAGACCCCTTTCACACTGGGGCATTTTTCATGCGTTTTTCAGTCGCTTTAGCGTTAAAAAAAGCGCCTGTAAAGCACTTGAAAGAAGCCTCATCTGCAGTCCCAATGTGAAAGCCCAAGTGCTTTAAGAGCCCTTTCACGATGTCAGCGCCCGAAACACGCTCGTAAAGCGCCGCTTAAACTAGCAGCGCTTTACCAGCGTTTTTCGAGCGTTATTGGGGCGCTTTTAACCCCTGCTAGTGGCCAAATAAAGGGTTAAAAGCGCCCACAAACGCTGCTGCCAATAGCACTTTTCAGGCGCTTTTCAGGCGTTTTACAGGCGCTTCCTATTGATTTCAATGGGAAGGGGCGCTTTAGGAGCGTTGTATTCACCGCTCCAAAAGCACTGCAAAGAAGCTGCTTGCAGGACTGTTTTTGATGCCCTGCTAGCGCAGCGCCTCGGTGTGAAAGCACTCGGGCTTATACATTAGGATTGCAGTTGCGGCTTTTTTCAGGCGCTTTACAGGCGCATATACATATACATATAAAAAAATATATGTAAGCAACAACCCATGGTGTGAAACATGTTAGCTGGGCTCCCCTGTTTTCTCTGCATATGAAGTGACCGTGTTGGATTTTAAACTTTTTTCAATAAAGATGTCTTTAGCGGAGTGCGGCCATTCAGGACTTTTTTCTTCCTCCTAAATTTTGCGCAGAGCCAGCACCTGTGAGTTCCTAATAGGGTGGGTGTTCCTAAGAGGTCTGGAGCTTTCTGAAGTGGCAATCCCTTGTTCTTACTGGGGGGGGGGGTTCTTCTGACTGGGTGAAGACAGAGATCAGTGTTCCATCTTCTCCCCTGTCGGAACGGTAATCTGCCTTGTTTACATAGACAGATCACCGTTCCGCCCCTCCCGGGGACGATCGCGGGTGGTTGGCAGGCATCGGGTCCCCTGTACATCCTCTGTGTCCAATCAGCGTGCGATCGTGCCTCCGGCGGTGCGCACATGCCCCCCAGTGGCTATTGCATGAAATGACACACAGGTGCGTAGTTTAGTTTCACGCAATAGAGCCAGTACATGTGCGGTAGGCGGTCGGCAAGTGGTTAAGCATAGAGACATGGGGGGGGGGGGGGGGGTGCGTTTGCTTTGAATAATAAAATGAATTAAATAGTGTTTTTGGTTTGTGGTGCTCACATGCAGTGAAGATCCGCTTTAAAGGGATGGTGGGGCTGCCCAGCCAGGGGTAAAAGAAGTTTGTGTTATGCCGCGTACACAAGATAGGATTTTCCGACACCAAAATCCATGGGATTTTTTCCGACGGATGTTGGCTCAAACTTGTCTTGCATACACACGGTCACAAAATGAAATTATAAGAATATTATCGGGTTAATTGGCGCTACCTAGAAAACAGGTCTCCATTACAAAAAGGGTCTTATGGAGAATCAATGAATGGGGAGCCAGGGTACGGTCTTTGCAAAAAGCACAGTATTCCCTCTCACCCTACTTATAATGACACTGTATACTGCCAACCCCAGAATCACATAAAGAGCTAAGGACACCAAGAAAAGCCCCAGCTCCGCCCAAAGAAAGATTTGAATCAAACACTAAATGTAATAAATCTGTGGGCCATCATAGAAAAAAGGGGTCCCAAAACATTAATTACTAATGACGGGAATTACCAATCAGACTCATTAAAATAATACTACAAAACAGTAGAAAATCAGGAACTAATGATGTTAGAACAGGCTAGGATCCTTCCCTAAAGAATATCTATTCAAACACACATTCTCAAGTATGTTAAAAATAAAGGCCAAAAGATCATATGTGCCAAACTACATATGCAACCTGATGAAATTAAAAGTCAAATCGCCTGAGATGCGACAAATTACATTCAGTGGCAGGCCTATTAGCAACAATGAAGAACCCTTTATCAGTATAAGTGAAAAAAGATATATATGTATATTTAAAGTACCGTGCGCTAATGAGCAAACTGGGGCCACATAAGTGTACCCACCAGTGTGTAATGCCGAAAGGTGACAGGCCTATTAGCAAACAGTAATGAAAAACCCTTTAACAGTATAAAGTGAAAAAGATATATATATATATATTTAAAATGCCGTGCACTAATGAACAAACTGGGGCCACATAGGTGTACCCACCAGTGTGTAATGCCGAAAAGAATATATATATGTGTATATAACCTCAAACAGTATTAATATTAAATCTGTGTATAGTGAAAACCAAAAGGAAATTGAATGTGTAAACAAATAACTGAAAATGTGAGCTTTTCACACCCCAGAACCCAAATGGTTAAAAAATATATGTGTGTGTATGTGTTAGTGCATACAAAAAATGAAAATGCAATAATGCAAAATTTTTTGGCGATAAAGGCTAAAAAACACATGTGCGAAGTGCAATATCACCTAAAATGGAAATAGTGAAATAGATGAAAAAAATGAAAAAATAAAAATAAAAATAAAAATAAAAATAAAATCTGAGGATGAGTAACAAAAACTATATATAAAACATAAGCAAAATGGCAAATATATATATGTGAAAAATAAGTCCCAAAAAATGAAAGTTCAATGGTATTAGTCCAAGGGATCCTAGAAAAATCCTTATAGTGACTTTTGTGCTTCCTATTCAGTCTTCACTGTGACTTCTGTGCTCCCCCACCAGGAATCCTACTCACCAGAAGTAGATACCCCTACAGGGGTTAAGAGCCTTAAGAATCAATCTCCAGATATCCCGTTCTTGGTTTAGTGATAGATGCCCGAGCCTGTGTCAGCTTGGATTCCTCAAGTCCTCATGGGGAAAAAAATGGAAGCCTCCATAGTGTAATCCGTAAAAAAGGTTTATTGGCACAATAAAAAATATGTATATAAGAGGCAAAAACAGCAAAAAATCAAAAATAAACAACCAAAAAAATATAAAAAGTATACAAAATACCCACAATTCTCATAAAGTGGGCTATTGTATAGAACCACAGTTGATCAGGGGATTAAAATAAGAAACTCCCCCAAAAAATTCCAGATCAACCCCAGAAACTACCATGGGCCATATGTAATAGCATTAAGAACACAAGCGGAAATTGGAAACACTAGTTCACACGGTCACAAAATGTTGTCGGAAATTCCGAATGTCAAGAACGCGGTGACGTACGATGAGCCGAGAAAATTGGAGTTCAATAGCCAATGCGGCTCTCCTGCTTGATTCTGAGCATGCGTGGAACTTTGTGTGTTGGAATTGTGTACACGCGATTGGAATTTCAGGCAACGGATTTTGTTGTTGGAACATTTGAGATCCAGATCTCAAATTTTATGTGTCAATTTCCAATGGAAAATGTCCGAATGGAGCCTACACATGGTCGGAATTTCTGACAAAAAGCTCCCACCCAACATTTTCTGTAGGAAAATCCGACCGTGTGTATGCGGCATTAGCGTTATAGAGTAATCATGTGCATTCATAATTTTGCCATAATATAAAATCCCATTGTGGTTATTATTATAACTACAGCTATATCTTTTATCCAGAGCACTGCTCCCTAGTTATGTCATAAACAACAACAAGTTCCTTGAACGCTAAAAACTGTCAGTCATATATAAAGATGTCATAAACCAACAAGGTTCAATGACCTGGAACCCAGTGCAGCCGCCAACCCCTGGAAAATGCATAATCAGAAGGAGAAAACTACAACGCAGCGCACTATGGGTTAATCCAGAAAGTACACGCGGAAACATGAGTTGAATAAAGAACTAGTCTATTGTACTGTAAGCTGGATGAACAAAAACTGCAGGAAACTATAAAAGCCTCAAATACTACAATGAACAGTCATGCAGGTGTGTAATTATAATGATGATGTATAAAGCACACAATACCAATGGTGACATCCAAGTAGAGAAGGGTTAATGTCATCCAAAGTTGAATGGATGGAAGCCCGGTGAGAAAAATAGCAGTCTACTGCCTGTAGACTTGTAGTCAGACTGTACCGGCGTCCAGGAGGATGAGGCCGCGGGGTGCAGGGGAACGCTGTGCCAACCCCTGTGGTGACTTGAGCTGGTGGCCAGGAGAAACCAGGTAGAGTTGCGGGTGCGGTGAGGTGTACCAGACGCCGTGAGATTGCAGACTGGCAAAGCCAAGCAGAGATGAGGAAACCAGGCGCACTGAGTGACGTCAGCCCCGCGCCGGAGACAAAGGAAACAGGGAGCCCGCGGTGCCTTCTTTTCCTTTCCCTTTCAATCTGCACTTCTGTAGTTTTCTGTAAAATTCAATGCAATATGGCAACCTGGAGGCATTCTGTACACTGATGAAACAAAACGTTACCTCCTTCTTGGACATGTTTCTCATCACCACCATGTGCCAACTGTTTTTCTTTCCATCTAGTGTTGCACATTATTTGCACTCTGCACTTTAACACTTTTGTTTGCATCATGTGTCATTTTTTCATACATAGGTTATTTGGATTTACACTTTATTTTTAAACTTGTCCATTACATGTTTACATGAGATTTACACTGTTATTCTTTGTATTTGAACTTTTATTCTAGTTCATTTCTAGCACTCATTCTTGAGTCCACTATTATCCATTTAACCCATTTATCTGTCAAGGATCAGCTAACCAGGTGCCTGCTGCAGTGGGCCGCCAGTTTAATCACCAGTTGACAGCGCCTGAGTACCACCCATATAGAATTTTCTCTGATGAATTCCCTTTTGGATTGTTTGGGTCCTCCAGAAAAAAAACCTTGTCTGGAGAAGAATAGGTGAACACTACCATCAGTCCTGTGTCATGCCCACAGTAAAGCATCCCGAGACCATAATATGTGGGGTTGCTTCTCCGCCAAGGGAGTGGGCTCACTCACAATTTTGCCTAAGAACACAGCCATGACTAAAGAATGGTACAAAAACATCCTCCGAGAGCAACTTCCCCCAACTATCCAAAAACAGTTTGGTGACAAAAAATGCTTTTTCTAACATGATGGAGCACCTTGGCATAAGGCAAACGTGACAACTAACTGGCTTGGGGAGCAAAAAAAAACAAAAAATGTTTGGGTCCATGACCAGGAAACTTCCCAGCCCTTAATCCCATCAAGAACTTGTAGTCAACCCTCAAGAGGTGGGTGAACAAGAAAACCCCACCTACAAATTCTGACAAACTCCAAGCATTGATTATGCAAGAATGGGTTGCCATCAGCCAGGATGTGGCCAAGAAGTTGACTGCTAGCATGCCAGGGCGAATTGCAGAGGTCTTAAAAAAGAAGGATCAACAATGCAAATATTGACTCTCCATAAACGTCATATAATTGTCAATAAAAGCCTTTGACACTTATAAAATGCTTGTAATTATAATTCAGTATATCCTAGGAACTTCTGACAAAAAGATCTAAAAATACTGAAGCAGGACACTTTGTCAAAACGTTTTGGCCACGGCTGAATGTTTTCAACACATTTCAAAAAACCACAACCAGGAGTTCTACTTTAAAAAGAAAAACACCAAAAACAGCGGCTCCATGGTTGTCCAACCTACCAAACCCATCGCACAACCAGATCTTGCTGATCCCCAGTGTATTCCATAAAACTCATTCCTTGAGGGCGCTTTATGCTGTGAAGTGACCCTTCTAAAATCTACACATTGCTTTAAATAGCTAAGCACTATATAGCGTCTCCCCTAATATTTATGCAAAGGCCTCGACACACATTGTCACTGCGGATTAACCTGCACTGAATCTTTGGAAATAGAAGACAGAAATTGCGCTCAGGGAAATTGACTAGCTTCTTTCTTTCTTTTTTTTCCCCACCTTCTCGGTATAGCCGAAAAGACATCCAATAATTCCTGTCTTTTCTCTGGCTTGCCGCACAGCCAAGGAGAGAGCGAGGGAGAGAGAAAACGTCCATGATAAATTATACGAGAGGGGAACTGAATTGCACAAGCTGCTCGACCAATATATGTGCAAGTTATACATAGATAACACAATACAGAACAAGAAAATCAACCCACTGACATTTTGATTAAGTGTTCTCTATTCCAAGTCGAGGATGATAGGACAAAATTACTGTGTGACACGGGAAGATAAAGTAGACTTTCTTCTGCTGTGATTGAGGTCTACTGACAAACTGGCACTATAATTCAGAGTGTCTTGAGCCAATTGCAGGAAGCACTCGCGGGAGGAGATTGTAATAGAGAGTAAAGTGCGCTCAGCTGATGTTGTTAAGTTTTTACACTGCAGATGGTTTTATCCATCCTTGCTATTTATTTTTTATTTTTTGTTTTACATTTTTGGTTGAGGGAGCTCATAAATTACTCTTTGTATTTATTGAACACATTGACCACAATGATAGTCAAATTTTGTCAACCACAAAATGACTTTCTGAAACCTATTAGCGTGGCGTGTTTTTTAGGTACATTCTTTTTTTTTTCTCACACAGCAATTGTTTTGGATATTTTGAAATTAGTAATTTTTTTATCTACATTTTGCTATATTCATTTTATATAAAAGGTATCTATTGCATAGTTACATAGTGGGCGAGGTCGAAAAAAGACACTAGTCCATCAAGTCCAACCAATTGGGATTATATGTCAGTATTACATTGTATATCCCTGTATGTTGTGTTCGTTCAGGTGCTTATCTAATAGTTCCTTGAAACTATCGATACCCCCTGTTCAGACCACCGCCTGCGGAAGGAAATTCCACATCCTTGCCGCTCTTACAGTAAAGAACCCTCTACGTAGTTTAAGGTAGTTTAAGGTTAAACCTCTATTCTTCTAATTTTAATGAGTGGCCACGAGTCTTGTTTTATCCCTATTGTGGGGTCACCAGTATGTTTTTTTTGTAAATTGAAATCCTATCCCCTCTCAAGCGTCTCTTCTCGATAAGTTCAGTGCTCACAACCTTTCTTCATAACTAATATCCTCCACACCCTTTATTCGTTTTGTTGCCCTTCTTTGTATTCGCTCCATTTCCAGTACATCCTTCCTGAGGACTGGTGCTCAGAACTGGACGGAATACTCCAGGTCGGCTGGACCAGAGTCTTGTAGAGCGGGAGAATTATCGTTTTATCTCTGGAATCCCCTTTTTAATTCATGCCCAATATTCTGTTTGCTTTGTTAGCAGCAGCTTGGCATTGCATGCCATTGATGAGCCTATCATCTACTAGGACCCCCAGGTCCTTTTCCATCCTAGATTCCCCCAGAGGTTCTCCCCCCAGTGTATAGATTGCATTCATATTTTTGCCACCCAAATGCTTTATTTTACATTAATATTATTATCTGTTGTATCTTTTGTTTATTGTTTGTACTGTATAAAAAAAATTGGTTTTGTTTTGTTTTTTACAAATTGATGAATGGTTGTATCACATTTTCTGTTGTTTTTTTTTTGGACAACTTGTTGTTAGGTTAAAAAGAGAGACACACATTTATCTACTACAAACAACAGAAAGAAATAATAATAATAAAATAGAAAACATTCAAATATAGAATCCTATCCTATAAAAACGTGGTCCAGTTTGCTCTAGTGGAGAAAATGTATTCTTTCCAGATTCCATTCCTATTTTTGTGTAGGAAATGCTTATTTATTGTTTTTTTTTAAAACAATTACACATTTAAAGGTCATTTCCAGGCAAAAAGAAAATGTCCCATGCAATGGGGCTGTGCCTGCATAGCATGGGATAACTGCTCGCTTTTGTCTAGGGGAGAGGAGAAAGCAGATTTTCTTACCTAATCTTCCAATCCTCCCAGCACAAAACCACAGGACTGGTCCGGCACCCAAATGCTCCAGTGTCCTTAAGTTGTGGGTGATTCTAAAGTAATCAAGCCCAGAGCAGGCTCCATAAACCAGGAACAATCCACCGCTGGACTGTGTGGGGTCTCCGTTTTCCAGTGGAATGAAGGATCAGGTGAGTATATTACTCGTCACCCCTGGACAAAACAAGCAGTTGGCCTGTGCAGTGTGGGCACTTGGAAATATTGGAAACTTTTTTTTTTTGCCCAGAGATGGGTTTTAATATAAGGTAGATTAGGTACATTATATGTATAAGGTACATTACATGAAGAAGACCTGTGATACCACGCACCTAAACTGAAGACTTACGAAAAAAGATGTGTATAGATTTTTTTCGAGAGGAAGGGGTAGTGTTAGGCCCCATTCATATGGGCATGCCCATCCCTACACCTGTGCGAAGGGCAGAGTTTTCCTCCACGTGATAGATGCACAGGTGTTCCATGCATCTGCATACAGGCAGTTTCATTATGAATGTCTACTGGGATGCACTGGAAACAACTAGACACAATTTGACAGCTGTGCGTGTGTGTGGTGTGTGTTCCCAAATGCACAATATCTGCGTTTGGGCCTTGCACCCACACGGATGTTAGATTGGGAGCAGCGGCTATGTCTATGCAGCTGCTGCATCCCAATAGACATGCATGGAACACCTGTGCATCCCGTACCAACAAAGACCTTAGCATGGGTGTATGAATAGGTACACCCATGCAAATGAGGTCTTACTGTAGTTATTATCCCTTATAATGATGCGATCACGGGTCATGGCTACAATTTGTAGTGTTATGGCTGATCGATTCCCATATGTTCATGTATTAATTTACCTAGCTTGTCCCTTTTCACCAATAGGACAAGCAACATCTTGTTCTGGGTCACACAGCATCCAATCAATGCCCTTCCATTTCTCTTTATTGCCTCACAAATGTGGGGGTGCTAATATGATGAAACATTTCTTCCCTTCATTGCTCTGTCTGTTGGTGTCTGTGTGAGATCTCATTACTGTTTAGCTCTCACCTGCAGAACACTAGACTGAGAGACCCAGAGATTGTGGAATAATTTGATTCTTCACAAGAAGCATCAGTTCTCAGACTATAGACGGAGAACATGCATTGACCTGTGCAGGGCCATGTGCCATGCCTCATATTTGAACACAAAGAGAAACTGCTGACACAGGAATGTGGAGATTTACTCTATTATAGACAGTCTGCAAAGGGCACCAAATGACATCATGAAACTACATGATCAATGCAAATCGTATGCAGGTGAAAAAATATACCATCCAGGACCTCTATAATATAGACATTTGGGAGTGGGGCAAAATTCCCTTATGAGACTTCCCCTTCCCACAGGCTTTCTGTGTGTGAGAGGCAGTAAGGAGGGTGTTCCAGCATTACTAGCAGATATGATCCAGGAGCTCTATAATACAACCAATAGAAAATAAAAAAGAAATAAGAATCATGCAAACTAATACATGTAAAGTTCATAGGTGAATCCATATGGATTATATTCATCTGTGCAAAAATGTCCACAAGCAATGTGATAATGAATCAATCTCTTTAATGGCAGTGTCCATCATCCATACCTAAAAAACTGCAGTGAATCCACCACCAGCTGTAGAAGCTGCTTACCGGCTCCTGTAGACCCCTTATTATATAGGGGGGTCGGTGTACGCCTGTGGCTTAAAACCCAGCCTGGGCCTTTCGCCACATCTCAGGGCTTCTCCACACTTCTGATGTCACTCATTGAGTTGGATAGGGGTTGGTCACCAAAAACACACCACAGGCTCCATATAGCATAAAAAACCTTGGTGGGTTTATTAAGTAATACAGTTATAACAGTTACAGCAGTAAGTAAGTAAAGCACCTTAAGTTTGGTGTGTCGGCCGTCACACAACCAAAAAAACCCGTCCATCGGGACACGAGAGAGATGGTGATGTCAGCACGTCGCTCCGCCCTATGTGTTTCATCACAAATTACGTCGTCCTGGGGCATTTATTATTTAGCGCGATTCCTATTTTTTTGTGATTGTGTTACACAAAAGAATTGCTGCTTACTGTTTATATTTTTAGATGTTTTATAGTGCCGTTTTTATATATTTTATATTTTCTTATACTATAATACAGACAGATGGAAGTGGGGCAAAATTCCCTTATGAGACTCCCCCTTCCCATGCAATATTGGTATGAAGCCACCTACCCACAGGAAGGAAGGTTAACTGCATCTCACTTATGTATAAAGAATCTCACTTATACAATCTTCTTTCTCTCTCCTTTTTGCATCACCAATCACATACTTTCTATATGTGAGAAGCAGTCAGGAGGGTGTTCCAGCGTTACCAGCAGATACGTTCCAGGCCCACCAAATTACAGTCAGGTGGGGGTGGAGCAGAATGGTGCATGACAGCAATTTCTGGATGAGAATATGAACTACTCAGCATGTATGTTGTGCTCCCTGTAGACATCTCAAGGTTTTGTTTTCAATTTTGGCTGTGGCGTCCCTTAAAAGGTTAAAGATTTGGCTACGAATGCAGTGCAAACCAGAAGAACTTTAATGGATAAATTCAGCCTGAAAAGAGCTGATATGAACAATACTTCTTTTGCTCATAAAAGGATACATTCCAGATGTTGGCAATGAATTCTGGGTGGTTTATGGCCAAAGACAAGCATGGCAGGAATGCAGATAAAGCTCTCATTAATTAATTTAGAATGTAAATGAAGCTTAGGTGACAGTACCTAGTGGAGTTTGCTGTGAGCTTATTGTTGAATGCTGAGAAAGATAAAAATGAAGATGCTTGGCATTGTTATATGGGCCATGCAAAGTGCTCGGCAAGTATTTTCTGCACCTATAAATCAGAAAAATAGAACCTGTTATTTGGCTTTCAGCGCATCACAGATCATTGACATTAAACTGCAAGAGGTGACTTTACAAACGGAGGAAGGTGAAACACATTCAATCAAAAACTCACATGCATAATTTAGTATGCACGTTATGCTTCAGTTGTTAGCTGCTACATTTTGTTAAAAAAGACCTGTCCTCATAAAAATTTGGGGGGCTCCTCTCCCGAAAATTCTATTTACCTTGCTGTCATCTCTTGTACCCTCTCCCACCCAGAATCACTGACATGGAATTTACATGCAGCTAAGGAGTTCTGACTTCACTGGCTGCGTACTTGTTCCAGGTCTGCAGCTCAGAAAGGCAGAGCAAGGCAGGGAACTAGTGTAGCACCCTGCTCCTGATGAGCAGACGCTATTGTTTTTTTTTTTTTTCAAATTTAAGTTGTCTGGGCTGCAGTTTGGCTCAGGCTAATTATTACAAAGTTCTGGTTTCTGTACCAGTTCAGCTGGGTTGCGCTGGTTTCCACTTGATCGTAGGTGTCGCTGTCACCACCGGCAAATGTAGAAATGCAGCAAGGCTGGATGCATTGAATACAACCTTTGCTCTGAAATAGCCCAGTGGGAGTGGTTCACCCGCTGTGAATTCTGGGTGGAGGTTATTAACCGGTTCCCGACCGGCGCACGCCGATGTATGTCCGCAGAATGGCACGGGCAGGCATATTGGTGTACAGGTACGTCCAATCTTTATTGCCGTCCTGCCACCACTCGAGTACCGGTCGTGACCCCCGTGAGTCCGGTCGTGGGTCCTGCGGACTCGATCGCCGCGGGCATACCCACGATCGTCTCACGGGGCGGCTGAACGGAGAAATGCTGTTGTAAACAGCATTTCCCCATTCTGCCTAGCAACTAGTGACGCTGATCTCTGCTCCATGTGATTGGAGCAGAGATCAGTGTTCATTAAATGAAAGCCCAGCCCCCAACAGTTAGTAACACACCCCTAGGAACACTTATCCCCTACACTGCCACCCCCCTGGTTAACCCCTTCACTGCCAGTGTCATTTACACAGGAATCACTGCATTTATTCCCCTATATTGTAAACACTATAACTTTTGCGCAAACCAATCAATAATCGCTTATTGCGTTTTTTTTTAACAAAAATATGTAGAAGAATACGTATCGGCCTAAACTGAGGGAAAAAAATGTTTTTTATATATTTTTGGGGGATATTTATTATAACACAAAGTAAAAAAAATGCGTTTTTTTCAAAATTGTCGCTCTATTTTTGTTTATAGCGCAAAAAATAAAAACCACAGGGGTGATCAAATACCACCAAAAAAAAGCTCTATTTGTGGGAAAAAAAGACGCCAATTTTGTTTTGGAGCCACATCGCACGACCGCACAATTGTCAGTTGAAGCGACGCAGTGCCGAATCGCAAAAGTTGGTCTGGTCTTTGACCAGCAAAATGGTCCGGGGCTGAAGTGGTTAAGGTACTGACGCCATTTTGGTAGGTCAAGCCCCATACACACTATCGGTTTTTCTGCTGAGTTTTTCCCTTCAGGTTTACCAAAACCACGTAGTAGGGCTTGCCTGATTGCATATATATTGAAACTCCTAAGGTTTGACCTCATATTATATGGTTTTGGTAAATCTGAAGGAAAAACTCAGCAGAAAAACTGATAGTGTGTATGGGGCTTTAGATTTCCGGGGGTTCACTATCCTGACCTCATGGCCCTCCTGGCCTGGGGTGTGTGCCGCATTATCCTGTGACTCCGGGCCGGCTGGTCTGAGGTTTTGCAACTGAGAGGGTGGGCCCAAAAGTCTTGGGGCCTACTGATCCAGGGGTGGTCCTGTGCCGTCTCGCCTGCGGGGAGAAGCCAAGAGACTGGAGGATCCAGGGGGGGACTTTTCTAGGAGAGGACCGAGCAACAAGGCTGGTATCTCTGGAGGAGCTTGGAAACTCAGTTGAGGGACGCAACCCGGGTCAACAACCATACAGTATCTCCGGGTCGCCGGATACTGTATGAAACTGGTACTGTATGACAGTTCTTTAAATTGTCTCAAGAAGTTTCAGTTCAGTTGACAAGTCTGTGGCAGAGACTTCGTTTAAGCATTCCATCGGCTTCTAGGTTGGTGCAGGGCCAGATTAAGAGCATCATGGGCCTGGTGCTAAGGATTTTGGTGGGCCTTTTTATGAAAATCAATAAAATGAAAATGCACACAAGGGGGAGGGGTGGGGGGGGGGGGTGATACCGAGATAGGGAGCTGAAAGAGAGGGGATGAGAGGGAGGGGAAAAGAGAGAGAGGGGGTGAGAAAAAGGGGAATAGAGAGAGGATGAAAGAGACAGAGGGTGTTGGGAAATAGGGGGTTGAAGGGGGTGAGAGAGAGAGAGAGAGAGAATGGGGGATGAAGGTGGTGAGAGAGAACAGGGTGAAAGAGAGGTGATGAGCGACAGAGGGGGTGAGGGGGTAAAAGAGAGGGGGTGAGAGTGAGGGGGTGAGTCTGTGGGGGGGGGGGGGGGGCAGCACAGCATAGTACATCACATGGGGGGGGGGGGAATAGCACAGTACATTACATGGTTGGCACAACACATTACATGGTAGATACAGCACATTTAATGGTGGGCAAAGCACAGCAAATTACATAGTGGGCACAGCACATTACATGGTTGGCACTGCCCAATACAGCACATTACAAGGTAGGCACAGTACATTATATGGTGGGCACAGCACATAACATGGTTGGTACAACACAGCACATTGCACGGTGGGCACAGAACATGCACAAGGTGGGCACAGGACCTTATATGGTGGGCACAGCACATGACATGGCGGGCACAGCTGAGCACATTACATGGTGGGCACTGCACATTACAAGTGGGCACTGCACAGCCCATTATATGGTGGGCACAGCATATTATATGTTGAGTACTGCACATGGCATAGTGGGCACTGCACATGACAAGGTGGGCACTGCATGACGCAACATGACATCGTGTGCACTGCACGACACAGGAGTGCACATTACATTGTGAGCACAGCACATTAAATGGTGGAAACCGCACATGGCACGGTGAGCCCTGCACACCACATTCCATTGGGCACATTGTTGGGTACTGCACGACACAGCACAGGCAATTACATTGTGAACACAGCATATTAAATAGTGGACACCACACATGACATGGTGAGCCCTGCACAGCACATTCCATTGTGGGCACTGCACGACACATGCCATGGTGGACAATGTACAGCACATTACATGGTGAGTACAGCACATTACATGGTAGGCACTGCATGGCGCAGCACATGACATGGTGGGCACTGCACAGCAATTTACATGGTGGGCACTGCACATAACATGGTGGGCACTGCATGGCACAGCACATTACATGGTAGGCACTGCATGGCACAGCACATTTCATGGTGGGCACTGCATGGCATAGCACATTTCATGGTGGGCAATGCAACTGCACATTACATGTTAGGACCGGCATATTACATGGTGGGCACTGCTGAGCAGCACAGCACATTACACAGTGGGCACAACACACTACATACTGAGCACAACACATGGCAGGGTGGGTACAGAACAGCACATGACATGGTCGGAACTGCACATGACATGGTGGGCACTGCATGGAGCAGCACATTACATGTTGGGCACCGCACATTGCATGGTGGGATCACTGCATGGCACAGCACATGACATGGTGGACACAGCAAATTATATAGCGGGCATTGCAAGGCACAGCATATGACATGGTGGGCACTGAATGGCACAGCACATGACGTGGTGGGCACATCACATGACATGGTGGGCACTGCACATTACATGGCAGGCACTGCATGGCACAGTACATGACATGGTGGGCACTGCACATTACATGGTGGGTACTGCAAGGCACAGCACGAAATTGTGGACACTGCACATCACATGAAGAGCAATGCAATGCAACGCACAGCACATTACATGGAGGGCACTGCACATTACATAGTGAGCACTGCAATGCACAGCAAATGACATACTGGGTACAGCATATTACATGGGGGCACTGCAATGCACATGACATGGTGGGCACTGCAAGGCACAGCACAACATAGTGGGCACTGCACATTACATAGTGGGCACTGAATTACACAGCACAAGACATGGGGGGCATAGCACATTACATGGTGGGTACTGCAATGCACAGCACATGACATGGTGGGCACTGAACACAAAAGAGCACACTACATGGGGGTCACTGGGCACACGAGAGCACATGACATGGTGGGCACTGGGTACAAGAAAGCACATTACATGGGGGGGGCATTGGGCACAAGAGAGCACATTATATGGGGGGCACTGGGTACAAGAGAGCACATTACATGGGGGGCACTGGGCACAAGAGAGCACATTGCATGGGGGAAGCAGAAGTGTGTTCCCTAGCACAATAATTACATAAGACCTCCCTGACAAATTGACTAACTTTATGTCAGCAGCATGGGAGATGTCCTTCCTCCCGGGCTCCTGCTATGAGGAGAACATCAGTGCCCCTCCCCCAGACAGCTCCCAGGCACAGAGGATCTGTGTGAGTGTAACAGATCCTGTGATAGGAGTCAGACATCTGCAGAGACAAGCCTTGGCTGCAGTGACTACACTTGTCTCCTCCATGTGTGCAGTGCACAGAGGGGGCTCCTCTTCCTTCAAGAAGGCTGCAGATAGTGATAAGCCACTGGCATGGGCCTATATTGAGGGAGGGGCCTGGAGCTTCAGCTCCACAAGCCCCTATGTTAATCCGGCCCTGGGTTGGTGAGAGAAACCTATCTGGTGATTGCTGGATCCAGTCTGTGGAAGCTGTTGTCCTCTGGATCCGAAAAATACCTCTAACCCGCATTTACCAGGTACCTGAACTTCCCCTTAACCTTCCAACTCTCTATTGAAAGACTTTGGGTTTATTCCAAATAAATCTTGAAAAAGGACTAAGTGTCGGAATTAAAGCGGGAGTTCCGCTGTTTTTTGTTTTTGGTGCTGCCGCCGCTATCTTGGGTATGGGAATCAGGAAGTGAAGCCTTGCGGCTTCACTTCCCGGTTCCCTACTGCGCATGCGTGAGTCGTGCTGCGCAATAAGGATGGTCCCCGCTGTCTCTGGGATCCGTGTGTTTCCCAGCAGACAGCGGGGGACCTGCAGGAAGTGGCGTAAATACCCGCAGATTCTGCGGATATCTATGCCGGAAGTGGGTGCAAATACCTGTACTATACAGGTATCTGCACCCCCCTCCTCCCTGAAAGGTGCCAATTGTGGCACCGGAGGGGGGGGGGGGTCCAATGAGCGGAAGTTCCACTTTAGGGTGGAGCTCCGCTTTAACATTCTTTGGGCTACTTTCCAACGGGACCCCTAAGACGGAGTGACGAACAGGTGAGGTAACGGTAAGCCCAATAAAAATCAGCAGCTCCTTCAGGAGTTAGTGCTACACTAGCATTTTCAGAAAGTGGTGAGTGATTGTAGGCTCTGTATTAATCTCACAACATATTTACTTTAGATCTCTCTAGGTATTTATGAGATTATTATATTTCAAGTGAATATAAAATGATCACCTTGTAAAACAACCCATTCAGTTTTAAATAGAAATGAAAGGCACATTTTTTTTTTAAAGGTATAAAAACACATTATAAATACCCTTTTCCCCTTTTTTTTAAATAAGTGATCAGATTCCCTCTGTTCTCAGCAGCATAAGAGCTGGGAGGAGGAGAAGCAACAGCGTGCGGAGCTTCCCAGTGAATGGCTGGTGTGTCAGGACAAGTCTAATCATTGGAGGAGAGCACACTGAGTTCCCATCATAGCTAGATAACTGACCACACTGTGCTCTACTGCTTAGGGTGGCCAGTTTTTCTTTTCGAATATGTTTTATTGAAAATTGTACATATCAAATTCCAAGGCAAAATATTATTTACAGGCGATAGGTATTTCTGTATACAGAGTGATGTCTTAAGGTACTGGAGGTATGAGCAAGATTATATATTCCAACACATGTACTCGTATTTCTTATCTCTGTATACTACAACATAATGAACTACAAGAGAAACCCGTAACAAAAAAAAAAAAAAGAGGAAAGGGTTAGTACATTCTTGGATCCCTGTCACTCCTTTAGGCTTCATGAGGATGAAGAGGAGGGATCCATACCACGTAACCATGTGGCCGATGTCCTCTTACTGGTCACTCAAACAGGATGCAGGGGAAGAAAAGAAAAGCCTGCAAGAGGAAGGAAGAAAGGGGAGAGAAGAAGAAGGGGAATGTAAAAGGGGGGAATGTGCCCTCCTGTCCCTCCAGGCATAACTGTGCGGATGTCTCATAAGCCTTCGGACCAGGGCCATCTTTAAGGCAGGACAAAAGGTTCTGGGGCCCAAAACAGCTGCCTCATACTTGCCAACTATCCCAGTTTAAATTCCACATTAGTGGTCAGTGTAAATCCCTATTACATTGGTGGTAAGTGTAAACCCCTATTACATTGATGGTAAGTGTAAACCCCTATTACATTAGTGGACAGTGTAAACCCCTATTACATTGGTGATCAGTATAAACCCCTATTACATTGGTGGTCAGTGTAAACCCTTCTTACATTGGTGGCCAGTGTAAACCCCTATTACATTGGTGGTCAGTGTAAACCCCTTTTACATTGGCGATCAGTGTAAACCCCTATTACATTGGTGGTCAGTGAAAACCTCTATTACATTGATTGGTCAGTGTAAACCCCTATTACGTTAGTGGTCAGTGTAAACCCCTATTACATTGGTAAAGTGTTGAAATTCCTCTTTATATTGATAGTCGTTATTGGTAGTTGGTAAAAAAATCAGCATTGCCATTGATCACACCCCTCCCCTCACCTCCCCTCAGCACTGCCACTGATCCCAGGAGTTCTAGGATCCCTAGGAGTTTTCTGTCTATTGATGGTCATGTGCTGTAACCTTTAGCAAATAACCAGTGAGCCGTAATGTGTGCTGTAACCTCTAGCAACCAGTCAGTGAGCGGTAATGATACACTGTAACATCTGGCAACCACTCACAGTCACTGCCTGATCTGATTCAGTAAACTGATTTTGAGTCTAGCTGCTATTCATTGTTTGTCTCAAAGCAGGTGGAAAGCGAAATTGCATGGAGGGGGAGGCAAGACAATGTTTGCCCAGGGTCCAATCAATATTAAAGACGATAGTAAGAAGAGCCAGCAAGACTGTAATCCTTGAAGTGTCGTTTATTGGTACATCAGAGTGACAATAAAACAATAATACTGACGTGTTTCGGCAATGGCCTTAGTCATAATGGAATGCACTGTGCAAATTTGAGTGTTCCCCGCACAAGCCAAAAAACATGGCTAAAAACCCTTGATTAAGCTCTGATGGGGGGGGGGGGAGGCTTAATCAAAAAAAAAAAAAAGAAAAAACTGTTGTTTTTTATTTATAATGCAAAAAATAAACCCAGGGATGATCAAATACCACCAAAATAAAGCTCTATTTGCAGGGAAAAAAGGACAACATTTTTATTTGGGTACAGCGTTGCACAACCGCGCAATTGTCAGTTAAAGGGGAACTGCAGTCCGCTCACATAATTTGTAATAAAAACATCTTTGCCATTCTGAAGCTTCCCTCCAACCACTTTGCATATTATTTTATATATACTGTGATTCTCGACTTGCCCAATATGCTGCAGAAATCTCCCTCCATGGAGTCTGGCTGCAACCATTTTAACTGTGGGCAGCTGAAGCTGCTGCCTGTCCACTTCCTTGATTTACACAGACACACAGAGGCACTCCTCCAGCTCTGCAGCGCTCATTGACCCTCTTATGACTCACCCCCCCTCCCTTGCTGGCAATCTCTCACGGGAGTGAGAGAGAGAGCTGTGTATGATGTCTTAAGCCTAGGCTAATGACCAGACAAGAAACAGGAAGTGGGCTATATAACATATTTACTGGCAGAAAAAATAATGTTTTACTATCCAAAGTTAAACTAACAAGAGCAGAGGATTTAATAGATGGAAAGATGAAAAAATAACTGAAGTTCCACTTTAAATTAACACAGGGCAGTATTGCAAAAAATGGCCTCATCATGAAAGGGGGGGGGGGGGGGTAAATCTTCTGGAGCCGAAGTGGTTAATATTGGGGGAGAGGGGAGTTTCTTGTAAAGTGGCACAAGTGCCATTTCACCACATCCTGTCCCCCAAAAAAGGAGGCTTTAAGAGGTTGTAAAGCTCTGAAATGAAACATGAACAAAGCATATCCCGCTATAGTGTGTACTTGCCTCAATCTAGTGTAGATTGCTGTCTTCTTCCTCTACCATCAGCATGAGTGACTTTCTAACAGGTTATGCTGACACCAAGGGATCCAGGGGGGCAGGGGGGGATAGCTTCAGCACACAGCAGGCAATTGAAAGCCTCGGCTGTGCATGTTTCGATTTGAGACTGCGTAGAGGGGGGGGGGGGGTGTGTGTCCACTCCCTCCACTCAGGTCTCAGATTACACTCAGCTCTGATCAGAGCAGATCCTGCCTCTGGAATCTCAGAAATCCTGTATAAATTCCGAACTTTGAATGACGGTAGAGATGAGAAAGGGTACAATGTATATAGGAAGATTTCTTTCTTACAGCCACTTGAAATGGTTTATTTTCCATGTACAGTGGAACCTTGGTTAACCACATGCCGACCAGCGCACGCCGATGTACGTCGGCAGAATGGCACATGCAGGCAAATGGGCGTACAGGTACGTCCCTTTAAATTTGCCACTGTGGCAACGGTCGGCACCTCTGTGAGTCCGATCGCGGGTCCCGCGGACTCGATCAGTGCGGGGATACCCGCGACCGTCTCACGGGGAGGAAGAACAGGGAGATGCTAATGTAAACAAGCATCTCCCCATTCTGCCTAGTGACAGTGTCATTGATCTCTGCTCCCTGTGATTGGAGCAGAGATCAGTGACGTGTCCCCCACAGCCACGCCCCCCACAGTTAGAATCACTCCCCAGGGCTCACTTAACCCCTACACTGTCACCTAGTGGTTAACCCCCTCACTGCCAGTGTAATTCACACAGGAATCTGTGTATAGCACTGATTGCTGTATAAATGACAATGGTCCCAAAAATGTGTCAAAAATGTCCGATGTGTCCGTCATAATGTCGCAGTCATGATAAAAATTGCTGATCGCCGCAATTACTAGTAAAAAAAAAATGATTAATACAAATGCCATAACTATCCCCTATTTTATAAACGCTATAACTTTTGCGCAAACCAATCAATAAACGCTTATTGCGATTTTTTTTTTACCAAAAATATATAGAATAATATGTATCAGCCTAAATTGAGGAAAACATTTTTTTTTATAGATTTTTGGGGGATATTTATTATAGCAAAATGTAAAAAATAATGCGTTTTTTTCAAAATCATTGCTATTTTTTTGTTTATAGCGCAAAAAATAAAAACCGCAGAGGTGATCAAATACCACCAAAAGAAAGCTCTATGTGTGGGCAAAAAAGGACCTCCATTTTGTTTGGGAGCCACATCGCACGACCGCGCAATTGTCAGTTAAAGCGACGCAGTGCCGAATCGCAAAAAGCGCTCTGGTCTTTTGCCTGCAAAATGGTCCGGGGCTTATCTGATTAATGTTCGTTTTGAAAGACAAGCAACTTTTTTTTTTAATTCTGACTCAGTTTGCAAGTGTTGTCTTGTAAAACAAGCAAGATTCAAGCTAATGGGGTGTGCAGTACTGCATTTGGCCGAGGTGTGGGGTGACATTTGGAACGGTTCGGAGCCGCTAGGAAATACTCAGAATCACTCGGAAATATTCTGGTCCTGAGTGTTTCCAAGGCTTTTCGAATTCAGCCTGAGCTGTCCCCAGGTAATTCTGAGGCTCTCCAGCGCCTCCCTTCCACATCTGGCCGCATGCGGTATTGCATGCAATAGAAGTCAAAGCGGAACGAATTATCTTCGCTTCCATTGACTTCTATGGGGGAAACTCGCTTTAATATGCAAGTGCTTTGGATTACAAGCAACGCATTATGCTCGTAATCCAAGGTTCCACTGTTTGTATTTTTTTTGAGTGGGAAAAACCTTTTTATGAAGATTCTTTTCTGCTCCATTGTTCTCCCTTTATACTCAGACACCTTCGTTATTATATTGTAACACAGAGGAAGGTGAGAGAACGATGGGCCTTCAGAGTCATTAAATTGATAGATATGCCTATGACATCACCTCTGTAATGAGATGCATAGATGACTTATATATGGGATGTTTACTACAGTGTCATTGGCCATATGTTCAGGATATACAGTATACATCAACAGGCTCATTAATAGCACTGTGTATCTTATGGATACAGGCGATGTGCGATGTATATTTCATCCCGAGTGTCAACATTCTACTGGTTTTAATTGCAGTACAAAGGCAAGCTGGATTCGGAGGGGAAATGGCAATACTGTTTTCAAACAAGCAACTTGTTCAGAAGCAATACTATCATTAAAAGCCCGTATTAAAGATAAACTCCACACCGATATAAAAAAAACAAAAAACAAAAAAAAAACACAAATTAATGCAACATTGTATGCAATAACAAATTATTAAAAGTATTCTTTTTATTATTATTTTTTATTTTTTTAAATGGCCTGGTCATGAAGGGGAGTAAATCGTCTGGTGGTTAAAGGGGCTGAACGAGAGGGGGTAAAAAAAAATATACGCTTATTGTGATTTTGTTTACCAAAAATATGTAGAAGAATACATATCGGCCTAAACTATTTATATATTTTTTGGGGTTATTTATTATAGCAAAAAGTAAAAGAAAATATATATATTTTTTTTTCAAAATTCTCGCTCTTTTTTTGTTTATAGCGCAAAAAATAAAAAACTCAGAGGTGATCAAATACCACCAAAAGAAAGCTCTATTTGTTGGGAGAAAAGAACATAAATACCAAAAATATGTAGAGGAATACGTATCGGCCTTAACTGATCAAAGAAAATGTTTTTTAAATATTTTTGGGGGATATTTATTGTAGCAAAATGTAAAAAAGAATGCATTTTTTTTCAAAGTTGTCGCTATTTTTTGTTTAGCGCAAAAAATATAAAACACAGAGGTGATCAAATATCACCAAAAGAAAGCTCTATTTGTGGGGGGGAAAAATTACGTCAATTTTGTTTGGGGGCCACGTCGCACGACCGCGCAATTGTCAGTTAAAGCAACGAAGTGCCGCATCGCAAAAAGTGCTCTGGTCAGGAAGGGGGTAAAATCTTCCGGGGGGGTTGAAGCGGTTAAAGAGGACCTGTCACTTCGTCTGGAACAGGCAAAGCAGAAAACGTCTCTTTAAACGCAAAGCGCAGAGCAATAAAAATCCGCTATTCCAGATAATTCTCCCTTTAACTCAATCTCGAATTGAGTCATCCCGCGTCTTTTAATCCTGATGTAGTAGAGACCTGGCGAGGTATGCGGATTCCTTCAGTTCCATCTAATCGCCCCGGCCTTGTATAAATCGCACGCAGTATAAGAAAAGAAAGTGCAATTACAATAGCATTTTGAAATGCTACATTTGATTAATATCTCTATATGCCGCCATATACAATCCACTCATTATGTGTCACGGCACACTCGAGCGTGCACATGAAAGCGACATTATTTTATCTCTAAATTTAATATTTTGACTTTTTACAGAAACATTATCCAAAAAGAATTAAGTGAATAATTTGTCTCGAACATCATATTCCGTGGAAGGAAGATTTTTTTTTTCTTCCCCACACCGTTTAAACAGGGCGCTGCTAAAGGAGCGCATTAAGCACCATCTACACCATTGAACATGGATTGGATCCAGCTTTTTTTTCTCTCTCTCTTTCTTTTTTTCTTTTTTTTTTTTTTTTTTTTTTAAGTAACAACGGCAAAGCTCAATATAAAAAATAGCTCTGACACAAACGGCAACGGTCTGTGAAAGTGGGAAAGAAGGATCCTTTTGTTTCATCTGCTGCGTGTTCCACGGATGGTTCTTTTTTACTAGTGTTTTTTTTTTTTTTTTATCATTAAAAGACGCTTATCCACAGGCATTTGCAGATGAGCCTCGGCGCTGTCAGTTTTTTTTTTTTTTTTTTTGACACACGCACTTCAGTCATTTTTACACGATGGTACAAAGGGCTCGCACGGTGGGACTCTATGAGCGCAGCTGTCAGAAAAACGCCATCTATACGTATTGCCGTCCAAGGCTGGCGTTCTCCGCGAGCCGCAGAATGCAGATGAGAAGTCGCCGGGGATTTGTAAGGCATATTACCATTGCTTACTAAAGACAGATGAAAACAAGAATAGGAACACAAAAGCTTGTTATCACCGGGCGTCGCGCAAGGTTAGCGTAGGTGTTAGGAAAAAAAACAAAAAACAAAAAAAAAAGCAGTAGCTATATGTATATACATTAAATCTTAAAACAGTACTAAACACAAAAAACAAACATTTACACTATATTATCAAAAGTATTGGGACACCTGCCTATACATTATAATTATGTAAATTACATATAATTATACCTTATAATGGCATCCCAGTCTTAGTCCGTAGGGTTCAGTATTGAGTTGGCCCACCCTTTGCAGCTATAACAGCTTCAACTCTTCTGGGAAGGCCGTCCACAAGGTTTAGGAGTGTGTATATGGAAATGTTTGACCATTCTTCCAGAAAAGCATTTGTGAGGTCAGGCGCTGATGTTGGACATTTAGTGTCTATGGGAATTAAAAGCAAAGGATAAAACGCTGGCTTCTATAGACCACCAGTCCTTCCGGGATAGTTGCAAACGCAGTGACGCCAGCACGTCCCTCCCCCCGATGTGTTTCGTCACAAGATGAAGCCGTCCCGGGTTTTTGCCACGATTTGGAACTGTGACTGTGTACTGGTGTGCGCAGTCATGTTGGAACAGGAAGTGGCCATTCCCAAACTTTTCCCACAAAGTTGGGAGCATGAAATTGTCCAAAATGTCTTAGTATGCTCACGCCTTAAGAGTTCCCTTCACTGGAACTAAGGGACCAAGCCCAACCCCTGAAAGACAACCCCACACCATAATCCTCCCTCCACCAAATGATTTGGACCAGAGCACAAAGCAAGGTTCGTAAAGACATGAATGAGCGAGTTTGGGGTGGAGGAACTTGACTGGCCTGCACAGAATCCTGACGTCAACCCGATAGAACACCTTTGTGATGAATTAGAGCAGAGACTACGAGAATGGCCTTCTTGTCCAACATCAGTGCCTGACCTCACAAATGCGTTTCTGGAAGAATGGTTAAACATTCCCATAGATACACTCTTAAACCTTGTGGACGACCTTCCCAGAAGAGCTGAAGCTGTTATAGCTGCAAAGGGTGGGCCAACTCAATATTGAACCCTACGGACTAAGACTGGGATGCCATTAGATTTCATGTGTGTGTAAAGGCAGGCGTCCCAATACTTTTGGTAATATAGTGTATTATATTGTAGCTTACCAGTTCTTAGATGTGAAGGTTGCATTCCTTTCCTGTGTAGGCTCCATTCACACCTAGGCAAATTTAATTGAGGGCACAATTGCCCATATTCTGCCTGCGATTCCAAATCGCCTAGCTGTGAATGGAACCGAAGTCTTACTTCTATTTTCATCTGGTGATCCAGCCAGCAAGTTGGTTCTTTATCACAGCACAATCTCTCTAGCAGAATGTATCAGTTTACATGGATGAGGCAAACCAATTAACACTGGCAGAGTTGATTAAAATGAACAGCTTTTATTTATTCACGCAAAACCTTTATCCCAAAAGTAAAAAAAAACTGTTGCTGTAAATGAATATAAAGTGTGATCTGGAGTTTGGCTTCAATTTGTTAGTGTATCTAAATCTGCTAATACATTTTAGGCCCCTTTCAGACAAAGTGGATCTATCCAAGCGGATCCGCCAGCTCAGTGGGCGATCTCTCCGCGGATCCCCCCCTAAGCAGGCAGACGTCAGGTCCGTGTCCTCTCCACTATGCAGAGCAGACACAGACACAGCTCGCTCTCCTTTATGGGGCGGTTGGATGGAGGCGGAACTGTGTGGCCATTTCCATTAAATTATTATCGAATTCAATCTGCAGATGGATGGCGAATGTATCGCCAATCCATTTGTCTGAAAAAATCAGCTAAAAACAGACAAATGGATTGGCGATACTTTAGCTGATTTTATCGGATCGGATGCCCGGCGGATCCGCTGGGACCCATAGAAAACAATGGATGCTCTGATCAGGTCTGCCTGAAAAACGGACAGGCGGACCAGATTGGTCCGCTCGTGTGAAAGGGGCCTAACACTACCCCCCCCCCCCCTCCCCAGTCTGACAGTGCTGCAAGCCTGCTGTGCCTCCTGTGCTCCTTCATCCAGAGTGCGGGAGCTCAAATACCGGAGGCGTGTTACTGACCAGATCACCAGATCACCAGGTGAAAACAGATGGCAAGAAGCCTAAAAAAAGAAAAAATAATGCAGCCACCACTTCTAATGTCTGGTAAGCTGCAATGTGTTACATTTTTGGGTTTAATACCGCTTTAATCAAAAAGGAAACTAAAATGTATTTGCAAGAGACTCTATCACCAGACCATTCGTTTCAAGAACACCCTTTCCATAAGATGATTTTTGCATATAATATATTTTATGTATGTTATTTACAAGGGCTGTGGAAATTAAAGATGAATTCCCTTGATTAATCGATAAATTTTTTTGATCAATCAAAATTCTTTTGATCGGTACTCATCTCTCCGCCGGCTTCCGGGTCTTCAGGGAGTTCCGCCGGAGATCCGATGACATCACGGACATCAACGTCATTGGGCTCCTCCCCCTTCCCCAAGTGCCTCCGTCTGCTAACAAAGGGAAGGGGGAGGAGTCTGGTGACGTTGAAGTTCTGATTGAACGTAACACGTACGGGGAGGAGCTACACATGATGTCACCCGCTGCTGCCCTACGGAACTAACACGATTGTCGGCTTTACATGCTGTGTTTTTATCATCTTTATGTGAGTAGTTTGTGTTTGAACACACAAATTAAATCTTATACTTAAGCGGTGAGCACTTAGATCTTTTCTTTCTACCCATGACCCGGCGTCCTTGCTGAGATCTAAGGAGACGTGAGAGAAGTTTATGGTCGGTGTTAACCCTTTTGATACCCGCTTGCATGACCACCTGTTTGCACAGGGGTCCATGCCATAAGGTGAGAGGGATTAGTTAGACCAGAGGTGGAGGGATTGTCACGCTACTGTGTGAAAAAAAAAAAGACTAACATCAGTGCTACAGTTTGAATTTAAAACGTATTTGTGTGGACTGTGAAGTTAAGTCATGGATTGTGGAAACTAACTAGTGTCGGGTGATTGTATATAGTGTATACCACATTTACCACTGACTAATGCAGAGTTGCAATGCAAGGAGATCAGCTAAAAGTAGTTGGATCTGTATGTGTGTTATAATTAATCAAAATTAGTCGATTAATCAATTAAAAAAAAATAAAACTAATAATCGAACACGAACATTTTAATCAGTAACAGCCCTAATATTTACCTTTTAATCCCTCCCTTGTGCCACCATCATGGATGTAAGCTCAGCAGCGCCAGAAGACTCAGAGCTGTCACTCAATTGACAGAGAACTTTCTCCCCAATGCAAACTCAGATAGGCCCTAAAATAAATCCCAGTAGACCATCTGGTCACCCTCGAGTGGAAGTGTTCTCCTTATCCTCCCACCTGCTCAAGCTTGAATATCGGTTCCTTTAAGGCGCCATTACAAGCGCTCATCGACATGTGAATACAACATATACAGTTCCTTCCATAGTATAGTGGTATTAAATCTCAAATTTATTTAACCGACCAGCCGCCGCAGTTTTACTGAATGGCACAGCTGGGTGAAACGGCGTTATACAACGTCGCTTTGCCCTGTGGCCACTAGTGGCCCCACACCTGCTGCTCGCCCGAAGAGCCGATGCCAGTGCCCGGCGGTTACAATGACCGTAACGTATGCTCGTGGCACACCAAGAACGGGGATCTGCTCTGAGGGGAGAAGAGACAGATTGTCTGTTCATACAGAGTATGAACAGCGATCTGTCATCTCCTCTGCACAGTCCCCTCCCCCTTTCAGTTAGACCACACTTGAGGGAACACATTAACCCCTTGATCGCCCCCTAGTGGTTAACCCCTTCCCTGCCAGTGGCATTTTTACAGTAATCAGTGCATTTTTATAACACTGATCGCTGTATAAATGACAAAATGTGTCAAAAGTGTCCGATATGTCCGCCGTAATGTCGCAGTCCCAATAAAAATCGCAGATCGCCGCCATTACTACTAAAAAAAAATTAATAAAATAATAATAATAAAAATGCCATAAATCTATCCCCTATTTTGTAGACGATATAACTTTTGCGCAAACTAATCAATATATGCTTATTGCTATTTTGTTTACCAAAAATATGTAGAAGAATACATATCGGCCTAAACTATTTATATATTTTTGGGGGATATTTATTATAGCAAAAAGTAAAAGAAAAATTGTTTTTTTTTCAAAATTCTCGCTCTTTTTTTGTTTATAACGCACAAAATAAAAACCGCAGAGGTGATCATAATCAAGTTCTATTTGTGGGGGAAAAAGGATGTAAATTTTGTTCGGGTGCAACGTCACAGGACCGCGCAATTGTCAGTTAAAGCGGCACAATGCCGAATCGCAAAGAAATGGTCTGGTCATTAAGGTCATTCATTAATCCTTTCCGGGGCTGAAGTTGTTAAAGAATAATTGCAGGGTACAAATTAGTTATATTAGTTAAAATAACTTTTGCGCAACCCAATCAATATACGTTATTGTGATTTTTTTTGATTTTTTTTACCAAAAATATGTAGAATACATATCGACCTAAACTGAGAAAAAAATCGTTTTTTTTATTAATTTTTGGGGGATATTAATTATAGCAAAAAGTAAAAAATATAGCTTTTTTTTTTTTTGCTCTTTTTTTGTTTATAGCACAAACAATAACAAACGCAAAGGTGATAAAATACCATCAAAAGAAAGCTCTATCTGTGGGGAAAAAACGACGTCAACTTTGTTTGGGTGCAACGTCGCATGACCGCGCAATTGTCAGCGCCGAATCGCAAAAACTGCTCTGGTCCAAAAGGGGGTAAAATCTTTCTCGGGGGGACGTCAATTTTGTTTGGGTGCCACGTCGCAATTGTCAATTAAAGCGACGCAGCGCCGAATCACAAAAAACTGCTCTGGTCATTAAGGGGGTAAAATCTTTTGCGGGGGACATCAATTTTGTTTGGATGCCACGTCGCAATTATCAATTAAAGCGACGCAGCGCCGAATCATAAAAACTGCTCTGGTCGGGAAGGGGGTAAAATCTTTTCCGGGGGGATGTCAATTTTGTTTGGATGCCACGTCGCAATTGTCAATTAAAGCGACGCAGCGCCGAATCACAAAAAACTGCTCTGGTCATTAAGGGGGTAAAATCTTTTCCGGGAGGGGACGTCAATTTTGTTTGGGTGCCACGTCGCAATTGTCAATTAAAGCGACGCAGCGCCGAATCACAAAAAACTGCTCTGGTCATTAAGGGGGTAAAATCTTTTGCGGGGGACATCAATTTTGTTTGGATGCCACGTCGCAATTATCAATTAAAGCGACGCAGCGCCGAATCATAAAAACTGCTCTGGTCGGGAAGGGGGTAAAATCTTTTCCGGGGGGATGTCAATTTTGTTTGGATGCCACGTCGCAATTGTCAATTAAAGCGACGCAGCGCCGAATCACAAAAAACTGCTCTGGTCATTAAGGGGGTAAAATCTTTTCCGGGAGGGGACGTCAATTTTGTTTGGGTGCCACGTCGCAATTGTCAATTAAAGCGACGCAGCGCCGAATCGCAAAAAAACTGCTCTGGTCATTAAGGGGGTCAAATCTTTTCCGGGGGGGGGACGTCAATTTTGTTTGGGTGCCACGTCGCAATTGTCAATTAAAGCGACGCAGCGCCGAATCGCAAAAACTGCTCTGGTCGGGAAGGGGGTAAAATCTTTCTGGGGCTGAAGCGGTTAAATTACCAACACAAAATAAAAAATTGGAAATAAAGCATAACAGTATCTTCATTGATCATGAATAGGTGCAAACTCAATACACTAGGGCTAGAAAAAAATAAAAAATAAAACCCCTGGGAACATCTCTGCGTATTTGAAAATAATCGCTGTAACCGTGCATATAGGAAATAAAAAAGGGGGCCATTGATTTTCACAACGTTTTTTATAAATGGCTTCGAAGAACGACACGTTTTAATTTATGATACATAGGTGTAAGCGCCTTTTACTTTGTATTATACTGTGTAGTCTGGTAATTGCCCTGCTCTCCATTGATTGCGCAGCCTTTGTTTTGTCAGAAAGGCCTATTCCCAGCCATGTAATCGGATTCTTACTTCTAGCAGAGAACAAATCAAATACAAGCATTTAGCTGCTTCTCCGGGTCCCCACGAGCTTCTCAGTCTATAATGTCTAACCTTGGTCTTCTGCAGTCCCAGGTGAGCTGCCTAGCAATGTCGATCTATCTCGTTCTTTTCTTACAAGCCAACGATCTCAGTAGCCCGTCTCTTTTGCAGACACTTAATGGTTTAAGCGGTAGCTGTTTAATGAATACATTTTAGCGAATTTCCCTAATGGAAAGAATTCTAGCTCTGTAGGCTTGTGGGATACTGTTAACTGGCTAGGCTTTTTCTTTTATTTATTTTTTTATTTTTTTTTTTGTCTTTTTTTTTTTGTCTTTTTATGCAAAAACCACAGCAAGAAAGAACGTTGGTGATCAACGTACCATTATTGGTTTGTTAATCGAAATCTAAAGAGGAAATATTTAACATCGCAGCACAGGTCAATAGCACTGCAAACTGTTTAAATGGAACATTATTTGAGGTTAAGGCAGCCCAGCGGTTTGAAAAACAAAAAAGAGAGTGGCAAGGATATGGAAAAATTCTAAATGTGCGAGGCTTGGAAGAAAAAAGTAAGCAATAAAATGTGCTTTTACTTAACCACTTGCCCTCCAAAAGATTTACCCCCCCCCCCCATGACCAGGCCATTTTTTGTGATATTACTTTTTTTTATTATTATTAAATCATTAATAATAATCATCATTTTTTTTTATTTTATTAAATTCTAATTGTGCGAGGCTTCAAAGAAAAATAGAGTAAGCAATAAATTGTGCTTTTAGTTAACCACTTGACCTCCGAAAGATTTACCCCCCGTGACCAGGCCATTTTTTGCGATATGACTTTTTTTAAAATTATTATTAAATCATTAATAATAATCATCATTTTTTTTATTATTATTAATTTCTAATTGTGCGATGCTTCGAAAGAAAAATAGAGTAAGCAATTAAATGTGCTTTTAGTTAACCACTTGCCCTCCAAAAGATTTACCCCCCATGACCAGGCCATTTTTTGCGATATTACTTTTTTTTATTATTATTAAATCATTAATAATAATCATCATTTTTTTTTATTATTATTAAATTCTAATTGTGCGAGGCTTCAAAGAAAAATAGAGTAAGCAATAAATTGTGCTTTTAGTTAACCACTTGACCTCCGAAAGATTTACCCCCCCCCCCCCCCCATGACCAGGCCATTTTTTGCGATATGACTTTTTTAAAAATTATTATTAAATCATTAATAATAATCATCATTTTTTTTTATTATTATTAAATTCTAATTGTGCGATGCTTCGAAAGAAAAATAGAGTAAGCAATAAAATGTGCTTTTAGTTAACCACTTGCCCTCCAAAATATTTACCCCCCCATGACCAGGCCATTTTTTGCGATATTACTTTTTAAAATTATTATTAAATCATTAATAATAAGCATCATTTTTTTTAATTATTATTAAATTCTAATTGTGCGATGCTTCGAAAGAAAAATAGAGTAAGCAATAAAATGTGCTTTTAGTTAACCACTTGCCCTCCAAAATATTTACCCCCCCATGACCAGGCCATTTTTTGCGATATGACTTTTTTTTATTATTATTAAATCATTAATAATAATCATCATTTTTTTTATATTATTAAATTTTAGTTGGGCGAGGCTTCGAAGAAAAATAGAGTAAGCAATAAAATGTGCTTTTACTTAACCACTCGCCCTCCAAAAGATTTACCCCCTCCCCCATGACCAGGCCATTTTTTGCGATATGACTTTTTTTTATTATTATTAAATCATTAATAATAAGCATCATTTTTTATTATTATTATTAAATTCTAATTGGGCGAGGCTTTGAAGAAAAATAAAGTAAGCAATAAAATGTGCTTTTAGTTAACCACTTGACCTCCGAAAGATTTACCCCCCCATGACCAGGCCATTTTTTGCGATATGACTTTTTTTTATTATTATTAAATCATTAATAATAATCATCATTTTTTTTTATTATTATTAAATTCTAATTGTGCGAGGCTTCGAAGAAAAATAGAGTAAGCAATAAAATGTGCTTTTACTTAACCACTCGCCCTCCAAAAGATTTACCCCCTCCCCCATGACCAGGCCATTTTATGCGATATTAGTTTTTTTTTCAATTATTATTAAATCATTAATAATAATCATCATTTTTTTTATTATTATTAAATTCTAATTGTGCGAGGCTTCGAAGAAGAATAGAGTAAGCAATAAAATGTGCTTTTACTTAACCACTTGCCCTCCAAAAGATTTACCCCCCCCCCATGACCAGGCCATTTTTTGCGATACGACTTTTTTTTATTATCATTATCAAATCATCTTTATTATTATTATTTTTTTTGATATATTATTTTTATACAAACAAACAAAAAACCCATCTCAAATAACATACAACATACACCCAACATGTGATGAGATGGGTTAGGGAACCCCCCAGCACCTAGCTTCCCCCCTTTTACTGACAATCTCTGGAGAAGAGACGCTTGAGAGGGGATATGATTTCAATATTCAAATACCGTACTGGTGACCCCACAATAGGGATAAAACTTTTTCACAAAAGGGAGTTTAACAAGACACGTAGCCACTCATGAAAATTAGAAGAAAAGAGGTTTAACCTTAAACTGTGTAGAGGGTTCTTTACTGTAAGAGCAGCAAGGATGTGGAATTCCCTTCCACAGGTGGTGGTCTCAGCGGGGAGCATTGATAGTTTCAAGAAACTATGAGATAAGCACCTGAACGACCACAACATACAGGGATATACAATGTAATACTGACATATAATCACATACATAGGTTGGACTTAATGGACTTGTGTCTTTTTTCAACCTCACCTACTATGTAACTATGTAAATTGTCAGTCGTGCGATGTTGTATCCAAATACATTTATGTCATTTCCCCCCCCCCCATAAATAGAGCTTATTTTTGGTGGTATTTGATCACTACTGTGTTTTTTATTTTTTGCTCTATAAAAAAAAAAGACAAACAAACAATATTTTTTACTTTCTGCTATAAAACACATCAATAACATTTTTCTTTTTTATCCTTCATTTATTTTATTTGTATTTTGTTTTCTTCATAAATTTAGGCCAATATGTGTTCTGCTACATGTATTTAGTTAAATAAAAACACCAATAAACTTTTATTGATTGACTTACATCAATGGTCTCCAAACTGTGGCCCTGGGGCTGAATGCGGCCCTTTGCCAGCTTTTATCCAGCCCTTGGGACACTACTCATCCCCACTGACACGAGACACTATTCTGCCAACTAAACCAACAATGAAGCACAAAAGCTCCTACTGACACTAATAATGGGGCACTATTCCTCCCAATGATACCGATGGGGCACTGCTTCTCCCCCTCATGCCAAATATGACAATGTTTATTCCCACTGATGCCAGGAATATTTCCACTACTGCTGGCCATAGTCCGGCCCTCCCTAATGTCTGAAGGACAATCAACTGGCCCTTTGTTTAGAAAGTTTGGAGACCCCTGGCTTACATGAACATTATAGCATCTACAAACTATGGGCTGTATTAATGTAATTTTTAGCAGGACTTTGATATTGCGACGGACATTTTGCGGGAATCAGTGACACTAATACAGTGCTCAGTGCTAAAAAATATGCACTGTCACTGTACTAATGACACGGGAATGGGTTAAACATCTAGGGTGATCAAAGGGTTAACTGTGTGCCTAACCAGTGCTTTTGTGTACTATGGGGCCTGCAAGCGCAGTTGCTCCAGAGCTTAGTAAATGAGGTAAAGCTTCACTTTGCAAAGAACACCCAATCAGGTGCAAGGAAAATGTAAAAAAAAAAATTGGCGTTAAAAACGCGAGTTTTTCGTGCGCTGCATTAGAGTCAATGCACGTTTAGCCACGCTAGCTTTTAACCACGTTTTTCTGTCTCTATTCAAAATCAATGGTTCCCTGTGGGAACCCATTGATTTGAATAGAAGTCGCACTAGAAGTCGGATCCAGATGATCCGACTTGCGGTGGGACTTGTGTGCTGAGAATCTTGAAGGGGAATCCCGCCAAAATTTGGCGTGATGTTCCCCCCAAAATCCATATCAGACCCTTATCCGAGCACGTAGCCCGGAAGGTCAGAAAAGAGGGGAGGGGCAGAGCGAGCACCCCTCCTCCTGGACCATACCAGGCCACATGGCCTCAACATGGGGGGTTGGTGCTTTGGGGCAGTGGTGCCCCTGCACCCCCCCACCCCAAAGCACCTTGTCCCCATGTTGTTGAGGACAAGGGCCATATTATGTGTGTCAATAGACGCACACGTCCTGGCTCAGGCAGGGCAAAAGGGGCAGCTACCCTGGGCCCTGTCATTGTTGTGGGGCCCAAAGCAGCCGCTTCATACTTGCCAGCTATCCTGGTTTAAATTCCCTTCGTCCCTTGAGGTTTTAGTCCTGTGCTGTGTCCCGATATCTCAGTGTGAAGTGCTTCTACCAATACTGCCCAGCTCTGCCTTATTGTTGTGTAAAGATGACTCACCTTCATAGCCTGTGTTTACATGTAAATGACCAGCATTCATATGTAAATAGGGTCAGCCAACGACATTGATATGCATATCATGCCCCCCTGAGGTCAGTTCCACAGTAATCTCTAGCAACCAATCAACAAGCAGAAATCATGTGCTGTAACCTTTAGCAACTAATCAGTGAGCCATAATGTGTGCTGTAACCTCTAGCAACCAGTCAGTGAGCGGTAATGATACACTGTAACCTCTGGCAACCAATCACAATAGCTGCCTGATCTGATTCAGTAAACTTATTTTGAGTCTAGCTGCTATTGTATGTCTCAGAACAGGTGGAGAGCAAAAGTGCATGGGGGGGGGGGCCCCCCAAGAAAAGTTTTGCCCAGGGTCCAATCAATATTAAAGACGGCCCTGGTTCAACCCACTCACTTAAACACACAAGCGTGCATGGGCCCTAATTCAATAGTTTTTTTTGCTGCCCCTGTCCCCGTTATTCCCATCATTTTCTTGTCCATATGACCCCCTGCCACCTGGACAGAAAGCGAGAATCCAAAATCCCACCAGAAACTGTGGCTAGATTTAAACTTTAAAGAGGAACTTTATATTGAGCCAGCCATATAAAAATTCATTACAGATCTAAAAAAAAAAGCAAAAAAACATTCAAGCAAGGTGACCCTACTCCTAACCATTGCGTCATGGGAGAAGGACACGTCCTTCCTGAGTTTAGTAGAGGTGTCTACATAAGAAGGAGTGGTGGGGGAATACGGGGGTGGGGAGGTTATAACGTTTAGTGGGATGAGTTTTACCAAGACACTGTTACTTTGTCATAGAATGGTGACAGTGTCTCTTTAAGTGCATACATATAAGTAATGTGTAACTGTAAAGCTTCGTACACACGATCGGACTTTCTGACAACAAAACCGTGGAACTTGTTCGAAGGGTGTTGGCTCCAACTTGTCTTGCAGACACACGGTCACACAAATGTTGGTCAACAATTACAAACGTAGTGACGTAAAAGACGTATGGCGAGCCATTGTGTTATCTCCATTACGAACGCTAGTTTTACAAGACCGCTTCCGGCTTGTCCTTAATTCTGACCATGCGTGTTTGTACTTTGGACTTTTGTCTGATGGACTTGTGTACAGACACTCGGAAAGTTCAACAACACACATTTGTTGGTGGAAAATTTGAGAACCAGCTAGCCAACATTTGTTGGCGGAAAGTCCGCCAACAAATGTCCAATAGAGCGTACACACGGTTGCACTTACCGCCAGCAAGCTCACATCCAACATTTCCCATTGGAAAGTCCGCCAACAAATGTCCGATGGAGCATACACACGGTCGGACTTCGCGCCAACAAGCTCACATCCAACATTTCCCATCGGAAAGTCCACCAACAAATGTCCGATGGAGCATACACACGGTCGGACTTACCGACAGCAAGCTCACATCTAAAGCCGCGTACACACGGGCGGACTGTCTGTCCAACTTAGTCCGTCGAAACACATTTCAGCGGACAGTCTGCTCGTGTGTGGGCTTCAGCGGACTTTTTCAGCGTGCAGTCTGGCGGACTAAGTCTTTCGGAATTTCCGTAATATTGTCCGTCCAACTTTGGTTTCAGCGGACAGTCCGCTCGTGAGTAGGCTAGTTGGACGGACTAAGTATGGCGCATGCTCAGAAAGGATTTACACGGCGGAAGGTTGCATTGCTGTGTATTGGACGTCCTCTTTCTAGTCCCGTCGTACGTGCTGTACACGCCATCGCGCAAGCTTTCAACGGACTGTTTGTTCATCGTGTGTGGTCAAGTCCGTTCATTCGAAAGTAGGACGGACTGTCCGTCGGATTGTCTGACGGACTAAGTTGGCCATACAGTCCGCCCGTGTGTACGCGGCTTTACATTTCCCATTGGAAAGTCCACCAACAAATGTCCGATGGAGCATACACACGGTCGGACTTACGTCCAGGAAGCTCACATCCAACTTTTCCCTTCGGAAAATCCGATCGTGTGTACGCTGCATAACACTGCCTGGAGTTTAAGGACAGATTTTTTTATGATGAAAGGTAGAGATATTTTGAAAGATGTTCCTCATGCTGTGTACTGTTTAGTTATGCAGACGTGTAAAGTTATTGAGAAGTCTACTTTGATTAGGACAGAGAACCACATTTCAAGTTGTGCATTTGAAGCTTTTGAATTTAGTAAATCTTTCTATGAAATTAGTATATATGTATTTTGTTTTTAAATTGAAACATCTGTATGCAGTTTGGAATAAATGGCTCTATAATATCGGGATATGTCTGCACTGTTGGTTCTGAATGTGCATCTGACTAACGTGGTGTAAAGGAATATGTAGGGACCAAGGGCGGACTGACCATTTGGCCACTCAGGCATTGCCCGAGGGCCCCTGGCCACTAGGTGGCCCCATCAGGGTTGCCAGCCTCAGTAAAACCAGGGACAGTATGTAAAAATCTGTGTTTTTTTTTTTTTACATCTGTCTCTGAAATGTCCCTTACCGACATCCTTTTGGTCTAAAAATCCTGAGATTATAGCTGCCCCACCTCTCCAGTACCTTCTCAGCCAATAGAAACATGTCTGTGTATACTGTGTGTACATGTATGTGTATACTGTGTAATTGTATACTGTGTGTGTGTATACTGTGTGGCCCTATAATGTCTGATTGCCTGGGGGCCCCATAATCTCCTGTTGCCAGGGGGGCCCCATGACTTGTCAGTCCACCCCTGGTAGGGACCCTATTCTAAGCAATAATATTCCTAGTCTAAATTTATTGCTGATGGGCTGTAGTCAGTCTGAGCTCTAATTGATAGTTTGATGTTCTTCAGTTTTTCCTTAAGCTCAGTATTATTGTTTTCTTCTGCTTGCTCTTGGGAAGTGTTTCTGGTAATAGTGTAAGCAGATCCAATAATGTCTACCTGGACAACCACTAGAACAGGCTTTCCCACCCAAGGTTCCATGGAGCCCTATGGCTCCTCCAGAGGTTGCTAGGGATTTCTGCCTTTTTATCTACAGTACCTGTAAGTAGAACTTCTTCTCAATGACCACAAGTGTAAGTGCTTGTTCACACTTGATTACATTTCGAATGCTTAACAGATGCTCCTATAGCGTTTGTATGAGTGTTAGACTCGCGTCAATGATCTTTAGTACAGTATGGGCTTTAGACTGGCATTTTACAAGCCTTAAAAATGCCCCCCAAATGCCCTATGTGCAGTTTTGATGCGTCTCATGAGCGTTAAAACACGTTAAAGCCACTCCACAAATGGGATATTACAGGAAATAAACTAATTTTAACGCCCCACAACCGCACTGCAAACACTTGGCAGGGCATTTGCAAAGCATTACCATTGACCTAAACGGGAGGCATTGAAAGGTTTCAAACGCCTCCTGACTTGATACAAGGCTTCAATTTGAAGCGAAACGATGCTAACGCTTCATGTTTCGATAATGTGAACAGTACTATGTGCTGTCCATTTCATGGGCATTTTTAATATCCCTCAAATACCTACTTTTAATGCCAGAGTGAACTTAACCTAAGGAGCAAACCTTCCAGTCACCATCACATTAATGTGAGCTTTAGATTTAGTCATTTTTAGCGGGGGTTCTCCTGAGACTGGAATGTTATTTTAAGTTTTCTCCATGTTAAAAAGTTGGAAAAGGCTATGCTAGACCCTCGGAGGATTATTGCCAGTAGTGCATGATGGGGAAGAATATAAATATTTGGAAGTGACTTTGGAAAGCTCCCTTTCCTCCCAAGCTTTGCCTGGTGATGGGGTGTTTGTTGCTGTGAGTTCCTGTTCTTCAAGGCCTGCTGCATAGGGAGGTTGTTTTGCTATAAAGAGGCCCAAGCCTGAGGCCTGAAGCTTTCTGATGTACTACTAGGGAGTATCCAGGGAAAGTTGCCTAGGGATAAAGACTTTGTCTGGTAAAGAGTATTCTGAGAGCTGGGTAGAAGCTACTGCCAGTGGACATTGGTGACATTGGCTCATCCAAAGAGAAAGAACCTTTAACTCCATGCTTAAAGGACCTTTTTCAGTATTGACTCTGAGCGGTGATACAATTTTTATCTTTTTCGGTATCCTGTGCCCTAATTCTTCTCTTTCTAAATTTATTGGCCCTATGATAAACTCCATCAAACTGTCTTAATGTGATTGGTGCCCAATTTATATCACTCTACAATGAGTCATGAATTTCACCCTGAGGTGAAATGCTAGCACACCGAGCCACTTAGGTATCCCTAAAGCTGAACATAGTCGGACTGAATTTTGGCCATAGATGCAAATTTTTGTCTGAGCAAACTTTGGTTTATTTTAGTCAAAATTCGCTCCATCTATGGCCATCTTTAGGGTAACCTAAAGCTGAACATAGATGGACTGAATTTTGGCCATAGATGCAAATTTTTGTCTATGATCAGCTTTAGGTTACCCTAAAGATGGCCATAGATGGACCGAATTTTGGCTAAAATAAACCAAAGTTTGCTCAGTAGGTGACCAAGTGGGCCAACTTTTGCCAAAGGATAAAATTCAGCTGGCCTAACAAGCTTTAGTAGGCAAGGGGATGCTACAGATGATTGGCATTTCTCTGCCCACTAGTCTAAAATAAGGAATAATTCTCTAATTTTTTGGGTAATTTGATGGAATGAGACTTGTGAATACCTTCTATTCTAATAAACTTTTAAGCCCCATACACACTATAAGATTTTCTGCTGATTTTTTTCCTTCAGATTTACCAAAACCATATAATATGAGGTCAAACCTTAGGAGTTTAAATTTATATAGTTTCATAGTTAGTTAGGTTGAATAAAGACACCAGTCCATCCAGTTCAACCTGAGTGAGTGTCTACAATTGTCCCCATCCCTGTACATTGAACACTCATGTTGGTTACTACCCTTGAGGAGCCCACAATCCAAGGTCCCCAGTCATATCCTAGGGCCAATTTTGAACAGAAGCCAAATTACCTACCTGCATGTCTTTGGATTGTGGGAGGAAACCAGAGTACCTGGAGGAAACCCACGCGAACACAGTGAGAACATGCAAACTCAAGGCAGGTAGTGTCGTGGTTGGGATTTGAACCAGTGACCCTTCTTACTGCTAGGTGAGAGTGATAACCACTACACCACTGTGCCACCCTATATGCAATCAGGCAGGCCCTTGCACTACATGGTTTTGGTAAATCTGAAGGAAAAAAATCAGCAGAAAATCTAAAATAGTGTTTATGGGGCTTTACTGTGCTGCATTTTTAAATTTAGAAATATTATGTCACACTGTTCCAGAACATAAATGATTTTGTGGCCAATTAGATGCTATGTTAATGACATGAGGCTATTGTAGAAGAATTGGCACTGCTGTGCCGTGGTATGCATCGGTGACTTTGGCCAATCACCTATTGCATCCTCCTTGTATCCACTGATAAATGTGTGTTATATATAGAGCAGATGATAATTGTACAGTCAGGACCTCCGCAGGATTGTGGCTGCTCTGCTGCCTCTTGTTAAAATTTCATAGTTAAATTCATTACGGTGTTTAAAACTCTTCCACCAAGCAGTGGATCTGATTAATAAAAAGATTTATGTACGTGATTTATATTACCGGAGCCTACTTTTGCCCAGATTTACGCAAACACTGTAGAGATAGCTCCAGCGGGCTTCTTACATAGTTTATTGACTTTATTTTCTTTACAAAACAGTCTGCTGGGAATGCGGATATAATGCTATAACCATCTGTCAGAGTCAATGAGAGCACACCGTTCTACAACACAGAGGAGCTGAGCTGAGGAGATGGAGGAGAACATATCTCATAGCAGCCTGCCTCTGGCTGCACAGTCAGACCCGGGCCGCTGCCACTCAGGGGAGCTGTGCTGGATTGAGCTGCCACTTTCCCACCTAGAACTCTGTAAGTCACCTGATCTGAAGAAGGGGAATGATGGGCGGTGTCTGAAGCCTAATGCTGGAAGTAACATTTCACAAGAAAAAAAATGGAAGAAGAGATGGAAGAAGGAAGGAAGAACAGAAGGAGTTAAGAAGAAAATAGGAATAGAGGATAGAAGGAAGGCAGGGCAAGAGGGAGGAAGGAAGGAAAGGGTCAAGAAGGAACAGGAAAAGAGAGGGGAATGAGAGGGAGGAAGGAAGTTAGGAAAGAACAAAAACAGAAATAGGGAGGGAAGAATAAAGGAAGAAGGAAGGAGGAAGGGGCATAGGAAAGCGAGAAGAAAAGGTTGAGGAAGCAAGGATCAATGAATGGGAAGAGAAGAAGGAAGTTGGGATGGATAAAGGAGGTAAGGAAGGAAAGAGAAAGAAAGAAAGAAAGAAAGAAAGAAAGGAAAGAGAAAGAGAGAGAAAGAGAAAGAAAGAGAGAGAAAGAGAAAGAAAGAGAGAGAAAGAGAAAGAAAGAGAGAGAAAGAGAAAGAAAGAAAGAGAAAGAAAGAGAAAGAGAAAGAAAGAGAAAGAGAGAGAAAGAAAGAGAAAGAAAGAAAGTACAGAGGAAGGAATGAAAAAAAGAAGGGGAGGGTGGAAGGAATTTGAGGAAGAAAGGAAGGAAGAAAGAAACAAAGAAAGAAAAAAAGGAGGGGAAGGAAGGAAGGAAAGAAGGAAAAGCAGCGAGAGGCAGCGATGGAACTGAGTAGGGAAGGAACAATGACGTGGAAGAGAGGAAGGAAGTTGTGATGGATAGAGGACAGAAGGTGGGTGGGAAGGAAGGTAAGGAAGGGAGTAAGGAGAAAGGGGCAGAGAAAAGCAATAGGGAAGGACTGAGGAAGGAAGGAACAATGATGGGAGAGAGAAGAAGGAAGTTGTGATGGGCAGAGGCCAGAAGGTGGGGGGGTGGGGAGGAAGGAAGAAAGGAAAGAAAAGAAGGAAGGAAGGAAGGAGAAAGGGGCACAGAAAGGCAAGATGGAAGGACTGAGGAAGGAAGGAACAATGATGGGGGAGAGAGGAAGCACGTTGTGATGGATAGAGCACAGAAGGTGGGTGCAAAGGAAGGAAGGTAAGGAAGGAAGGAGAAAGGGGCAGAGAAAGGCAATATGGAAGGACTGAGGAAGGAAGGAACCATGATGGGGGAGAGAGGAAGGAAGTTGTAATAGATAGAGGACAGAAGGCGGATGGGTGAGAAGGAAGGAAGGAAGGAAGGAAGGAAGGAAGGAAGGAAGGAAAAGATGAAAGGTAAGATGGGAGGGAGAGAAAAAGAAAGGCATAGAAGAACGGAATCTCTTTATCCATCGGTCTATTAATATTTTCATGCTATAGAACTTCTACAGCACATGTTACATACTGTATAATACATTTTCTTCCTGATTTTTTTCCTGCGAATAACAGGAGGTGGTTTCAACCAGCATTTTTTCCATGGTCAGATTCTTTTATCTTCCCGACACTTCAATTACTGACAGAAGCTTCACATAAATGCTCCACGTAGCGCGGTGCCATTTGTAAAGCAGCGACCATTGATGGGCATAACACACGCACTGTGACCAATTCTTAATGAGAGTCGGTAGGCCGGCCGATTGACATTGATGGAGATCTCAAGATTCTCAGTCATTGTATTCCTGGTTCCTCTTCAGTCAATGTCTAGAAAAGAGGCATTTCAGACACCACATCCAGAAGTGCATGGAGGAAAGTAAAGGTCAGGTTACTGTTGCTTGCCAGAAATTAATTAAACAAAAAATTGTACTGTGTCCTGCTCAACATTTAATTCCTCCTTTTACTGCCGGCCTCATACGTGGCGTTCATATTGAAACGATACACCGAGCTTGTTCATTTATGGACTGAGGACTTGACTGAGCACAGATTCACAGCTTGAAATGAATTTTTCTTATTCTGTGCTACAGGCAGAACAGAAGAAAAAAGAAAAATTAAACAATGGTGCATATCCGGATGGCAATTTTCCTTTTGAAAGGCTCCAGTGATGGAAGAATAACTATGCTCCATCATGACTTTATTAACTTATTTTAGGTTACTCCGGGCATTTTGCTTTTTGATTTTGTTTTGAGAAGTTGTCCTTGGATGTCTGAGTCAGTTATTATTTATCTCAGTTTGTATATCAAGAAATGAGAATCTTAAGAGTTGGTTGCACTCAAGACTAGATATGCATTAAAGCAGAAAGATAATCAGCCGCTTCCAAGCCCCGTATCCTGAGTCGTCGTTCCCACCCGCTTGGCTAACTAGATACCAAAACCAGGCAGGAGCTCGTCCTTGCTCCAAGCTATCTGAGGAGCCTAGAGAAAGAAGGGGATGACATGTCCTAAAGTCTTGTCTGAAACCTTCCCATTGCGTTTCGCCAAAAATTGGGTTTTAAGTGGTTGTAAACTTCCGAAATGAAAAATTAGCAAAGCATATCCTTCTATATATCCTTCTATAGTGTGTACTTGCCTCTATCCAAAGCTCCTAGTGTGGTCTCTGTCTCTTATCTCTTCCCTCTGCTATCTGTATGATTAACTTCTGACAGTCTATATCAGTCTATATCATGGCGAACCTTGGCACCCCAGATGTTTTGGAACTACATTTCCCATGATGCTCATGCACTCTGCAGTGTAGTTGAGCCTCATGGGAAATGTAGTTCCAGAATATCTGGGGTGCCAAGGTTCGCCATCACTGGTCTATGCTGACACCAAGCCATCCCAGGAGACAGTCTCGCTCCTCCTCCAACACAGCAGATGATTGGCAGCCTGTCAGAAACCATGAATCAGACTGAGACAGAAGTACAGTTAAATCACACTTGTTTAACCACGGCATAGGATGCATTAAGGTAAAAAAAAACACTAACCTTTACAACCCCTTTAACAGTAAAAGTCAGCAGGTACAGTATTTGTAGCTGCTGACTTAAAAAAAAAAAATTGGGGGGGGGGGGGGGGGTTTAGAACTCCTCTTTAAGGCGAATATTGCAGCACAAAAGCACAAGCTTTAATGATGTTATCTTTTAGCAAACTATTCATTTTTTTTTTTTTTTGCTGTAGTTCTACATGGATAATCAAGCAGCGATTGGATAACTCTAAATAGAAATGATAACACTCCTTTAAATAACATCACATACTTCTTGTAATTAGAAAGTTTTGGCTCCCCGTAAAGTTCTCCGCCAGACAAACCAAACTCCCCCACTGATATTAACACATTGTTATTTTGTTGCAATTAGCAGTTTATTTATTTGCAGGGCACTTTCTGCAGCTTTCTCCAGATATTAAAGAAATACTTAATTTACACCAAAAAAAAAGAAAAAAAAAAAAAGAGAAGAAACGGCTTGTTATTCACATAAAAAGATGTGTGAGCGTTCCATTTTTAATAGCTTGTACATGTCAATAAAACATGTTAGCCTAGATGAGTCTAGTATTTGAAGATCACTTGCTGTGAATGGGATATTAACATCTTTTATATTTTTTTCATCTCTCTCTCTTTTTTTTTTTTTTTCAACCAAATGATGCAGATCAGTTAGGTGTAAATTATAACTTCTATACAGCCGGGGCAGCTGTGCGCCGCATTCAAAACAGACGTCTGCCTCTGCTCCTCGACAGATATTAGACAAGCTTTTGTTCTAAATTGTAAATCAGTATGGTTTAAATGTCAGAAAATCACTGTCTCTGAATTTGCTGTATTTATTGACTTCTCCTCCGAAAAGCGCCTCCGAGATCTTTTGTGAAATCCTTCTTTCAGTTTGATCTATCAATACTTTTACAACGGCAATAAATGTTCAAGGGTGTATGGAGCTCGGCGGAATTGGATAGCGCTCCCCGTCCTCGCGCTTAATTCCCCCCCCCCCCCCCCCGGCTTTGTGCCTTTTTGGAACTGAATCACGGCCTCGGTGGTTATGGAAAAAGAGAGTATGTCACCGCGGCTCTTTATGTAGGGCTATATTTTAAGTTGTAATAGCTGGACTCCAGGCACATATAAAAGACACAAATTAATGAAGAACTATCATTATTAATACACCGTTAAATGTCATTTTTAATTGCAAATGGTGCAAGTGCCTGAATTTCTCTTCTAATCAGCCTCTAGCTGCCAAGGTAGCGTAGAGCTCAGAAGGGGGGATGGAAGAAGCAGCACAAGAAGCCAATTAGCAGGAGAAAGCAAAGTGATAGAAAGATGAGCTCATTAGTCTGCTGCTTCTTCTTTGACTATCCAATCGCAGGCTAGGGGGAAGGGATAAGACCTGTAAGTGTTACTGAACTGCTGCAGAGAAAAATGAGGTCTCCTGCACTCAAAGAGCTGTGCATTTTTCAGGACTGAGGAAGAATTGTGGAAATCCTGGTAAATCTGGCTGCAATTATTTAATTCTGATTCAAGGGACTGCAAACTACCTTTGGACTTTATTGATGCTGCCAAATATGTGTTGGGTACTATTAGCGCCGCAGAAGTTATAGTGACTTTGTTTGCTTACTCTGCTACCTAGGATTTCCCTATTTATTGTGAACAATAATATGATTATGAGCAAGAGTTATATTCTCCAGGCTTTATATAAGAAACATGGATAAGCAAATGGATTGACTGAATTCTCAGTGATGTCACTGGTCTATAGTGAATGGATAGGCTGCATTCCCAGTGATGTTACTGGTCTCTAGTGAATATATAGGCTGTACTCTGAGTGATGTCACTGGTTTATAGTGAATGGATAATCTGTATTCTCAGTGATGTCACTGGTCTATAGTGAATGGATAGGCTATACTCTCAGTGATGTCATTGGTCTGTAGTGAATGGATAGGCTGCATTCTCAGTGATGTCACTGGTCTATAGTGAATGGATAGGCTGTACTCTGAGTGATGTCACTGGTCTATAGTGAATGGATAGGCTATACTCTCAGTGATGTCATTGGTCTGTAGTGAATGGATAGGCTGCATTGTCAGTGATGTCACTGGTCTATAGTGAAAGGATAGGCTACACTCTCAGTGATGTCACTGGTCTATAGTGAATGGATAGGCTGCATTCTCAGTGATGTCACTGGTCTATAGTGAATGGATAGGCTGTATTCTCAGTGATGTCACTGGTCTATAGTGAATAGATAGGCTGTATTCTCAGTGATGTCACTGGTCTATAGTGAATGGATAGGTTACATTCTCTGTGATGTCACTGGTCTATAGTGAATGGATAGGTTACATTCTCTGTGATGTCACTGGTCTATAGTGAATGGATAGGCTACACTCTCAGTGATGTCACTGGTCTATAGTGATTGGTTAGGTTGCATTGTCAGCGATGTGAGAAAGAGAAAAACAGAGCAGCGCCACTCTAGTAATAACTTAGTTAAAAACTGCTTTATTGTGCTTAAAAGTTAAACTCACAGTTGAGTAGTTATATATCAGGCAAAAGAAAGTTCTGCGCTGTTCTGGGTTGTCCTCCGGTTTCTGGCTGAGCTGCAGTGAAGGGTCAGTCCTCGGTCACTCCGGTGATGTCCGTGGGTGGGAATTCACACAGCGGGCACACCAGCAGGTATGCCGGCAGGAAACGTCAGGTGCTCGAAAGCATGGGGCGTGGCTTATTGTGAATGGCTAGGCTGCATTTGTAGTGATGTCACTGGCATCTAAAAAATGGATAGGCTTCATTCTCAGTGATGCCACTGGTCTATAGGGAATGAATAGGCTTTATTCTCAGTGATGTCACTGGTCTATAGTGAATGGATAGGCTTCATTCTCAGTAATGTCACTGGTCTATAGTGAATGGATAGGCTTCATTCTCAGTAATGTCACTGGTCTATAGTGAATGGATAGGCTTCATTCTCAGTAATGTCACTGGTCTATAGTGACTATGTAGGCTGCATTGGATAGGCTGCATTCTCAGTGAATGGATAGGCTGTATTCTGAGTGATGGCATTGGTCTATAGTGAATGGATAGGCTGCAATCTCAATGTTTTCGCTGGTCCTTAGTAAATGGATAGGTTACATTCCCAGTGATGTCACTGGTCTATAGTGAATGGATAGGCTGCTTTCTTAGTGATATCGCCAATCTTTGACAAATGGATAGGTTGCATTATCAGTAATGTCACTGGTCTCTAGTGAATAATTAGGCTGTATTCTTAGTAAAGGTCATTGTTCACTAGTAAATATACAGGTTGTATTTTCAGTGATCTCACGTGTCTCTAGCAAATGATTAGGCTTCTTCTTCAGTGATGTCACTGGTCTCTAGTAAACAGATTTACTGCATTCTCAGTGATGTCACCAGACACAAGTAAATGGATAGGCTACATTGTCACTGATATCACTGGTCTTTATAAGAGAGAGCAAAGAACAGTCCCTTACTTAGGGTGATTCGAGTCTCATTTTGAAAGGCTTCACCAAGTGGGGAGGAAACAGTACTACCAGAAAAAAATAAAATTAAAACACTTCTAAGGGTATCTTTTAGATTTGGGGGTCAATAATAATAAATCAATAAATCCTGTGCTCAAACCCTACATAAAAATAAATAAATCAAGCTAAAAAAGCAACTGTATGATTGATTAACATAGATAATAATGATGATTACAAACTAATCACAGCAATAGAAATATGAATGCTACATAAAAAAAAAATACATAAATAATGTTCACAAAAATAATTAAGTGCATATCCACAAATGATTGATTAACGTAATTAAATGGTATTTACAAAGATATGCAGTGCATTTCATGTAAATGTATTATCATGTATTAAATGAAAAAAAAAACAATTCTTATAAAGTGCAACCGTGAAAAAATCGAGTGGAAAAAACACCATTTAAAAAAAGTCCGCAAAAAAAGTGAACCCACCATTATCTCTATCCACACCACTGATTCCGAAAGATTCCAAAAGATAAAAAAAAAAATGATCGCACATTCAAACAACGGTGCTACTCTCAAGAATCCCCTTGTGACAATCTTAAGATACGGACCCCTTAATTAAAACAAAGTCATACTGGCATATATGAATCCCTGTGTCATTTCCACATACATCAATATACCCCCATCCACTTCCCAATTCAGCCTCAAGGCGGCATACTTTAAGGCACATACAAAGGGTCATTGAATAACACATTTTTGTTATGTTTTTTTAAAAGTTAAAAACTAATACAAAAAACAATTTGCACTTACATTGGATTGTACTATTCCTAGCACAAACAAAACATACTCATAAGCAGGGACATCTGCACTGCTTCCAGCTAACAGTTATGCACATGTGATCTCTGGGTGCATGATGACATCACAAGGCTCCGCCTCTGCCCAAGACCTTTCATTATAACTTTGTCAGGACCGGTAAGGGGTTACTACATTTTTTAATGCACTTTCATGGATTACACTACATGTCTTTGTAAATACTATTGAATCATGTTAATAATTTGTGGATATGCACTTGACTTTTTTATGAACAATCATTTATGTATTTTTATTTTTCTGTAGCATTTCCATTTCTATTGATCTGATTAGTTTGTACTCAGATTTGAGATAAACTTGATATTGTTAAAATGTGAGCTTTAACAGTATGTGCAACTTTCTCTTTATCAAGTGGATACACTCAGAGAAGATCACTCTCTTCTTAGCAAGAATGTATGTATCATTACATGGATGTCCTTGCGAAGTGATCTATACGATGCAAGTGTCGCTATCATTGGCCTTAAAGTGGTTGTAAACCCCTACAAACCACTTTGACCTACAGGTAAGCCTAGATTAAGGCTTACCTGTAGGTCCAAGAAATATCTCCTAAACCTATACGGTTTAGGAGATATTTGCCCGAAGACAGGCACCGCTGTCTACGGCACATGTGCCGTAGACAGCGGCGCACAGGCGCACTGAGCGCGGCATTTCCAACAACGGAGCTGCCGCGCGTGTCGGCTCCCGTGCGCATGTGCGGGAGTGACATCATCGCGGCTCTGCCGAATGACAGCGGTGGAGCTGCGAGACCCCACCGAAAAGATGGATGCGCCGGACTACAGGGGACAGCGGTGACATCGCTGGCTCCTGTGTCAGGTAAGTGACACATAATGGACTACTATGCGATGCATAGTAGTCCATTATGCTTTACCTTTGCAGGGAATGAAAGAGGAAGTAAACCCATCAGGGTTTACTTCCTCTTGAATACTGTGGTGAGCTTGCATGGTTATCTCAGCCATATAGGCTGGTGAGCATATAGTGTTTCCTCCAAATCAACTGTGTTCTGAGAGATACTCGTAGATGCATTTTTATTTTTTATTTTCCTGTAGTCTAGTGAATGGATAGGCCACATTCTCATTGATGTCACTGGTCTTTAGTGAATGGATAGACCACATCCTCAGTGATGTCACTGGTCTATAGTGAATGGATAGACCACATTCTCAGTGATGTCACTGGTCTATAGTGAATAGATAGGCTCAATACTCAGTGATGTCACTTGGGCCGTGTTAATGGATAGCTTGCATTCTCAGTGATGTCACTGGTCTCTATTGAATGGATAGGTTGAATTCTCAGTGATGTCTCTGGTCCTTAGTAAATGGATAAGTTGCATTCTCAGTGATTTCACTGGTCTTTAGTAAATGGATAGGCCACATTCTCAGTGATGTCACTGGTCTTTGGTGGATGGATAGGCCACATTCTCAGTGATGTCACTGTTTTCTTGTTGAATTAATAGGTTGTGTTGTCAGTGATGTCCCTAGTCTCTACTGAATGGATAGGTTGAATTCTCAATGGTCCCTAGAGAATGGACTGGGCTGTATTGCTAGTGATGTAACTGATCTCCAGTGAATGGGTAGGTTGGATTCTCAGTGATGTCTCTGGTCCTTAGTAAATGGATAAGTTGCATTCTCAGTGATTTCACTGGTCTTTAGTAAATGGATAGGCCACATTCTCAGTGATGTTACTGTTCTCTTGTTGAATGAATAGACTGTGTTGTCAGTGATGTCCCTGGTCTCTACTGAATGGATAGGTTGAATACTCAGTGATATCGCTGGTGTCTTGTTAATGTATAGCTTGCATTCACTGTGATGTCACTGGTGTCTTGTTAATGGATAGCTTGCATTCTCAGTGATGTCACTGGTCTCTGTTGAATGGATAGGTTGAATTCTCAATGGTCCCTAGTGAATGGATGGGCTGTATTGCCAGTGATGTAACTGTTCTCTAGTGAATGGGTAGGTTGAATTCTCGGTAATGTCTCTGGTCATTAGTAAATGGATAAGTTGCATTCTCAGTGATGTTACTGGTGTTTAGTGAATGGATGTGTTGAATTATCAGTGATGTCACTGGTCTCTAGTAAATGGATAGCTTGCATTCTTGTGATGTCGTTGGTCTCTAGCACATTGATAGGCTGTATTCTCAGTGATGTCACTGGACTATAGTGAATGGACAGGTAGCATTCTCAGTGATGTCACTGATCTCTAGTAAATGGATAGCTTTCATTCTTGTGATGCCAATTGGTCTCTAGTACATTGATAGGCTGCATTCTCAGTGATGTCACTGGTCTCTAGTGAATAATTAGGCTGTATTCTTAGCAAAGGTCATTGTTCACTAATAAATAGATGGTTGTATTTTCAGTGATCTCACTAGTCTGTAGCAAATGATTAGGCTGCTTCTTCAGTGATGTCACTGGTCTCTAGTAGACGGATTAACAGCAATCTAAGTGATGTCACCAGACACAAGTAAATGGATAGGCTACATTGTCACTGATATCACTGGTCTTTAAAGGAGGCAGCAAAGAACAGTCCCTTACATTGGGTGGTCTCTAGTGAATGGGTAGGTTGAATACTCAGTGATGCCACTGGTCTCTAGTAAATGGATAGGCTGAATTCTCAGTGATATGAATAGTCTCTCCTAAATGGATAGGCTACATGCTTTTTGACCTAAAATTCAACCAAATCATACATCCAACTTTACGTAAATACCTGGCCTTTTGAAATGAATTAAAATGATACAAAACTCACGGTATTTGTGTGAGTTTGCCTATTGTCGCAGCACTTAGCAACAATAAGGTCTCGTTAATTGATGATTGTTATTCAGAACATTATGTTTAGAAAATTGTTACTTGGAGCGAGATGTTTACAATGCTGTGCAAATTCGGGGAGGAGACAGCTGCATGAAACAGATTGTTTCAGGCTTGAAGTGATGCCAGACAGGCTGGCGATTGTTCTCCGCTCATCTCCTGCATTGTACAGGAGGTGCAGAATGCATTGCTAGGCTTATTTTATTAATTACGTTTCAGACATGAGAAATTAACTTTAAGGAATAGATAGACCACACAATCACTTTGAACAGCGCACATTAAAAAGAAATGTTCTTGACTAGATATCTTTCTTGACACAGCAACTGTCTCTTGCAAATTTCTTTCTGGTGGCAAATGCCCAGTCCAGTCCGAAACAGAGCCCGCTGAATGCAACTTATAGGGTAACCAATGCCAGGGACCATTCACACTTTTGCATTGCAGTAACATGTGCGTTACATGAGTTGTTGTGATACAGGACCATTCATCCTAAATGGCACACCATTGTACCTTGCCAACTAATGTGCTCTACAGCGTGGTGTGTTGTCAGAAATGGTTAATGCTCCTTTGCTCCAGAAATGGTTAATGCTCCTTTTTTGGTGTATTTGGAAGCTCATTAAAATAAATTGTCCTTCTTAAAGTGGTTGTAAACTGGTGAAATTAAAAATGCACAAGGCATATCCCTCTATAGCAGTGATGCTCAACTAGGGGTTCCGTGGAACTCTAGGGTTCCTCCAGAGGTTGCTAGAGGTTCCTTCAGCATTGGGCCATTTCTGCCTTTTGGATAAGTTCCCACTGACACCATTGATCTTTTTAGCTATCTGTAAGGAGGTAATTCTTCCCAATGACCACAAGTGTAAGGACCATTCTTCCCACTGACCATCACACTAATGTATCATGAGTTGTAGATTTCAAATTTTTAGCCAGGGGTTCCCCCGAGACTGGAGAACTATTTCAGGGGTTCCTCTGTGTTGAAAGGTTGAGAAAGGTTAGTGTGTACTAGCCTGTGTACACACCCCCCTCTTTCACCCCTTTTCTTTCTAACCCCCTCTCTTTCATCCTCTCTCTCACCCCTCTCTCCCCCCCCCTCACCATTCTGTCTCACCCCCTCTCGCTCTAAACCCCTCTCCCTCTCCCCCCACAATATGTAGGTGGGGCTTGAGTTTGGGCAGGAAAACAGGGGGCCCCATGATCTCCTTTTGCCCGGGTGCCCAATGAGTTGTCAGTCCGCCCCTTAGTGTAAGTGTATCTTAATATGTATGTTCGTAATTTCGTATGTACATAATTTTGTGTTCTCAAATCGTTCTTTCGAATGGACAGTGTATGAGTGACGTATCTTACCCTATTTATCGACGTATAACACGTGCCGGCGTATAACACGCACCCCAAGTTTAGGAGGGAATTTTAAGGAAAAAAAACTTTTAGGAGGGAAGTTTAGGGAAAAAAAACTTACATTTAAATGCCCATAAATGCAGCCTTATCAGTGTCCATCTGCAGCCTTCTCATGCAGCCTTGTCCATCATTGCAGCCTTGTCGGTGTCATATGCAGCTTTGTCATGCAGGCGTGTTCATCGTTGTACCCTTGTCAGTGTCAATTGCAGCCTTGTCAGTTTTATTTGCAGCTTTTTTTTAAAAATGGTACAGCGGAGATACAGAGCCAGATGTCCTGTGTATCTCGGCTGTGCTCAGTAGTTCTCGGCCGCCTTCAGCCATTCTCGTCAGCTTTCGCCCGCTCTCGGCCATTCTTATCGGCTTTCGGCCACCAAGAACGGCCGACGGCGCCCAAAAGCCAACGAGAACGGCCGAAGGCGGCCAAAAGCCGACGAGAATGGCCAAAGATGGCCGTAAGCAGCCAAGAAGGGCTGAAGGCGCCCGAAAGCCCCTCAGGGCTCAAAACAGTGGAGGATTGACGTATAACACGCACCGCGATTTTCCCCTGATTTTTCTGCTGATCTGTATTTTCAATAAAATCCTTTGTATAAGAAAAACGACACTGGATGATATTTCTGATACAAAGCATGGCAAAGTAATGTGCACAAAAAAGGTGCCTTTTAAAAAAAAAAAAATGTAACACTAAAAAAAATACCGGACAATAGGAATAAAAATCGTGCAGCACTATAGAAAATTAAAACATATGTGTGTATACAATGAATATATCATAAATAAATACAAACATGCAAAATCTTCAATAATTAAGAAAAATTATAAATCAATAATGAAATTCAATAAATGTGGGTTTCCCAATATAAAGTACAATATATTACAGCGCTATCTCTGTGCTAATCCCGTGGTCATAGGAAGTAATTGAGCAAGTAATTAATGAATCAAAAAAACAACAAGAAAAGTCTTATTCCTGGAGGTATAGGAATAAATGTCAATAATTATAAAACTGGCTGACACTATCAATGCTTGCAAGGCTGTCTTTAGGAGTGGGCTGGGAATCCACAATCTGAAATGCAAGAGGGAAGGGGATAAAAAGCGCCAAGCAGGTATAGTGTAGCACAATTTACTAAAAGCTAAACATCAATATAAAAAACACTGGCACTCACAAACAGGTGGAGTGGAGACTTATGCCCCATACACACGGTCGGACATTCCGACCACAAAATCTGTCAGATTTTTTCCGACGGATTTTGGCCGAAACTTGTCTTGCATGCACACGGTCGCACAAAGATGATGGAAAATCTGATCGTTCTGAACGAGGTGACGTCAAACACGTACGTCGGGACTATAAACGGGCCAGTAGCCAATAGCTTTCGCCTCTTCGTTTATTCTGAGCATGTGTGGCACTTTGTCCGTCAGAATTGTCTACACACGATCAGAATTTAATGTGATCAGATTTTGTTGTCAGAAAATCCTAGATCCTGCTCTCAAACTTTGTGCGTCGGAAAATCTGACGCAAAAAGTCCGATGGAGCCCACACACGGTCGGATTTTCCGACAACATGATCCGATCGCATATTTTCCATCAGAAAATCTGACCGTGTGTATGGGGCATAACAGTTTGCGGTGGATAGGAAGTCCAAGTGTGAACCGGTAGCTGAGGTCTCTGTTCGTGGTCGGAAGGGAGCAAGCCGTGTGGAGGGAGCCTAATGAGCCTTAGCCCTGTCCAGGGGGAGGCGGCGTTGCGCAGCCCTGTGTTGCCATGATGGTCTGTGCAGCATAAGTGTCTCCAGCTGGAGTGTAGAGAGAAGCTGTCATTCTGTCTGGCCAATGTAACGCGTTTCGGAAGCAAGCCACACCCTCTTCATCAGCCTGTTTGATTCAAGAAACATCTGGGAATTTAGGCAGATGATTGACCTTGTGGCAATCGAGTGATTGAAACAATTGTCTTTAACCGCTTGCCATCATTATACGTCTTCAGCAGGCGGTCCGCTTTCAGATAACAGTGGTTTCTGCAGCAGATTCACCGCAAGATACTTTTATCGGAGTGGGAGAGGGCCCCCCCCACCGCACTCTGGTTGTCCCTGCTGCTTACCGGAGCCGCCGTAGCAGGCAGAGACGATCGCGCTCGCTCCCCTCTGAGCCTAGATGCCAAGTGAGAGGAAGATGGCCCCCACTCGGCTCCATAGCATTGGAGGGCAGAAGCGATGTCACATGTCACTTCCGCCCAATGCTCTTAAAGGGGAATTTTTATTTTTATTTTTTTCAAATGACATTTTTTTTAATTTGTTTTTTATTGCATTTTAGTGTAAATATGAGTATCTCATATTTAAGAGGTCCTGTCATGTTTTTTTTTTTTTTATTACAAGGGATGTTTCCATTCCTTGTGAATAAAAGTGACCCACATTTTTTTTTTTTAAAAAGGACAATGTCAAAACAAAAAAAAGTAAAATAAATAAGAAAAAAAAAATGAAAGCTCTCCGTACCGCCAAGCTCACACGCAGAAGCTCACACATATACATAAGTTGCGCCTGCATATGAAAACGATGATCAAACCACACATGTGAGGTATCGCCGCGATTGGTAGCCCTTGTACACACGGTCGGAGATTCCGACAACCAAATCTGTCGGATTTTGTCCGACGGATTTTGGCCCGAAACTGTTGCATACACACGGTCGGACAAAGTTGTCGGAAAATCCGACATGATTACGTTATTTCGTTGCGACGGGACTACGTTCACGCTAGTAGCCAATAGCTTTGGTGTAGGAATTTGATCTGAGCATGCGTGGCACTTTGTCCAATCAGAATTCTCTACACATGATCGGAGTATGTCCGATCGGAGCATTTTGTCGGAAAATTTTACCAACAAGTTGGAAAACTTGGTCCGTCGGATACTCTGACGGAAACAGTCCGATGGAGACCACACACAGTCGGAATATCCGACAAAACGGTCCGATCGGACACATTCCGTCGGAATCTCCGACAGTGTGTACAAGGGCTTAGAGGGAGAGCAACAAATTTAGCCATAGGCTTCCTGTGTACCTCAAAACTGGTAACCTGACAAAATTTTTTTAATGTCGCCTATGAAGATTTTTTAGGGTAAAACTTTGTCGCCATTCCATGAGTGGGCACAATTTTGAAGCGTGACATGTTGGGTATCAATTTACTAAGTGTAACATTATCTTTCACAATATAAAAAAAAATGTTGGGCTAAATTTACTGATGTCTTATTTTTTAATTAAAAAAAGTGCGCTTGTAAGACCGCTCCACAAATACGTTGTGACTGAAAGTATTGCAACGGCCACCATTTTAATCTCACACAACTATCACACAGGTGTGATAATGCCTGGAAGATCAGCTGCTGTTATTTACAAATGTAAATTGTTTAAAAAACATGTAAATGCATTCTAATTCAAAAGCACTAAGTTAAACTTGTTATGAGTATAACACAGAAGAATAGATGTGAATCATAATACAGTCAGAGGGTAATAGATCATATACCTGGATGCAAAAAGGTCCCATTATTATAATTATTATACAGGATTTATATAGCGCCAACAGTTTACGTAGCGCTTTACAATATAAAAGGGAGACAATACAGTTATAATACAATAAAATACCAGAGGATCCAGAAGAGCTTACAATCTAATAGCCTCAAGAGATTTTGTGGACTCTATAGCTTTCCTACAGACTAAATAATATACACTAATTTGGGTTATTTTCACCAAAGAAACGTAGCAGAATACATTTTGGTTTAAATTTATGAAGAACAATTATTTATTTGCAAAATTCTTATAACAGAAATTAAGAAATTAAGAAAAATATGTTTGTTTTTTCTTCAAAATCTTCAGTGTTTTGTCATTTATTTAAAAAACAAAACAAAACAAAAGCCAGTGGTGATTAAATACCACCAAAAGACATCTCTAGTTCTGTGAACAAAATTTTAAAAATGTAGTTTGGGTACAGTGTTGCATGTCCGCGCAATTGTCATTCAAAGTGCAACAGCGCTGAAAGCTGATCTCGGCAGGAAGGGGGGTAAATGTGCCAGGTCAATCATCTACTAGGGGTAATGATATAAAAGACTTTTGCTAGCACATGACTTACATAAAGACAGCTTCACCTTATTCACCAAGCTAAGGAAACGTTTGCTTTACAAAGTACATTCTCCAATTACAGAACCGCCTGAGTTATGTTTTCTGCATTCTGCTGCACTATAATGCACTGCAATGCTATTTGTAACTGAGTTGTGGCAGATGATAAAGTGCCTCTTTATCCATTGTCCTGTTGTACACCCTGGTAAGCTTGCTTGAGCTATTGAAATACAATCAAGCAATAACTTCTGCTGACCTTCATGTCACACTTTACATTGACATCATTCAATGCTTTGCACTGAGTTAATGGACTTTATCTCATGGAACTCTGTAGCAGCCTTTTTCTACTATCATCAGTGAATTATATATTCAAATCGCTAGTTCTCCAGGTATTTTCAGTGACATGTTCAGTCATTATTGTAACATATACCTGAAATCTATTTCTATACAACTTTGGCCTTGCGGTTCCAGTTTTTGAAATTTAAAGAAAATCTTAAAGTGTTACTAAACCCAGGAGCCTGCATTCACTATATCTGGTCTCCCACAGTACACAGAACATGGAAATGCAATAGTTGTAGTAAATATAAACTGCTAAAGACCTTTTCTCATCAGCAGTATATAGCAGTCTTTTGACTTCTATCAGTGTCTGCTTAAAGCTTGTAGGAGGAGTTTGCAGTCTCTCCTGATTGTCCTATGAGGCTGCAGGACCCCTGACCCTCTGTCTGGACAGTGCTGATTGGCCCTGTGCTAATCACATGCACTCTACCAAGAAAAAAAAAAAGCAATACTGCATAGGAAAAACACATATAAGGAGAGGTATAGTTGCTAAACACCCCGAATGATATATTATGGGAAAATTCCCATAAGGGAGGGGGGTTTTTGAGCAGCAAGGTAAATAAGTACTGAGTAAATTTAAAAAAATGGTTCTTTATTAAAAATGTATTAATGTACAGAAATGTCCATGATGGTTAAAATATGAGCTCTGAAATACCCAAAAGTGCAAATTTTGCAAACACAGAAATGTATATAACATTACATAGCAAACATGTCTAATGTATGAGAAAACGGACGCGTTTCAACCCGTTTCCTTAGGGTCTTCTTCAGAGGATGAGTTTGCTGCAAGGAGACTGCATTTAGCATCAGATTGGAAAAAAGCTTGACTAGTTATATATATGCAACAATGGCCATCTCACATAATTACCAAGATGCATGCAGTGGGGACCTCCCAACCGAAATTCCCGTATGAGCTGTCAGATAATCCTGTGTAATGGAAAGGCCAGATAACGACCCAAGGTGTATACTCACCAACTGAGCATGTGCAGAGTGCCCTCAAGGCTGTGTTCTATCAGAAGATGGATTGGTGACTGTGGAAGAAGGGGAGGATCAGAGAAGACAAGATTAATCAGCTTTTTTTACACAATGGATGTGATTAACCCCTTAGGTTCCACAATGAGTATAACAAGCATGATTTTCTGCATAAACAGATGACTTTACCATTGTGGGTTTAGTAACACTGTAGCCTCCCTGGCGGGATTCCAGAGTCTGGCTCGGGGTAAGATTTCATTATCATAAGCGGTATTCCCGAGCCAGACTGGATCGCTGGATCCATGGAGGGGGTTACTTACCTTGTCCCCTGGATCCAGCAATGTCTCCCCGCTGTGATCAGCGAGCCGCTGCGTCTCGCTCGATCTGTCACAGTACCGAGCTCCGTTCCCTGCAAGCGTTGCCATGCATGGGGACGGAGTTCGGCGCCAAATTCAAAAAGTAAAAAACACAGTATAGATACCATATACTGTAATCTTACAGATTACAGTATTGTATCAAATAATTACACATCCCCTTTGTCCCTAATGGTTTCTCCAGTGCCCTGCATGCAGTTTTATATTATAAATACCGTATTTATCAGAGTATAACACGTGCCGGCTTATAACACGCACCTCAAGTTTAGGAGGGAATTTTAAGGAAAAAAAAACTTACATTTAAATGCCCATCAATGCAGCCTTATCAGTGTCCATCTGAAGCCTCGTCAGTGTCATTTGCAGCCTTGTCATGTAGCCTGTCCTCATTGCAGCCTGTCCTCCTGATAGCCTTGCTTTTTATTTTTAAAAATGGCGCCGCCGAGATGTCCTGTGTATCTCGGCGGCGCCGAGAAAGGCCGGAGGCGTGATTTTCCCCTGATTTTAAGGGGAAAAAGTGCATCTTATACGCCGATAAATAAGGTACTATTCTTTATGCCTGGAAACTGAAGATTGTCCATAGCAACCAGAAAATGTCCATTTACATCAAAAGTGGTTATAGACCAGCTAGAAAACAGCGATAATAAATTAGAATCACTCGCAGAATTGAGCGATAGTAATTTGTGGGGAAATTCGTCATCAAACACTAAAAGTAATGACAGCAACAATTCTGCAACTCAGCATATTTTAGTGTTTTTGATTTGACTACATTATTGCATCATTTTTATTATTATTATATTATTATTTGTTATAATTATTTATAGTTATTTATTTTTTATATATATATATATATATATATTATAATTTATGATTTCATATTTCAAATTTTATCATACCCGGGATGTCTGTTAGACTCTTGTTTGGATGGATTTCAGTGAATTATTTCTAAGAATTGCAGGCTTACAATATAAAACGCCAAATTTCCATGCAAAATAATGGTACCGCTTTCAGCACCTAAAATCTGAAATAATCATACCGCCAGGGAGGTTAAAGTGGAACTAAGCTGTATCTGAGCACCAAAAACTGAAAACACTATATAATTCATTTTTAATATTCAAGCAATCTCCCCCATCCATCCATGTCTCCATGCTTTATTTGACAGATCAATTTGACCCCCTCCCACCCAAGCATTTTTAGCCATGGCCATCTTGATTAAAGGCAGAGGATTCATGAAGCATGTACTTCCCTGAATCTGCCCTTAGCTCAGGCATGCAGGCCAGAGGGTGTACTTAGCTGAGAAAGCCCCTCCTCCCCTCCTTCAGATGAAAGAATAAATATGGCCATGAAGACTCCTGGGATATATGACATAATTTTGGCTTGTGCCAGAAACCAAGAAGCAACCGAAGAAATATAAGAACAGGTACATATAATATACCTTCATATCTATTTACTAATGCTAGCAGCTTAAAGAATAAAAATAGTCAATATTGAAAATTTAGTTCTGCTTTAAACTAAACCAACAATTTAACAATTTTGCTGCCAGGTACATACGCCGTATGGACCTGAGATTAGGGGGATTCACACACAATCCGGTGGCTGCAACCATGAGGACTATGTATAAAACTGACAGGCAGACTCCCTGGCAACTGCCCAATTGCTCACACACACCCCTGGTACCGGTGCCCCCCCTGCGCCCTACTGGGCTCCGCTTTTCCATCTGCAGGCCTGGGACTGACATGGCAGGTGTCGGCGGGTGGAGGGGAGGAAGGAGGGCGGACACACAGTTAATCTTCACATCAAACACCAGAATGGGGAAAAAAATAAGATCTTGGTGATTTTTACCACAACATTATTTGTGATGAAAGGAAATGCTGGTTTGAGTATTTTTGTAACTGTTGATATCTTACGATTTGTGGCTGAGCTTCAAGACAAGCTATTCTCAATCTCAACCAGGGTTCTATAGAACCCAGGAGTTCCTCTAGAGATTACTAGGGGTTCCTTGAGCTGTGACTGATTGACCTTCTATTTTACGGTGCCTGCATAGTTCCGAGACCAACAACACCAAAGCCATCAGCATGACACCAATGACCTTTTTAACTATCTTTAAGGATACGATTCTGACCTCCACTGTTTTTCCAAATGATCACCAATGTAAGAGACATTTTTTCTCTTGACCCCAGGTAAGTTGGTTTTAGCAGAGACCTGAACTTATTTTTAGATTTTCCTCTGGGGAGAAGGACTGCTTTAGAGTTTACTTAGAATAATGCAAAATACAAAAAAAAAATAATCCAGTAAAGCCTAGTATCAGAGGTCAAAGGTGAATGGCGTGACTGGGGCTTACAGAAAAGCTACAAGCTACAGGAACTCATAAAACCACACTGATAAGCAGAAAAATATCTCAGAATATCCAGCGTGTCTAACTTTGAGGCTTATGGGTTACAACAGCTGAAGATCACATTTGGGGTCCACTTCTACTAGCCAAGAACAGAAAGATGAGGTTGCTGTGGTCACAGGCTCACCAAAACCGGACAGTTGAAGAACGGAAAATGTAGCCTGGTCTGATGAGGCACAGATATTGTAGTCCAGTCACCAGATCTCAATCCAAAAAAACATGTTTGGTGTGGGGGAAAATAGGCAATTCCCAACATAAATGTGCAACTTACAAATTTGCAGAAATTGCACAATGCAATCATGGCAACATAGACCGAATAGTAAAGAAATGTTTTTGAAATATAGAATCGAAGCCACCGAGAATTGAGGCTATTTTGAGAGCAAAGAGAGGCTCTACCTAAATTGTTTACCGAGCAATTATTTTTCTTCCCAATGAAAGTAAACAAAAGTTGGTAGGAATATTTATGCATTGCATGGCATGGGGGACATAGACTCAATTGTAGGATCAGGAAAATGTGTCACGATTTGAATTAGGTTTACACTAACAAATACAGACAAGCTCCAGAAAAATTAGATGTGAGGCACTGAACTTAACTTTTCTAATCTGTCAAAACACAAAATGTTGAGTAAAAGAGAGGAAGACAGTAATCTTAAAAGTCCATATTAATTTATTGCAGGTAAAAAAAATGTGACAAGAGGAAGATACAGTAAAAGGTTTCCAACGCACTTTGGAGGCTCACAGCCCCTCTTCATCAGGGCTCAAAAGTAGAAGTTGCCTCCCATAGGACTCTCACCGAAAGACTCCTGGGAAGTGTTCTATATCAATCTTGATGAACGTGTGTTTAGATTCCTCCAGAATATGAAAAAAATATCAGTGGCATATGGTAATGCCTCTATCCAAAAAGCAACCTTCCTTGATGCATTTCACCACTCTTGGCTACCCCCCAAGGATAGGGGAGATCTACAGGAGGAGCTAAATAGAATGTGGCTGACTTTTTTTTCTATATTCTTAATGGCCAGCAGCAGTGGTGTTCCTATGGGAGTGCGTGGGGGGTGGACGGCACATGGGTAACACCCTCCAGAGGGGTGACACCATCAAGTACGAAGTAGGGGGGGGGGCACAATGTTTTACCATGAAAGGGGGTAGGCTGTGGGGGGGAGGTGTGGCTGACACCATGTTTTAGCGTGGACAGGGGGTGGTGTCACCATGATTTACTGTGGACGGGCAGGGAAGTGGTGGTGATTGGTGACACCATGTTGTACAAAAGAAAGGGGGAGTAGAGATACCAAGTTTTACTTGCGTTTTATCCCAGAGGTGTGTGACACCATGCTTTACGCACCAGGTGACATCAACCCTAGTGACACCACTGGCCAGCACCCAGGATGTCCAAGTATAGGATAGGGCGGTGTTGAGCTGAGCTATGGATCTGTGTGTGTTTAGTTTCCTCCAGAATTATTCCTAAACAGACATTCACCCTGACCAATAGGGAACACTTGAAAGGAATTTATAGATATCAGTCCTGTAGGAAACAACTTCTTTTTTAAAGCCCCAATGAAGGGGAGCTGTCGACAATGCATTGGATACTTTTTTATCTTTCTTCTGTTACATTTTAACCTGCAATAATAAATGAATAAATACACTTCAGGTGGTACTAAAGACTAAATGATTTTTTTTACTTTAATGCATTCTCGGCATTCATTAAAAAAAAAAAAAACACTCCACTACATCTCCTATTCCCCATCCTTAAATACTTATCTGGCTCCAATGTCACCACTTCATTGTTGTCTCCAGCTCCTGGACTGATTCCCTCACTTCCTGCTTTCAAGAGAAACCGGGGGCAGCAGAGCTGTAGGAAACCGCTGCTGTCAGCCAAACTCCCGTGAGGAGGTAGTGGGGGTGTGGCTTACAAGTGCTGCCTGTGTCTATGGATATGCACAGCATTGCTTGGGAATGCGAATGCACGGATGACTTCTTAACATGTGGCTTTCTACAGGAGGAACCCAGATTAGGAAGAGACTGAAAGTGCCCACTGGGAGCTGCCAAAAAAATGAGGAAAGTGACCTTTCTTTAGTTAAAAAAAATAAAATGATAGCCTATCACTTTAAGGTGACCATCATTACCCTGATTTCATTTAGATATAAAGAAAGAGAGCAAATTTAGCTTTCTTTCAAGAATGTGATGAGTTTACCTAAACACAGTAAAAAGTTTAATTTCTTATATAACCACTTCAGCCCCGGACCAATTGTCAGCCTAAGGACCAGAGGTCTTTTTACAATTTTGCACTGCACTGCTTTAACTGGTAATTGCGCGGTCATGCAATGTTGTACCCAAACGAAATTTGCGTCCTTTTCTTCCCACAAATAGAGCTTTCTTTTGATGGTATTTGATTGCCTCTGCGATTTTTTTTTGCGATATAAATGGAAAAAGACCAAAAATTTCGAGAAAAAAATATATTTTCTAATTTTTGTTATAAGAAAAATCTAATAAACTCAATTTTAGTCATACATTTAGGGCAAAATTTATTCAGCCACATGTCTTTAGTAAAAAAAAATGTCAATAAGTGTATATTTATTGGTTTGCGCAAAAGTTATAGCGACTATAAACTAGAGTACATTTTCTGTAATTTACACAGCTTTTAATTTATGACTGCCTATCTCATTTCTTGAGGTGCTAAAATGGCAGGGCAGTACAACCCCCCCCCCCCAAATGACCCTATTTTGGAAAGTAGACACCCCAAGGAAATTGCTGAGGGGCATGTTGAGCCCATTGAATTTTTTTTTGTCTCAAGTGATTGAATAATGACACAAAAAAAGAAAAAGTTTACAAAAAGTTGTCACTAAATGATATATTGCTCACACATTCCATAGTTATATGTGGAATTGCACCCCAAAATATATTCTGCTGCTTCTCCTGAGTACGGGGATACAAAATATGTGGGACTTTTTGGGAGTCTAGCCGCGTACGGGACCCTGAAACCAATCACTGCCTTCAGGATTTCTAAGGGTGCAAATTTTTGATTTCACTCCTCACTACCTATCACAGTTTCGAAGACCATAAAATGCAAAAATAACACAAAACCCCCCCAAATGACCCCATTTTGGAAAGTAGACACCCCAAGCTATTTACTGAGAGGCATGTTGAGTCCATGAAATATTTAATATTTTGCCACAAGTTGCAGGAATATTACAATTTTTTTTTTTTGCACAAAGTTGTCACTAAATGATATATTGCGCACACATGCTATGGGCATAAGTGAAATTACACCCCAAAATAAATTCTGCTGCTTCTTCCGAGTACGGGGTTACCACATGTGGGGGACTTTTTGGGAGCCTAGCCGCGTACAGGACCCCGAAAACCAAGCACTGCCTTCAGGATTAAATATAAAATGCTGCCAAAAAAACTGATAGCGACGGCAGGGATCAGGCCTGACTCTGCGAACGCTGCAGTTATGTGTTTAGTGTTTTGTAAGTGACAGTGATCGATCGATACTGCACTTGGGTGGGCTGGGCGAGGGGCAAAACGCAGGTGCCAGCAGGTATCTGGGCTGATCCCGCTAACAATGCGTTTTTTTGGAACCCTAAACTGCTGGGGACGCTAGTATAGATCTGATCAGATCAGATATTGATCTGTTCAGATTCTATACCACTACGGGAGGTGTATGCTTTGCGCGTGGGTGTTAGCGGTACTGGCACTAACCTAGCGCTGTCTTGGGCGACGCAGACCCTGACCCTAAAACCTAATTGATATCACCCGCCGGGTAATCAGGGGGTTAAACCTTTATTGGGTAATAAATGGTGGGTGCCCTGATGCTATAAAAAGCAAACTAACTAACCAGAGTCACCCGTAACACTTATACGGTGATCACTGGTGAAAGGGTTAACTAGGGGCAATGAGGGGGTTAAAATCTTTATTAGGTAGTATATGGGGGTCCCTGGTGCTATATAAAAACCTGACGGGGAACCTAAATAACTAACTGGCTAACCAGCGTCACCAGTGACACTTATATGGTGATCGCTGGTGAAAGGGTTAACTAGGGGCAATCAGGGGGTTAAAACCATTATTGGGTAGTATATCGGGGTACCTAGCGCTATAAAAACCTGGTGGTGAACCTAAAAAAATAACTAGCTACCTAGCGGCACCAGTGACACTAATGCAGTGATCAGAAAAACGATCGCTTAGTGACACTGGCAAAAGGGGGTGAAAGTGTTAACTAGGGGCAATCAGGGGGTTAAAACCATTATTGGGTAGTATATTGGGGTACCTAGTGCTATAAAAACCTGGCGGGGAACCTAAAAAAATAACTAGCTACCTAGCGGAACCAGTGACACTAATGCAGCGATCAGAAAAACGATCGCTTAGTGACACTGGCAAAAGGGGGGTGAAAGGGTTAACTAGGGGCAATCAGGGGGTTAAAACCATTATTGAGTAGTATATTGGAGTACCTAGCGCTATAAAAACCTGGTGGTGAACCTAAAAAAATAACTAGCTACCTAGCGGCACTAGTGACACTAATGCAGCGATCAGAAAAACGATTGCTTAGTGACACTGACAAAAGGGGGTGAAAGGGTTAACTAGGGGTAATCAGGGGGTTAAACTTTTATTGGGGGGGTAGGGGGCTACCCTGGACCTAACACTAACTGCCCTGACAGTTTTTACTGTCACAACTGACACTAAATGCAGTGATCAGTAAATAAATGATCACTGCAATCAGTGACACAGTGACTGGGAGGGGGGCGCGATCGGGGGGGGGGATTTGTGTGCCTATGTGTACCTACATGTCAGTGTAGTGTTTGGTGCACTTACTTTCTGTGTTCTCCTCGCAGTCCGGTCAAAAAGACCGCCCCGAGGAGAATGACATCACTTCCTCCCTGCCCGTGTTTGCTATACACAGCGGGGGAAGCTTCTCATTCGCCAGGAGCGATCGAGAGGGGGTGGCCAGAAACCAACGCCCATCCCCTCATCCCGGATCGCTCCTGCAGCAAAACGGACCGCCGCATCCAGCGGGAGGGGGTCCGATCGTACCCCCCACCTGCTGGAAGGCGAGCAAGTACATGTACGTGCTTGTGCCTGTCGGTGCCATTGCGCCGACGTACATTGCCATGAGGCGGTCCTTAAGTGGATAATCTTAGCCGCTTGAATAACCATTGTGCATTGTTGGAATCAATCTGGAATAACATTTGATTATGTTATACAAAAGTTGAACTGGGTTATGATCCACGATAAATTGACTTGCATTTTACATGCCTAACTATTTTTGAAAATATGTGACGACCTTGGTTACATTATTCATCATGAATATTAGCGATTCGTGAAAGAAAAACCACGGCTGTCCTTATCTTGCCCACATTTTCTTTCTTATATTTCTTTTATTTTATTTTTTTTTATGATTTATTTTATTTTGAACAACTTTAAAAACACTATTCAGTTGGTTAGTGATTAATTACAATTATACTTATTATACTACTTAAATACTACTTTATATACCGATTATTTTTTAGGTATACATTTCAATGTCAGTTATATTTATATGTTCTGTTTTTACTTTATAAATACCTTAGGTATTTATGCCTTGTATTATTAACAATGTGGTAATTATACCATGTCAAGAAAAAACAATAAAATTCTTGAACGTTAGAGATAAAGAAAATCACACAAACAAAAAAAGAACTGAACTAGTAAAAGACCATGGCAACTCTAAAAAAATAAATCTTTTCACACAAGACCTCCCTTTTAAATAAGACCTTGACAGATCATTTCGATACTCTTTCTATGGTTTTCTTTTGTTTTATGGAATTAACCTCAGAAAAAAAAAAAAGGATTACTTTATTATGTTAACTCCTTTGAGCCTTCTAAATAAAGCCCAAAAAAAATCATTCCTCAACCTTCCAGTTAACTATACGATGACAGCCGCTCTTTAACAGTAAACCAGAAATGAATAATAAAAATCACAGCAAACCTATTGCACTAAATCTAAATTCTTTGAATCAAAAGGTATTAAAAGAGTTGTAATTCAGGAAGTCTTAAAAAAAAAACACCAAATGATGGCTTGCGATCTTACCGACTAGTTTATGGCGCTCTTAAAATCTTGCTGGCGGCTTATAATGAAAGCATTCAAATTCTTCCCTCACTTTCGGAGAAATATGAATTGATCACGGGCCTCCCTGCCACATTTTCATTACACGTTCAGTTTCAGCTGACAGACTTCTTCATAAAAAGTGCCATTTCTCTCCTCTTGTAGCCTTTTTAGTTTACGATCAAAATCAATGAAGGCTGAAGTTTTCCACAGCTATCTATAAAATGCAATTACTGTATACAACGTGCGGTAAAGATCCCACCGTGTATAGGCTGCCGAATTATTTATGCCACTTTCCTCCGGAGCGCTATTGATCTTCATTACTGAGTTCTTTATAAAACAGTAAAGACTACGTGTTCTACTGAATAATAGTTATTGGGGCTTGATTTACAGCCGGATGATAATGACCTTTGCTTTACCTTCTTCCCGTAGAGCATCCTAACGGGATAGGATCCCTTTTAAACTTTATATAAATGGATTTCTTTGTTATTATAATTAATGCTAAATTTAAGGCAAACAGCTAAATACATATATGGGAGCTGTTTTACCTACCAAATTATTCATATTTCTTTCTGTCCAGTCCTGAAATGTACACAGCACTGCCATCCGGCACAGCCCAGTTTGGTAGGGCACTTTATGACAAATTATTAATTAATTTGTTATAGACTTTGAATGTGTGATTCATTGATATATTTTTAGTTTGCACTTTTTAAAAAATACACTATATTACCAAACGTATTGATACCTGTCTACATGCACATGAACTTTAATGACAACCCAGTCTTACTACGTAGGGTTCAATATTGAGTTGGCCCACCCTTTGCAGCTATAATTCATATACCCATATTAATCAATACGTTATGGGACAACTGCCTTTACATACGCATGAACTGTAAAGGCACCCCCGTCTTATGCCCTGTACACACAGCCGGGCTTTCCGTCAGAAAATTTACAATCGGACTGTGTTGTCAGAAATTCCGATTGTGTGTGGGCTCCATCGGGCTTTTTCCCTCGGAATTTCCAACGCACAAAGTTTGAGATCTGGATCTAAAATTTTCCGACAATAAAATCTGATCGTTTAAATTCCGACGCACAAAGTGCTATGCATGCTCAGAATAAATTACAAGACGAAAGCTATTGGCTACTGGCCTCTTTACAGTCACGTCGTCCGTGGTTTACGTGACCTCGTTCTGAACAATCAGATTTTCCGACAACTTTGTGCGTGTGTATTCACAAGCCAAAATCCGTCTGAAAAAATCTGATGGATTTTGTTGTCGGAATGTCCAACCGTGTGTACAGGGCATTAGTCTGTAAGGTTCAATTTTGAGTTGGCCCACCCTTTGCAACTATCACAGCTTCAACTCTTCTGGGAAAGCTGTCCACAAGGTTTAGGAGTGTGTCTATGAGAATGTTTGGCCATTCTTCCAGAAGCCCATTTGTGAGGTCAGGCACTGATGTTGGACAATAGTTTCTTCACCCCAAACTCGCTCATACATGTCTTTAAGGACCTTGCGTTGTGCACTGGTGCGCAGTCATGTTGGAACCGGAAGGGGCCATCCCCAAACTGTTCCCACAAAGTTGGGAGGATGAAATTGTACAAAATGTCTTGGTATGCTGATGCCCTAAGAGTTCCCTTCACTGGAACCCCTGAAAAACAACCCCGCACCATAATCCCCCCTCCACCAAATGATTTGGACCAGTTCACAAAGCAAGGTCCATAAAGACATGGATGAGCGAGTTTGGGGTAGAGGAACTTGACTGGCCTGCACAGAGCCCTGACCTCAACCCGATAGAACACCTTTGGGATGAATTAGAGAGGAAAATGCGAGCCAGACCGTCTCTTCCAACATCAGTGCCTGACCCTTACAAATGTACTTCTGGAAGAATGGTCAAACATTCCCAAAGACACACTCCTAAACCTTGTGGACAGCCTTCCCAGAGTTAAAGAGTTAAAGCTGTTATAGCTGCAAAGGGTGGGCCAACTCAATATTGAACCCTACAGATAAAGACTGGGATGCCTTTAAAGCAGGGATCTCAAACTGGTGGCCCTCCAGCTGTTGCGAAACTACAAGTCCCATCATACCTCTGCCTGTAGGAGTCAGGCTTGTAACTGTCAACCTTGCAATGCCTCATGGAACTTGTAGTTTTGTAATAGCTGGAGGGCCACCAGTTTTAGACTCCTGCTTTAAAGTTCATGCGTGTGTAAAGGCAGGTGTCACAATACTTTTGACAATATAGTGTAAGTATATATATATAAATATAGTGTAAGTATTGATTAATATGGGTATATGAATTCACAAATGACTTTTTTTTATATCTATTTCCATTAATTATGTATTATTCCATTAATAATGTAGTGGGTGGAACAAAGGAAAGGGGAGTATAAGATACATCCGTGGTGGGGTAGTAAATTATACCAATTGTTTAACGCTGGATGGACAAAGTACAATATTTACAAAAGTTCACTTTTTACTCCGAGAGCGCAGCAATTCTTAAAAGTATACATTACAATAATAACACAAATCGGCACCCAATATTACACTACCTGTTCCCTTTAAGTTCCTCACTTCTATAATATGATATCCAATATCAGCAGAAAGGGCAGAACTGTTCTTCTAATTAAACAAAAGTGCAGTGGATGCAAATTTGTAAACAGGAGTAATGTGACACATTTAATTAATTAAGCTAAGGAGAGGAATGGTTTTGCAATCAGAGCTAAAGAAATTAACTTGGTAAAGAAGTTGCTCTGATGGTTTTATTGCAGTATGTTATGTAGCTCACATCTAAATACAGAGTTACTGTATTAAAACATAAAGGTATTCACATATTACTTCCATCACAAGTCAGAGTGCAAGTGTATTCTCCAATCATTCTTGCATGTCCTGGAGCAACCTTTCTCAATCGTTTGAATATTGAAGAATCCTTGAAATAACTTTCCAGTCTCGGGGAACCTCTTTGCTAATAGTTACAGGTCGCGATACATTAGGATGGTAGTCATTGGGAAGAATGCTCCCTACACTGGTATTCAGTGGCAAGAAGGCCCACTCCATATAACTAAAAAGATTATTGGTGTCAGTGGTTGCTTATCTGAGAAGTAGAAATTGCTCATTGCTCAAGAAACCCTTAGCAAACTCTGGAGAAACCCTGGTTGAGAAAGGCAGTCCTTGAGGGTTAGGTTAAAAATCTTTCTGTGGAGAGAGACTGAGGTATCACTGAGACAACACCAACAACCATTTATGTCAGCCATGCACAACTGAGAGTTCCTTTAAATGTGGATGAGGGTTCCTTGAGTTGTGGCTGATTGACTCCATGTTTAATGGTTCCTGCATAGTTTCGGGGGGCCAACACTACTTGGCATAGCCAGTTCTATGACACCAAATTTGTTTTAGCTGTTTGTAAGGGTGGAATTCTGACTACCACTGGCCACCAATATAAGGGATATTTTTCTCATATATTTAACCTCTAGACATGTGAAGAACGGAAAAAAATGTTTTGTTTCAATTTGCGAATTACATAAATTTGTTTAGTTAAATTAGTTTCATTTGTTTAATTCATTTTCGGAATTCGTTTTCGTTTTCAAATCAATTTCGAATAGTTTTAAAATTCAAAAATGTTCTAATAGAAAAGTTTTCAAATTCAAATAGTTTTTGAATTCAAATAGTTTTCCAAAAATAATAAAATAGAATAGAAAACAAAGGAAGATTGGAAATTGGAAAAATATTCAAATTCGAAAACATTTTAAATTTGAATTTCTTAGGAATTTTTTTTATTCGTTATTTCGGATTCATTCCTATTCGGTACTCAGATACATCCGAATTTCCGAATAATGAAAATTCGTCCAAATTTTCATTCTGGACGAAGCGAGCCGCACATGTCTGCTGACCTCCAAAGAATTGATTTTTAGAAGGGATTGCCTAAAATTACCAAAAAATTATATCCAGGGTTCCTCTGAAGTAAATAGGTTGAGAAAGTCTGATTTATGTGCTGCTTCCTTCTGTCAAAAATAAGCAATAATAACCTTAGTATGACTTTGTTTTTCTTGTTCCTGGACACCTGATAGGATCAGGGATCTTAAAACCTCGTTCCACACTAAAACTGATATTTTTCTTTATATACGGGACATTTTCCTATATCTTTCATGGATTCTTTGTGGGTTCCTAGGTCTGCACATAAGCAGTGCCCATTATGAGCAATTCCATCTCTCTGCTGGATTTATAACATTTATTTTATATTATCGAGAATATAATGGTAGCAACACACAAAGGTAGGCAAGATACTCAAAACTTCCAAAATGTGTGAATTGTGTCAGGGAGATTTTACTGTTAACAAGACATATCACTAGACAGGGACCCACAAGGCTCTTCCTATGACTAAAATATCACCTTTGGGTGGATTGATCCTGTAAATTTTAAGGCATACTTAACTTTAAACTAGTAAAACTTCCAAGACGCATTCATAAGTTGCCCCCCATGAGCCATATCAAAAGAATATTTCTACACGCAATGGAAGTACAGCAACAAGAAAAGGCTATAACTTAAATAATAAATCCTTTTTCCTTTTGTTAGCAAGTTATACAAGTTTATTCATTCAGACTTTGTGTTTAGAAATATTCGCAAGGTCATTCTGGTCTTTAAGTTAGCATGACCCAGAAACAAACACTGTACTGAGTAATAAATCAAATCTGAATTTAGAAAAGGTTTAAATATTGTAATAAGGACCAATGATAAAATCAGACAAGTAAATATATTACCTGGTATGTTCTCAAGTGCTTTCTTGGGCTGTGAAACTATTAATTGTGCCCACAAGTATTTAGACCAAGGTTTATCAATCAGGGTTCCATGAAACCATAAGGTTCCTTCAGAGGTTGCTAGGGGTTCCTTGAGCAATGAGCAATTTCTGATTCTCAAATAAGTTCCCACTGACACCAATGATCTTTTTAGCTGGCTTGGGCTGTGAAACTATTCATTATGCCCACAAGTATTTAGACCAATGTTTCTCAACCAGTGTTCCATGAAACCATAAGGTTCCTTCAGAGGTTGTTAGGGGTTCCTTGAGCAATGAGCAATTTCTGATTCTCAAATAAGTTCCCACTGACACCAGTGATCTTTTTAGCTATCTTGGGCTGTGAAACTATTCATTGTGCCCACAAGTATTTAGACCAAGGTTTCTCAACCAGGGTTCCATGAAACCATAAGGTTCCTTTCAGAGGTTGCTAGGAGTTCCTTGAGCAATGTGCAATTTCCGATTCTCAAATAAGTTCCCACTGACACCAATAATCTTTTTAGCTGTCTGGGGCTGTGAAACTATTCATTGTGCCCACAAGTATTTAGACCAAGGTTTCTCAACCAGGGTTCCATAAAACCATAAGGTTCCTTCAGACGTTGCTAGGGGTTCCTTGAGCAATGATCAATTTCTGCTTCTCAAATAAGTTCCCACTGACACCAATGATCTTTTTTTAGCTATCTGTAAGGAGTATTCTTCCCACCGACCATCACACTAATGTATCATGAGTTGTAGATATAGTAACTTTAAGTCAGTGTTCCCAGACACCGGAAAGTTTCTTCAAGGGTTTCTTTGTGTTGAAAAGGTTGAGAAAGACTGATTTAGATTTATGATTGCAAAAGAAGAACAGTAGTACAATAGGCAAAGTCACACTAGCATCAGACTGGAATTCTAATTGAAAAATAAATTTATGGATAAAATAACCCTCACTTTCCAGACCTGATCAACTCAAGTGGCCTTAAAAATGTTGTTCCTTTTGCAAATATTGTTCCTTTGATTCGCATAAGTGCTGCAGCCCTCATTTTCCCGCACAGGCTCTTTGACTTATCTTCTTCTTTCCATCCAGTAATCAGGGACAGAGTTGACATTGTTCCTTAAAGGCATGAACTTCTTCTCAAACCATATATAACCTTACAAAAGAAGCAGGTGATCTACATAAAGTACCTTCTTAAGAATTGGTTCTGACAGACATACTAAACTCTAATGTATAACAGCTATCTTTTTTTTATTTTAGTTTTTTTATTACAAAAATGAAAACAGATGGTCATTCAATAGCTTTTTTATTTTAAGATTTTAACATAGCTATCCATCAAACCCTGTGTATGTTCTTTTGGGGGAAAGAGTATACAAATAAGTAACGTACTCGCTGAGAACAGTTTTAGTATACATGACCATGCCAGAGAATCAAGAATTAATATGCATGTTTCATCAGAGGTGTTCATGTTTTTGATGACCCCTAAGTCACACAGAAGGAGCAGGGAATATCCAATCAAGAAAATTACATGGTGCAACAGCACAAATTGATGCATATGAAAACAGAATTAAATTAGAGAAATTATGTGGTGTAAAATGAAAATTGGATTTGATTTTATTCTCGTAGGGATAAATATTGAACACCTATTTTTGCTTGTTACCTTTCTCCATCTGATATTGATTTTTGTACAACCTGACTTTAAACTATGAGATTTGTATGAAATATGCTTGTTCCTCTAAAAAAAAAAAAACGGATTCTAATTTATTCAGACATTTAGTTATAAAAACAATAGACAGTCGTTCCAAAGGTACAATTATTAGGTGGATAGCAATCAATTTCCACATTCTACTTTGGCTTATTAAAGAATATAGCTAATTATTCCTAGAGTTCTGAAAACAAGTGTTTGCTAGTTGTCTTTTGAGCAGTTGTGTTATGAAGTTTCCCTGCTGTATCAGTTAAAAAATATACTCAACTGAATCAGACAGATAGTTTGGGTACCCAAATATCCTCAAACATTGTCTCTATCTACTTGATGAACTAACCCACTCAACCACCTTGGAAGTAGTAAAGAGGTATTTGGTAAGTTTGAGGTTACTGCAGTTTTGGGTAGTACACAGTACATTTCCAAAAGTGTTACAACATGGTAGTAAAGATATGCCATTTTTGAAAAAGTACAAAATATTGGTACAATTCTGAAGACAAACTTCATCAAGAACATGCAGAAGAAATCAAAGTAACCAGAAATAGAATAAATACAAAAATGTAATCAAAAACAGTCAAATTGGTAGATCACAATAGAGATTGTACAGATAATTAGTCTAGTAGGAGACTTATAATGGAAGAACATACACTATATTACCAAAATTATTGGGACGCTTGCCTTTACACACACATGAACTTCCCATCCCAGTCTTAGACCGTAGGGTTCAATATTGAGTTGGCCCACCCTTTGCAGCTATAAGAGCTTTAACTCTTCTGGGAAGGCTATCCACAAGGTTTAGGAGTGTGTCTATGGGAATGTTTTACCATTCTTCCAGAAGCGCATTTGTGAGGGTCAGGCACTGATATTGGACAAGAAGGCCTGACTCGCAGTCTCCACTCTATTTTATCCTAAATGTGTTCTATTGGGTTGAGGTCAGGATTTGCTCATCCATGTCTTTATGGACCTTGCTTTGTGCAAATCATTTGGTGGAGTGGGGGTTTATGGTGTGGGGTTGTTCTTCAGGGGTTGGGCTTGGCCTCTTAGCTGCAGTGAAGGAAACTCCTAAAGCATCAGCATACCAAGACATTTTGGACAACTTCATGCTTCGAACTTTGTGGGAACAGTTTGGGGATGGCCCCTTCCCTTTTCAAGACTGGGATGCCATTAAAATTCATGTGCGTGTAAAAGCAGGTGTCCCAATACTTTTGGTAGTATAGTATATATCCAATTTTTCAGAAAAACAAGGCATTGTATTGGAAAGGGTGTGGAAGGTTCACTCCATTAACATTATAGCATCAATTCTACTGTATCTCTAATTTGTGGGAGAAAATGGTAGGGGACTTCCAGTTTAAGGCTAATGCCCAAAGTACAGCTACACAAATAGTATGGTAAGTGGTAAGAGGTGTCTGGAATTAGAGCAAATAACATGCACGTAGGCATAGTAAGGGTAACAGAGTATAGCTGTGTGTAGTTTTGTGTTGGGTGGCATAAAATGAACAATATATTCATCCATTATTACAGTATTGTGAAACCAGCCTAAAGGTACTATCTACTATAAGGTTAATTGCTCAATCACATTCAGTCCCCTCCTGATGGTAAACTCCATCTATTTTGAGCCAGCAATCAAATTTGAAAACATTATTATTTCAGAACAATTCATTATAATTTCTATTTAATTTTTCCCTCTTTTCCATTGGCTACCTTTAGCAATTTGAGTGTTTAACTACTTAGTTATTATGTGCCAATTAATCATTATTTTCCATTTGATTGATGTATCAAGATTATTTGATCCCATTGTTCTAAGCTTCAATTCCCTATAACATGTTAGATGTTTTATAAACTGTGATTTAAAATTTGCCACTTTTATAAAGGTAGTGAATTATGTTTAGCTACGGTATAATCCTTTGCTCTATTTTTTTTTTTTTCCAGTCTCTCTGTGGTACAAAATATGGAAAAAAAAATGTTGACCTCAAAGAAAACCTTAGAATTCCCTCCAGTATGTAGGGCAAAGCAGATTAATTGTATTGCAGCTGCACATACTTTTCGTATGCTACTTTGCCACTCTGTTCAGCTGGCGGCAGCTAAGGAAGGGTGCCCTAGGTCAATTTCTTGTTACTCCAGTCAGGGTTTACACAGGGTTTTAGGACTCACCTCCATGTGACAATGTTGGACCAATTTTTAATAAACCAAAGCTGTCACGTGGAATGAGTCCTCTGATGCTCCCTAGCTAGAAGTATCATGCTTTTTGTTTGCTCCTGGTGGCTGAATAGAGCAGTAACAGAAAATATGACAAAGCTTTGTTGGGAAGTGTACATTATCTGTATGGGCAAAGCAGAGGTTTGTGTTGGGTTCAGATCCAAGATTTATAATAACTAAAAGTTGAACCTTCTTGTTGGGCTATATAGTTACTAAAATGTTTCTATTGACCTAAAGGCCAGATTACCTACTAACTTGTAAGTCTGAGACCTATAAACTCCCCTCTGTCCTGTTCATCTGATGTGACATTGACATTGATCTTTTTACATTTCTAATGATACAAATTCTGCATGGCTAGGCTCAATCGTGATAGGTTTATGACCAGGTCATCTACAGGGGCAATACATTTACTGTCCTGATGCCCGATCCCAGCAGCCAGATCCTGAACTACAGGCTACGTAGTACAGCCTGGTTCAGGATTCGGCCAGCATGGGATTGGGCAGTGAAGGAAAAGTGAAGGAAAAGTAGAACACTAATGATGTCATACCTGTTCCCCTCCCTTTGTTAATGTTTTGTAGAGCTTGAGTTGTCTTGTAAGTCTTGTAAAGCTGAATCTGTCCATTTTTTTTCTTTCTTGCATCCCCCTCCCATCAACATGCTAATGAAATAAAATCTTTACACTTTATGTAAAGCAAGTGTGGAGAAGTTGTTGGATCACATCCTTGCCATCTAGAAACAATTATCTCATATACATACAGACTTTTCATGTACCATTCAAGGATCCAAACCTCTATGGTTGCGTTATTGGGTATCTGTTGACCTTGCCTAACAATAGGGTGTTGTCAAGCCACACTCGGGATTGCATCTCAGGAATCTGTTGCAGGTTACTTACCTTGTCCCCTTGATCCTACGATGTCCTCCCGCTGTGTCTGTGGGCTGTGTCCTCCGTCTGATGCCTCTGTGTGCCGGGCTCTGTTCCCTGTGAGCGCCACGGCGCATGGGGCGGAGCCTGGTGGCAAATTTAAAAAGTACAAAATTCATAACACATACAGTACACTGTAATCTGTAAGATTACATTACTGTATCAAATCATTTCCCCTCCCCTTTGTCCTTAGTGCTTTGTCCAGTGACCTGCCTGCAGTTTTATATTATATATATATACATACATATATATATATATATATATATATATATATATATATATATATATATATATATATATATACTGTTCTTTCTGCCTGGAAACTTGAAATTGTCCGTGGCAACCAAAAAGTGTCCCTTTACATCAAAAGTGGTTTTAGACCAGCTAGAAGAAACAGCGATAGAAAATTAGGACACTTGCAGAATTAAGCAATTGTGAATTGTGGAGAAATTCATTTTATTAGTATTATTATATTATTATTATATATATATATATATATATATATATATATATATATATATATATATATATATATATATATATATATATCTCTCTCTCTCTCTACACACACACACACACACACACACACACACACATATATATATATATATATATATATATATATATATATATATAGAGAGAGAGAGAGAGAGAGAGAGAATATATAATATAATATATTATTATTATATTATTATTTTTATAATTATTTATAGTTATTTATTATATTATAATGTATGATTTCATGTTTCAAACTTTATCATACCCAGCATGTCTACTAGAGTCTTTTTAATCGAATTGTGTTATTACTAAGATTTACAGACCTACACTATAAAACGCCAAATTTCTATGCAAAACAATGTACCGATTTGAGACGCAAAAATCTGACATAATCATAGCGCCAGGGTGGCTACTGCTGAACTTCTACAACTGTGTACAACTTAAATTGGTTGTAAAAAGTATAATCATTTTTTTCTTAAAATAACAAACATTCCATACTTACCTCCACTTCTGGGGTCCCCACCAACGCTCTCCTCTCCTCTACTACTCTTCTCTGAGTCCCGCTTTCTATGGAGGGCACTCATACAGGTATGCTCCTAAACTGGTCTGTCTGTATTCAGACACATGCTGCCCTGCCCCCCCACTCCCTCCTCATAGGATTTGATTGACGGCAGCAGGACCCAATTTACACTGATGCACAGGGGGAACTGTGATGTAAAGTGGGGGGGGGGTGTACTGAGGTCACAATATAAAAAGGGGGGCTGTGATATAAATGTGGGGTAGCTGTGATGTAAAAGAGTCATCGCACAAACATAAGTTTCAGACCTCTTCTGGAATAAAATTTTACTGACAAGACATTTCAACACCCATAATATATTCTTGTATCTTTTTGCCATTTTTCTTTGATTCATAAATGACTGCTAAAAAAAAAATTCCAAAATATCTCATCTGCCTTGATTGCCCTTTTTGTTTTGGAAATAGGTCCTTGATTCTTCCATCCTTCTCCCATATTTCTGCATCCCTTCTCTTTTCCTCATTTCCCTCCTGTAACATTTATGAAACCACGGCTCTCCCAATTTCCTGGACAGACAATTTCCGTGGCTCCGTCCTTCCATCTGATAATTTAGCATCATTCTGCCAGGCTTCATCAAACTCCCCGTCTCTCTCTTTCGGAATTGCACTATATAGTGAAATTAGTTCTCCTTCTCAGTACAGTATTCCCAATCTCCTCTGAAAACCATTTCCTCTTCCGTACCCTATTTACCGTCTCCTTGGGAAGTGTTTGTATTCCTCTGGGTTATTATAAACTCTAAGCTGCAAATGAATGGCTTCCACAATGGGCCTTATAAGGTCTTCACAAGCTCTTTGCTGTTTCGCTGTAAAGGAATGCTCCAGTACTACATGGAAATTTTACATTTAAATTGGATGGAGGGACACAGATTGAAAGACTCTAATTTATTCTGACGTTCATCACGTGCTCCCGGCTGCCTTGTAGTAGTGAAAACATAAGTTCTGTTGTCCTTATGGTTCTCAGGCTAAGCATGCATATATATTATGTGTTCTGAGTACCTCCCTTTCTCTGAGCCCATTGCAGATTCATTGTATCAGCGGTGCATGAGATAAATTGCACAATACCAAAGCTTTAATGGCCTTTATCGTTCAGACAGGAATCATTCACACCTCTCCTCCTTACCCACATTATGGACTCCCTAAAGGTTGAACAGTGGAAGGAGTGGAAGGCTGCACAGAACGGCATGAAAGAGGTAGTGGCCTACAAAGGAATACTGCAGTTATGCTCAGAGCCCATTTCCAGATTCATGTTGCGGTACTACGTTGCACATGTGTCGGTTCATTGCAGTACTATTCATTTTGCATAGCATCCCATAGTCCTAAACCCTTGTACACACGGTCGGACATTCCGACAACCAAATCCGTTGGACTTTGTCCGACGGATTTTGTCCGAAACTGTTGCATACACACGGTCGGACAAACTCGGAGTAAAATCCGATCGTTCAGAACACGATGACGTTATTTCGTTACGACGGGACTACGTTCAGGCTAGTAGCCCATAGCTTTGGTCTAGGAATTTGATCTGAGCATGCATAGCACTTTGTCCGATTGTAATTCTCTACACACAATCGGACAAAGTCCGATCGGATCATGTTGTCGGAAAATTTTATAGCCCAGCTCTAAAACTTATTCCGATGGAGCCCACACACAGTCGGATTTTCCGACAACACGGTCCGATCGGACATTTTCCGTCGGAATGTCCGACCGTGTGCACAAGGGCTTAGACGTTTGCTCCAAAAAAGGGTCATGCCCAATTTTTGTCATGCTGGCCATGTTGGAGCCCATTCACTTCTCTCCTAAAATAACACATGTTAATGCGCTACAAAGATTTTGGCCCTCAAGCCTTACCCTAGCCATTTTAATTTCCATTGGACTGGGGGGCTGATATTAGAGTTTTCAGGTTTTTAATGCAATCTGCAAATTGTCCCTTTCTTCCAATCAGAGAAGGGAAATCTTACCAATAGAGACACAGACAAATCAGAGTACATTTGTAGTAGAACGTAGAAGGTTTAGAACTTCTGAAATGTTTTTCCATACATTTTTTGCACTAATGAAACCAAAAAAAAAAAAAAAATTTCAGCTTTCAGCGCTGTTGCACTTTGAATGACAATTGCGCGGTCATCCTACACTGTACCCCAACTAAATTTTTATAATTTTGTTCCCACAAATAGAGCTTTCTTTGGGTGGTATTTGATCACCTCTGGAATTTTTATTTTCTGCTAAACAAATAAAAAAAAAAAAAAAAACATTTATTTTTCTCTTAGAAAACGTTGTAAATAATTAAGTTTTCTCCTTCACTGATGGGGCTGCACTGACGGGCACTGATAAGGCGGCACTGATGAGGTGGCACCGATGATGAGGCACTGATGGGCACAGATGATGGGCACTAATATGCAGCACTGGTGGAGCACTGATATACGACACTGATAGGTGACATTAATGAGCACTGATAGGCGGCATGGATGGGCACTGAAAGGTGGTATGGATGGGCACTGATAGGTGGCACTGATGTACATTAATGGATGGTGCTGATGCATGCCAATCAGTGCCAAACAATAATGCCTGCCAATCAGTGATGCCCATTGTGGGCACCGATTGGCATCCATTGTGGACACTGCTTGGCATCCCTGGTGGCCATGTGTGGCATACCTGGTGGTGACTAGTGGTGGGCATCCCTGGTGGTCCTGGTGGTGTCCCTGGTGGTCCAGTGTGGGCATCCTTGGGGAGGCTGCACTGATAATCAATCAGCACAGACCCCCCCATCAGATGAGCAGCTGAACGGCTCTCCTCTACTTGCGTTCCATTGTGATCAGCCATGATTGGACACGGCTGATCACGTGGTAAAGAGTCTCCGTTAGAGACCCTTTACCTAGATCGGAGTTGCGGTGTGTCAGACTGACACACTGCAACAACGATCGGTGCGTTGAGCACCCCGGGGGTGCGCAGCGGCTTGATATCCTGGCCAGTCAGGATATTGCAACCACTTTGCCGACGTTATATTGCTATATGGCGGGCAACAAGGGGTTAAATTGGTTCTAAAGCCTAAACATTTTTATCTTAACACATTCCTTGCATTAAAGTAAAAAATGTTTAGGCATCAGCATCCCCCCCCCCTTTTTACTTACCTGAGCCCTCATTCGATCCAGCATTGTGCACATCTGTAGTTCTCTCCTCTTCTTTCCGGGTCTCGCTGGCTTTGCTGGAGCACTGGGAGTCATTGGTAATCAAAGCCATTGACGAGGAAGTGGGGGGTGGGGCTGAGCCCTGCTGCCTGTGTTAATGGACACAGCAGCGGGGTTCGGGAGTGAGCACACACAAGTGGGTCCCATGGGGGCACTGGACAGAGAGAAGGGGCCAGGAGCGCCAGCGAGGATCCTGAGAAGAGGAGGTTGGCAGCCACTCTGTGCAATTCTATTGCACAAAGCAGGTAAGTATAAACATGTTATTTTTTTTTTAAATGTTACCTTTACAATCGCTTTAAGGTCATTAATAGCAAGGCTGAAGAGGTCATTTGGTTATCCTAGTTATTCTATTAGTATTATTTTGAGTCACTTTGTATTTCAGAAAGCTAATATAGTCGTTTTTAGACATGTCGAAAAATCGAAAATTCCTTAGATTTCCGAAAATTCTTACATTCGGAAGCATCCAAAATACGAATTGCTATGCTTCTGAATTGTATCCAAAATACGAAATTTCGTTGACGAATTTCGGATCCAAATTCAGTTACAACGGAAACGTGACTGGTGTTTTGTTGACCAATCAGAGGTTTTCTTCTGCTGCTGAGTGGGGGTTGGGAAAATGACCTTTTTTAATATGGGAGTGGGAGACTGGTACTGGTAGTCGATGGGAGATTCAGAATCGGATAAAATAAGAATCTTCGTTAATATTGTTTTATTATTGTCATAATAATTAGGATTATTCGTTATGATGAAGTTAAAAACCCAGGAAGTGATCACAGCACAAGGATGGTGGGAGCGCCTAATAATGAGCACAGCACAGGGATGGTGGGAGCCCCTCATAATGAGCACAGCACAGGGATGGAGGGAGCCCCTCATAATGAGCACAGCACAGGGATGGTGGAAGCCCCTCATAATGAGCACAGGGATGGTGGGAGCCCCTCATAATGAGCACAGCACAGGGATGGTGGGAGCCCCTCATAATGAGCACAGCGCAGGGATGGTGGGAACCCCTCATAATGAGCACAGCACAGGGATGGTGGGAGCCCCTCATAATGAGCACAGCACAGGGATGGTGGAACCCCTCATAATGAGCACAGCACAGGGATGGTGGAACCCCTCATAATGAGCACAGCACAGGGATGGTGGAAGCCCCTCATAATGAGCACAGCACAGGGATGGTGGAACCCCTCATAATGAGCACAGCACAGGGATGGTGGAACCCCTCATAATGAGCACAGCACAGGGATGGTGGAACCCCTCATAATGAGCACAGCACAGGGATGGTGGAACCCCTCATAATGAGCACAGCACAGGGATGGTGGAACCCCTCATAATGAGCACAGCACAGGGATGGTGGAACCCCTCATAATGAGCACAGAAGGGGTACAGCCCCAGGAGGAAGTCAGCACAGCACAGGAATGGAGGGAGACCCTCATAATGAGCACAGCACAGGGATGGTGGAAGCCCCTCATAATGAGCATAATGAGTCGGATGACGGCCATATCGAGAAAGGTATTTTTTGCTTTTTAAATTCATCATAACGAATGTTCGTAATTGTTACGAAAAGTTAACGAACCTAACATAAATTCGTATTTTGTACGAATCCAAATAGAATTTTGAACACGAATTACAAAATACGAATTAATGGCTAATACGAAACGGAACGGAATGAAACAAATTTATTGATGGCGCACACGTTTAGTAGTTTTATAGTGCTTTGTGGAAGACAGCGGGTCCCCTAGGTTGCGGGAGCAGACCATAAAATCAAAGGAAGATCTTAGAAATAGCATTGTAGTAACAAGTGATTCCGTTAAAAAAAAATGCATCAGGAAGACTGACAACTGTATTTATTGTAATTCTTCTCCTGGGCATATGCCGATGGATTTGTACAATTTGCAAAGAATTCTATAATTCATAGAAGATGCTCACCTGGATTAGTAAACTGCGAAATTATTTGCAGAGCAAAAAAAAATCTGCAAGCAGATATTCAGGGAGAGCAAATGATGAATCAGCTGCCTTTTCCTGATTGGAACATTCCCAGACCCAACTGCAAATCAAACTCAGGCCGCGTACACACGGGCGGACTGTTCGCCCAACTTTGTCCGCTGAACAGTGTTTGGGCGGACAGTCCGCTCGTGTGTGGGCTTTCAGCGGACAGTTTCAGCGGACAGTTGGACGGACAAGGTTTTTCGGAATTTCCGAAAAACTGTCCGCTGAAACCTTGTTTCAGCGAACAGTCCGCTCATGTGTAGGCTTGTTCGTCAAACAAAGTTGCGCGCATGCTCAGAAAGGATTTTCACGCCGAAAGCTATAATGCAGTGTATAGGACGTCGTATTTTTCGTCCCGTCGTACGTGCCGTTCACGTCATCGCGCACGGTTTCAGCAAACTGTTCGTTCGTCGTGTGTGGCCATGTCCGTCCATGCTAATTTTGAGCGGACTGTTTGCCGAAACTGTTGGACGGACAAAGTTGGGCGAACAGTCCGCCCGTGTGTACGCGGCCTCAGGACCAGGGAGACGCAAGAACTGACTGCTCACCACCCAGCAAGGCATTTTCTGCTATTTTCAGTAATATGTATTATCCCAAGCTTGCATTTACAAAATGCTAAATATTTCTTTAAAAAGTTGAAACATTGGATTTGCATTTTTTGTTTACAGTACATTCTATAGCCAAAAGCATGTGGACACCCATTAAAATGATTAAAGTGACACTAAATGAGATCCTTAATCTCCAAAAATAATCCATACAAATCTACTACTTAATGTCCCTGTAATTAGTTTTTCATGAACCTCTACTCCCCCCCCCCATTTCCATTTCTCTGGATAGAGTAGTGCATAATAATTGTGGTCATTGCGCTGCCCTATTGCTCTATTCAAACTACAAATCCCTCAGTCCATAGTCTATCCTTTGTTTTGGGATTGAGCAAGAGAGGGTGTCTACATTCCTACATACAGTGGGACCATGGGGAATGCACATAGCCATCCTCTACCAGGAAGCAGGGCTGGCCCTACGATGGGTCCCAGCGGGCCCATTGGACCCAGGCAGTACTTTGAGAGGGGCAGCAAATTAAACCATGGATGCCTCTCCTTCTCTTCTGTTTACCCAGCAAATTGATGACCACGTTTTTTTTCCAGCAGTTTTATGTGTCATGATGACAACTGACCCCCGGCCACTCTGCCTGGCCCTATACTACCCTAGCCCGCCCCTATACTTCCCTAGCCTGTCTATATACTACCCTAGCCTGCCTATATGCTACCCTAGCCTGTCCATATACTACACTATCCGGTCTGTATACTAACCTAGCCTGTCCATATACTACCCTATCCGGTCTGTATACTACCCTAGCCTGTCCATATACTACTCTAACCTGTCTATATACTGCCCTAGCCTGTCTATATACTACCCTAGCCTGTCCATATACTACCCTAGCCTGTCCATATACTACCCTAGCCTGTATGTATACAACCCTAGCCTGTCCATATACTACCCTAGCCTGTATGTATACAACCCTAGCCTGTCCATATACTACCTTAGCCTGTCTATATACTGCCCTAGCCTGTCTATATTCTGCCCTAGCCTGTCTATATACTACCCTAGCCTGTCCATATACTAACCTAGCCTGTCTATATACTTAATTAGCCTGTCTATATACTACCCTAGCCTGTCTATATAGTACCCTAGCCTGTATATATATACTACCCTAGCCTGTCTATATACTGCCCTAGTATGTCCATATACTACCCTAGCCTGCCTATATACTACCCTAGCCTGATCATATACTACCATAGCCTGTCTATATACTACCCTAACCTGTCTATATACTACCATAACCTGTCTATATACTGCCCTAGCCTGCCCCTTGGAATTGAGCATAATGGTATGTCATATCGTTTTGCATATAAACAAGGTGCTGTTGTAAATCTGACTTCCTGCTAAATTGTATTTTAGTTTTAATTATTTAGATATAAAATAATGGATGCGGGGGCTTTTTTTTGTGGGGGGGGGCAGCATTTCATTCTTGGACCCAGGCAGCACAATGCATTGGGCCAGCCCTGCCAGGAAGTCAGGTCACAGCAGAAAAAAAGGAAATGGGAGATTTGGAGGAGTGTAATTTTGTGAGTTAAGAAGACCTATTTGGATATAATACATATATATTTTTTTTAAGGATTAGAGTTTAATGTCACTTTTACCAGGCACTAACACCCCCTTCCTGCCCAGGCCATTTTTCAGCTTTGAGCAGTGTCGCACTTTGAATGACAATTGCGCGGTCATGCTACACTGTACCCAAACACATTTTTTAGCATTTTCTTCACACAAATAGAGCTTTCTTTTGGTGGTATTTAATCACTGTAGGGTTTTTTATCTTTTACAAAACAAAATGACCAAAAACTTTTTTTCTGTCAGTAATTTTTCGCCTTCACTGATGTGCGCTGATGAGGCAGCACCGATGGGCACTGATACGCTGAACTGGTGGGCATTGATGAGGTGGCACTTATGGGCGCTGTTAAGTGGCACTGATGGGCACTAATAGGCAGCACTGGTGGGCACTGATAGGCGGCAGTGGCGGGTACTGATAGGCGGCACTGGTGGCCATTGATGGACAGCAGTGATGGGTGGCCACTGATTGCAAGCACTGACTGGCATGGCTAATGGGCACTGATTGGTGGCACTTGTAGGCAGTGGTGGGCACTGATTGCTGCCACTTGTGGGCACTGTATGCTGGCATTGGTGGGCAATGATGGGCACTGTATTGTGACACTATATTTTTTTATTGTAACCGGGCACTGATAATCAGTGCCCTGATTACATTCCTAGATGTCCCCCTGTGAGGAGATGCCCCTGATCGGCTCTACTCGCCACACACGCTGTCATTGTGAGGCGAGGAGAGCCGATTACCAGCATCTCTGTTTACATATGACCAGCTGTGATTGGACACAGCCGATCACATGGTTAAAGAGCCACTGACGCGGCTCTTTACACAGATCAGCGTTGCGCTGTGTCCTACCAACATGGTGCGACCGCAATCATCGCGCGGGCATGCGAGAGAGGCCGTTCTCAGACACCATCATATGACTTCATCCCAGAAAAAGAGCCGCCCCGCCATCATTTGACGGTGGGCAGATGGACAGCAACCAGTTAAGCTCAGGTTTTTCCAGTGGGGAGTACTGTAAAATTGTAAGTCCACCCAAAAACATTTTTTCTAAGCTTTGGATTGAGTGGGAGGCAAAATGAACTCCTGTATGTTTTTACTGCTATCCAGGACATCATCAGAGAGACTTTCCCTCATGACAAGTTTTATTAAACAAGAAGTTAGGAAATACCTGCAAATGTGAGACACAGACAGAAATAAAAAAGACAGGGCTCTTGCTTTCCTGTACTCTACACTGTCCATGTTGCTGTTTGAGGCTTGGATTGCAGTAAACCCCAACAGGGGTTCTAATCCTTCTCCATGCCATCCAAAACTAAGAATTTTTTTTAGGCTGGGTATACACTTTAATTCTACAGCATACAAAGACATTTTAAACAATTGTGCACTGTCAATCTTATGGTAACAGTTTGTGGAAGGGCCCTTGCTCATCATAGACAAGACAAGACAGGTTTGGTGTGGAGGATCCCAAATGACCACCACAGAGTTCTGACCTCAACTCTACTAAACACCTCTGGGCCAGAGGTGTTCAGTAGGGTTGAGGTCAGGACTCCGTGCAGGTCATTCTGGGATCCTCCACACCAAACTGCTCTGGGGTTGTGTAAGAATGCCGATTTCAAGCCGGGTCTTCTGATCCAAAATCAGTACCTGACCTTGACAAATGCTGTTTTGGCTAAATGAGAAAGTTCCTACAGACATACTCTAAAATCTTGTGGAAAGCCTTCCCAGAAGAATGAAGAATGTTGTAGCCACAAAAGGGAATCCAACTCCAAAGTAATGCCCATGGATTCGGATTGGGATGTCCAAACTGATATTGGTGTGCTGATAAGGTTTCCATAAACGTTTGGCCATATAGTTAGTGTATTTCTTTATCCATTCGTATCAGAAGTTCTTGGCCAGAATCAATAGGCCTATATATATTGTGGAAGGACATTAAATCGGTAGTAAACTCTACCGTGTTATTGTTTTTTTTAACGGTCCCCCTGCAGGCACTTCCATCTTCATCTGGTCTTCCTTCCAGGTTCACGCTCTCTTGCACTTAAATGGTTCAAGTTTAGAAGATATTCACAGTACCTACAGGTAGGCCTCATTATACGCTTACCTGTAGGTTCAATAGTATATTACGACTTTTCTACCATTTTATGTCGTATATCATGTGAACAAAAGTTGACTTAAAATATTTCTATGCAAAAAGGGGACCAGTACCATCCTCACCCTGTGATAGATTCCATTAACAACTGTTACAAATGAGTCCACTGGAGCGGGTTAATGTGATGTGATCACATAATTGCCACAAATGGTTCTTCTTTTAGAAGAGTGGAAAAGAAATAGAAGAAACCTTAGTATTTTTACATCAGTTCATGCCCATTTACCTTCCACTAGTTTAATTCCATCTACAGGATGTAATTTATTATTAGCTGGCCTGTCAACTCAAGGGTGAAAATCTAACCAATTAAGTTGCTTAAAGGGATCCATCATGTTTTTGATTTTCTTTTCCAATCTTCTGCCTGTTATACTATATATATGTACATATATTTTATATGCTAAAGACAAATCGGTCTGCACAATTCTCCATAAAACAATAAAAAGGCAAATAGTTAAATGTATGTAAAATTGGATTTATTTATTTATTTATTTACTGTATATAGTGGGGGAGGGTTAGACCCTCTGCCAAGTTTTTATAGTGGTCTGAGTCTCCACTGGTGAGGTTCACCCCTCCATTAATCCTGATGACTTTTGCCACAGAAAATAAATGGTAATCCTAAATTTTAGAGCTGTCATGAAAGCAAAAGGTGAGAAGAAATCTTCCAATGGGAACAAATGTTCTGGTGACCACTATCTAAGAGAGGAATTCCGGTTACTTTAGGGAGATTTTCTCTTGCTTCCTATTATGGCCTCAACAAAGGAAGTGAAGGGAAATCTCCCCAACTGGAAAAAGACATCCTGGAAGAGTTTTAACCCTTCCTTATGCCGCGTACACACGACCAGACTTTTTGACAGCAAAGGTCCGACGGAATGAGTCCGTCAGACAATTCAATCTTGTGTGGGCTCCATCGGACCTTTGCTTGCCAAAAATACGGCGGACTTTAGAAATAGAACATGTTTTAAATTTTCCCACCGGAACTCTGCCGGACCGAGAAATCTGTTCGTGTGTGTGCTAGTCCGACGGACAAAAACCGACGCTAGGGCAGCTATTGGCTACTGGCTATGAACTTTCTTATTCTAGTCCGGTCGTACATCATCACGTTCAAATCCGTCGGACTTTGGTGTGATTGTGTGTGGCCAAGTCCGTTCATTTGGAAAGTCTGTCGGAACTCCGCCGAAAGTCCGTCGGAAAGACCGTAGGAACTAGTCCGTCGAAAAGTCCAGTCGTGTGTATGCGGCATAACTTTATCCAAAGCTTATAGGGACTGTAAACCCTCGTGTCTTTTCACGTTAATGTATCCTATACATTAAAAAAACACCTTGCAGTCATCGGCCCCCTAGCCCCCCCCCGTTTTACTTACCTCCGCCCCGAATATGTCCCCACCATCCCTCTCTCCACGGGTTTCCGGCTCTTGATTGGATAGACTGATAGCAGCACAGCCATTGGCTTCCGTTGCTGTCAATCAAATCCAATGACGCGGGTGCCGGTGGGCTGGGCTGAGTCCTGCATTCCACCTCTATGGATGCTGAATGCTGGACTCGGGAGCGTGCCTGCAAGGTAACCCCCTCTGGAGAGTGCTTCTCCTAGGGGGTTATCTAATGCAGGGAGGAGCCGCAAGAGTAGCTGAGGGACCCCAGAAGAGGATGTTCAGGGCCACTCTGTGAAAAACGAGCTGCACAGTGGAGGTAAGTATGATATGTTTGTTATTTTTTTTTTTTTTAAAACAATCCCTAGTATTACAAAGGGGGTAAATCTTCCAGTAGTCACGTACGTGACAACAAGACTTTATCAATATCAATCATTGGGCAGTATGGTTGAACTTTGTAGCAAGCCATTAGGGCTAGTTTACACTTGCTTTAAAACATGGCTTCGGACACGCTTTGTTAAAGCTCTCTGAATGCCAGTAAAAATTTCCTGTCACTAAATAAAATGGTTCGCTTACAGTCCTATTTACACCTTGCTTTTGCTTGGTGCTTTGATGAGGCTTTGATTAGCCTTTGGTGGTGCTTCGATGGTGCTTTGATGAGGTTTTGATGAGCCTTTGATAAAGCTTCGATGAGCCTTTGATGGTGCTTTGATGGTGCTTTGATGAGCCTTTGGTGGTGCTTTGATGGTGCTTTGATGAGCCTTTGAGGGGCTTCGGTGAGGCTTTGGTGGAGCTTCAAGCGAGCTTTGTATCACTTGTATCACTTTAAAAAGCTGTGAGATCCAGTGCCAGTTCAAATCTCGGTTGAATGACTCCAGCAACCCACTTCCTGTGAGCCCAGGGCATTAAAGATCCACTCCCCTGTGTGCCTATCATTAAAGTGGTATTAAAGCTTGGTTTTTGTTTTGTTTTTTAAATAACAAACATGTAATTCTTACCTGCTCTGTACAGTGGTTTTGCAGAGAGCAGCTCCAATCCTCCTCTCTTTGGGTCCCCAGCTGGTGCTCCTGGCTCCTCCCCCTTGAGCAGTGCCCCCATAGAAAGCTGCTTGCCCTCAGGGCACCGATGCATACTCGCTCCCAAGCCGCAGCTCTATGTGTCCATGAGATGCATAGAGCCCAGGCTTGGCCTGCCCCTTCCCGCTATCATGAACATCGCTGGATCAGAGGGAGCTCAGGTACGAATTTTGCTGCACACCTTCATGCATAGAATACATGGAGGTAAAAAAAACTTTAGCCTTCACAAGCACTTTAAGGCAGTATTTCTCAACTCCAGTCCTCAAGGCGGCCCAACAGGTCATATTTTTAGGCTTTCTATTATTTTGCACAAGTGATTTGATCAGTTTCACTGCCTTAGTTTCATCTAAGGGGAAATCCCCAAAACATGCCCTGTTGGAGCGCCTTGAGGACTGGAGTTGCTTTAAGGGTTCATGTGATTCTAGTAAAACCCTACGTGCTATGCCTGCTGTACAAATGCACCTTAACAGGACATGTTGTGTCTAAAGAAACACAACCCAACACAAAGCATGACAAAGCAGCCTTCAATTAGTGTCAGAATGTCTGCCGCAATATCACAGTCCCACTATAAGTCACTGATGGCTGCCATTACTAGTAAAAAAAAAATGCCCCCTATTTTGTGGATGCTATAACCTTTGTGCAAACCAATCAATATAAGCTTATTGGAATTTTTTATTTTTTTTTACCAAAAATATATCGAAGAATACATATTGGCCTAAATTGATGAAGAAATTAGATTTTTTATGTTTTCTTATTGGATATGTTTTATAGCAGAAAGTAACAAATAAAGCTTTTTTTCAAAATTGATGCACTTTTTTGTTTATATTGCAAAAAATAAAAACCGCAGAGGTGATCAAATACCACCAAAAGAAAGCTCTATTTGTGTGAAAAAAAAAGGACCTCAATTTTATTTGGGTACAGCTTGACCCCGTAAATGTCAGTTAAAGCGGGGCTTAACAAATTTGCTTGGAATCTAGGAGCCAGCTAAAAAAGTTAGGAGCCAGTTTTTTTTTTTTAACAACTGACAAAGCTTTATTTTCAATATATAAATTAACCAATCTTAAATTTACACAGAAAGACAACTAGAACCAAACATTATATATAGGCATTTAACTTGTGTAGGTAATGAATATATTCTGATGTGACACCAACTGTTTATTTCCTGCCTTGCAGGGACACAAGACCGCCATATCCCCGCTAAGGGCCCGATCAGGTTCGCCTGAAGAGCTGACAGGCGAACCTGATCAGACAGCCCGTGTGAAACGGGCCAAGCAGGGAGATGACAAATAATAAATGAATTTTAATTAAGAAAAAAATAAACAGTTTTTATAAAAAAAATAAAAAAAAATAAAAGCTATTACGAAAAAAAAAGGCTATATGAAGCTATATAAATCAGCCACCCCAGACTCACCATTAGGCAAAAGGTGCCAGATGATGCCCGAAATCACTTCCTTCTCTTCTCCACTTTGGGAAGGAGATGGGCGGGCAGCGAAAACAGGCAGGGGAAGCTCCATTGGCATTGCTGGTTGTCTTGTCCATACCAACGGCCACCACAAGAGGGCGCCAGATTCCAGAAGGAAGCATAGGACTGCAGAAGGCCGCAAAGCCACAGCCTCAATAACCAGCCGGCATGGTCGCGCACGGAGACATAACACCCCAGCTATGCCACCCCAGGCACCAGGTTGCTAATTTTAGTCGCAGATGCGACCTGGCACCCGGGGTTTGTTGAGCCCTGAGTTAAAGTAGCGCAGTGCCTTACCACAAAAAAATGGCCTGGTCATAAAGGGGGTAAATCTTCCAGTAGTCAAGTATCTGACAACAAGACTTTATCAATGTCAATCATTGGACAGTATGGTTGAACTTTGTAGCAAGCCATTAGGTCTAGTTTACACTTGCTTTAAAACATGGCTTTGGACACGCTTTTTTAAAGCTCTCTGAATGCCAGTAAAAATTCCTGTCACTAAATAAAATGGTTCACTTACAGTACAATTTACACCTTGCTTTTGCTTGGTGCTTTGATGAGGCTTCGATGAGCCTTTGGTGGTGCTTCGATGGTGCTTTGATGAGCCTTCGATGAGCCTTTAATGAGGCTTCAATGAGCCTTTGGTGGTGCTTCGATGGTGCTTTGATGAGCCTTTGGTGGGGCTTCGGTGAGGCTTTGATGAGCCTTTGAGGGGCTTCGGTGGGGCTTCAGTGGTTCAGTGGCTTCAGTGGTCTATGACAAGCGAGCTTTGCCATAGACTTCTATGGAGGCTTTGAAGACGCTTTGAAGCACCACTAAAATGAGCCCTTAGAGCTCCACCACAATGCAGCAGTAAGGTTCCCTCCACTGGGATGGCGTTACACTTGATAATGCCTGTATGCAAGCAGCTATTTCATGTTTTTTTAGGAAAAGATTGATAAAAATGACTCTTGATTAACGCCCAAAACACGTTGTCAGTATTACAGCCTGCTGACAGCTTTCCATGTGCTCTACAACTGCATCTTTGTTCCATTCCAAGCCTTGTTGTGGTAAAACGGTTCAACATCGCTCTGTTTGGTAATGTCAAATCCAGTGCACCACTCAACTACACCAGCTGCATCCTCTGGAGTTTGGAGTCAAATGTATGGTCTATCCACATCACTGACCCTTACGGGTTCCACCAGTGGTCTGTCATCTCTTCCACTGGGTGGATGCCCATGTGACATCTGGCACCTATACGCCTTTTGGTTGCCCCCAGCACCGGGTCTTGATATGCCCAAGTCAGCCTGCGAGGGTTTGGGTGAGACTGAAGTTCAATATCAAGCATGATGTTTAACATTGATTGTTAGCCATGTTTTAACCACTTCAGCCCCGGAAGGATTTACCCTCTTCCTGACCAGGCCATTTTTTGCGATTTGGCACTGGTTTGATTTAACTGACAATTGCATGATCGTGTGATCAAAAAATTGATGTCCTTCTTTCCCCACAAATAGAGGTTTCTTTTTTGATTACCTCTGCGGTTTTTAGTTTTTGCGCTATAAACAAAAATAGAGCGACAATTTTGAAAAAAAAACACACAATATTTTGTAGTTTTTGCTATAACAAATATCCCAAAATTAAAAAAACAAAAACTAATTTTTTCCTCAGTTTAGGCCGATATGTATTCGTCTACATATTTTTGGAAAAAAAAATCGCAATAAGCATATATTGTTTGGTTTGCACAAAAGTTATTGCATCTACAAAATAGGGGATAGATTTATGTCATTTTTATTATTATTATTTTACTAGTAATGGTGGCGATCTGCGATTTTTATCAGGACTGAGATATTGCAGCGGTCAGATCAGACACTTTTGACACTATTTTGGGACCATTGGCATTTATACAGCGATCAGAGCTAAAAATAGCCACTGATTACTGTATAAATGTCATTGGCAGGGAAGGGATTAAGAAGGAAGGAAAAAATTCTGGACGGCCGTACACCGCTTTATTGAATAATTAAAATCTAAAACACTCATGTGCATGAAAAACAGGAAAAGAGGTTAACAAGGGGTTAACTGTGTTCCCTTGGTGTGTTCTAACTTTAGGAGGGATGGGACTGACTAGCCGAGGAGAGAGATACTTAGTATACTTAGTATTAACACCGATCTCTCTCCTCTCCCCTGAAAGAACCGGGATTTGTGCGTTTACACACACAGATTACGGTTCTCGCTCTGGCACGAGCGATCGCGGGGGGCCCGGCGGTCATCGCACCCGCCAGGCACTCGCATCAGCTCTGGGGACACGTGTGTGCACCTGCTGTCACGTCTTAAAGAAGCGACATACAGCTACGGCGATTTGCCCAGCTGAGCCAACCCGGCTGGTCAGCTAGTGGTTAACCTTTTCCATTCTTGGAATACTTTGATTTTACAATATATCTTTTTACACAAACCGTGGCACAGACATTTTTGTGACTTCTCTGATTGTAGCGATCTCCCACCCCAGCGGTGGATTAAGAGGAATCTTTTGTTGTTTGTTCTTTTGCACAACATCATCCCTGGTGTTTTGGTTCCCCTCTAGCTGCAGAGGGCTAACATTCATTACACAGACTGCCATATGTTGGTTCTCCATACAGCGCCGGAACTTTTTAGGCGTACACTAAAAATTACTCTTGACAACCCTTGCCTAATTCTTGCACACAAGAGAAAAACCCTTTCTTTCATCAATACAGCATGCAGGAAAACAGCTTCCTGACGAAACGCACTAGGTGTAGCTCATCCGGTATTCATTCAGAGTATTGCACATAAAAAATGCACTACTGAATTAAACTCGATTCTCAATTTGAATGCGTTAAAGAATTAAACTTGATTCCGGAATTAAATGCGCTAATGTATTAAAACTTGATTCTTGATTTACATCACTTCTACAGAAAAGAACTGCTTATTTTATTGCTTGGTGGAAAGTTCAATTTGCTCACTTTCAAGGTTAGATGGAATCCTTAATTGTTTTTATGTTAGTCAAAAAATGGTTCCATTAAAAAGCTGCTCTCTGTGCCCGCACAATCATGTTCACGCTGTAATATTCTGTGTTAAACATTGTAGATTTGAGCTACCGGGGAATATTAACACTGATGGGTATTGCATCCTGTTTATAGACATGCACAATGATAAAAACCTTTCTCCTATAATTTTTTTTTTTTTTACAATGCATTTCAATCTTGGCCTACAGAAAAGGAATAAAAAGGGAATTCATTGTGTATTCCTTTTTATTGTTTAGTAATCCAATGGTACTGCCCCTCACGATAAAAGACCAGGTATAATTCAAATGAGAACATTGGTTCACCAAGGGCTTAAAATCCTATTTAAATTGAACCACAAATTTAGAGATCCTCCATTGTTTGATATAGTGAATGCAGGGTCCTGGGTTTAGTAACACTTTAACCTCCCGACTGGCGCACGCCAATGTACGTCGGCAGAATGGCACGGGCAGGCATATTGGCGTACAGGTACGTCCAATTTAAAATGCCGCCCTGCCATCACATGCGCGCCACCGCCGGCACGTTTGCGTGCTGGTCGGGACGCCCGTGAGTCTGGTCGTGGGTCCCATGGACTCGATCGATGCGGGGATACCTGCGATCGTCTCACGGTGTGGCTGAATGAGGAGATGCCATTGTAAACAGCATCTCCCAGTTCTGCCTAGCAACAAGTGACGCTGATCTCTGCTCCATGTGATTGGAGCAGAGATCAGTGTCCACTAACACAAAGCCCAGCCCCCCACAGTTAGTAACACGCCCCTAGGAACACTTAACCCCTACACTGCCACCCCCTGGTTAACCCCTTCACTGCCAGTGTAATTTACACATGAATCAATGCATTTGTATAGCACTGATTGCTGTATAAATGACAATGGTCCCAAAAATGTGTCAAAAATGTCCGATGTGTCCACCATAATTTCGCAGTCACATTAAAAATCGCTGATCGCCACCATTACTAGTAAAAAAAAAAAATATTAATAAAAATGCCATAAAACTATCCCCTATTTTGTAAACGCTATACATTTTGCGCAAACCAATCAATAATCACTTATTGCGATTTTTTTTAACCAAATATATGTAGAAGAATACGTATTGGCCTAAACTGAGGGAAAAATATTTTTTATTATATATTTTTGGGGAATATTTATTATAACAAAAAGTAAAAAATAATGCGTTTATTTCAAAATTGTCGCTCTATTTTTGTTTATAGCGCAAAAAATAAAAACCACAGGGGTGATCAAATACCACCAAAAGCTCTGTTTGTGGGGAAAAAAGGATGTCAATTTTGTTTGGGAGCCACGTTGCACGACCGCGCAATTGTCAGTTAAAGCGACGCAGTGCCGAATCGCAAAAAGTGGTCTGGTCTCAAGCCAGCAAAATGGTCCTGTCTGAAAAACACAAAGGGGAAAGTAAATATAAACTTTCCCCTTAGTTTCTAAAAATTGTGCGTCTACTGATTTTTAAAAATGCCCGTGATGGGCACAGTTTGCTTAAATAAAGTTTATATTTGAAAAAAAAAAGTAAATATAAACTGCTAAATACCTAATACTCTCCCACACTACACAGAACATGGAAATTTAATTATTTTAGTAACTAAAAACTGCTAAATACCTATACTCATCAGCAGTATATAGCAGTCTTGTGACTTCTATCAGTGTCTGGTTAAAGCATGTAGGAGGAGCCTTCATTCTACTCTGACTGTCCTATGAGGCCGCAGGACCCCTGGACCCTCTGTGTGGACAGTGCTGATGGGCCCTGTGCCGATCACATGCACCCTTCCTAGGAAAAAACAAACAAACAACTCTCTAGCAATACACACCAAACTGAGCATGTGCAGAGTGACTCCAAATGCTCTGTCGTATCAGGAGATGGATTAGAGACTGGTCAAGAAGGGTAGGATCAGAGAAGACAGGATCAAACAACCTTTTTTACACAGTGTTGAGGATTAACCCCTTAGGTTCCACAGTGAGTATACCAAGCATGCTTTACGGCATATACAGACCGATTTTACTGTTGTGGGTTTAGTAACACTTTAAAATTAACAAAAATACATTTTAAATATGTTTCAGGCTTATTGTAAATTTAAAAAAAATTATAAACAAACCAGAATATATAAGATAAATCAATAGGCAAATGTGTTTAAAACCCAACTTGACCTTTAAAAAACAAAAAAACTGAGACCCAACTGCATGTAACTTCATAAAAATACTCAATGTAGCGGCAATATTTAATTATGAAAATAAAAGAGTTTTTCTTAAATTTAAATGAACTAAAAGACTTGATAAATAAGTTCCAGACCTTTTTAAATCAAGTACCAATAAACAGAAAAGGATGGATAAGATAAGCAGCCTAATGGCCTAATGTGTTTAAAGCCTGTGTTTAAAAAAAAAAATACAAAAAATACAAATCCTTGGGCAGCTAAAAGGGTTTCCATTTTCAGTATGTGTGTCAATGGTGTATTTCACCGTTTTCCCGCAGTTAAAAAAATGTATCAGTTTCATTCTCTTTTTCCCTTCCAACATTGAATTTATATTTTATCATGGATATCTTTCTACTGGGAAAAAAAAAGGCAGTGGGTGATTTGGCATACCAACTTCAAGCCATAATTGAAATATAATTTTATTGTGGACTGACCCTTCAAATGTTGCTTTAAAGAACATCTGTAAACATAGGGTCACAAAGCCAAAGCACATCCATTTATATATATATATATATATATATATATATATATATATATATATATATATATATATATATATATATACATATACATATATATATATATATATATATATATATATATATATATATATATATATATATATATATATATATATAGAAACCATATTCAAAGCCTCCTGCAATGAGACAAAGAAGAAAATAAACCAATTTCACCTCCGTCCCGGATACATGTGGGGCGCCCTGATCTCCATGTTATTTTGTGTAGTAATTATTTCATAATTGAACCAGCAGGGCTTGAGGTAGAACAACATTGCCTGGTAAGCAGACTAATTCAAATATGCAAATATATTCAAATACGAAGAACTTCTTGGAATTTTGTATACCTTACCCATCCTACTTAGCACCTGACAGCGGTTACCAGAGAGTGAAAAAAAAATAGTTTACATTAAAAATCTTTATACAAGTGTTGCATAATGGAATTTCAGTGTGTGCAATGATTACCTGAAAGTTGAATTCTTCTATTTGGGGACCCCAGGAGTTCTTGTTATAATACAAAGCATTATATATAAAGTACAGTAGATATTTAATAGTGATGAGCTGGACTTGCCCTGGGTTCAGCTCAAGCAAGGTTCGGCAAACTTCAAATTCAGATGCCGAACCCAAGATCCAAATGAAAAATGCCCATTTTCTGGGCTAATAGGTAAGGGGGTGTCAAAAAACATGGCGGGGAAGGGGGGGGGTGGTGGAACTGTCCCGGGAACATGTACCAATGCAGAAGAAAAACAGAGTTTTGAATTTCCACCTATGAAATCTCCCTCCTGGTTTAAGAAAAACGGTACACTGACCCCAAAGGTCCCTGAAAGACCCTAATGCCCCCGTACACAACAAATGTTGAATGTGGGTTTGTTGGCGAAAAGTCCGACCGTGTGTATGCTCCATCGAGCATTTGTTGTTGGACTTTCCGCCAACAAATGTTGGCTAGCAGTTTCTCAAATTTTCCGCCAACAAATTTTTATTGTCGGACTTTCCGATCATGTGTACACAAGTCCGTCACACAAAAGTCCACACATGCTCAGAATCAAGTATGAAACAGAAGCACTCGGTCTTGTAAAACTAGCGTTCACAATGGAGATATCACGTATGTCTTGTATGTCACTACGTTCGTAATTGTTGGCCAAAATTTGTGTGACCGTGTGTATGTACTTTAAAAAAAAATATTTTTTGCATGAGGTACCATCTTAAAAACCATACCAGACTGAAAAGATCTGGTATGCATTTGGGAGGAGGGGGGAGGGGACTTTCTTTTATTCAAGATAAGTTGGAGCCAACAACCTTCAAACAAAAATCCATGGTTTTGTTGTCCGAAAAGTTGGATCGTGTGTACAGGACATGAGGGTCTGATATTGTGGGAGACCTTTGGAGAGGTCTGTGTGCAGTTTTTTTCTTTTAAAAAGAAGCTGATAATTAAGTTTTACTTGCTGGCTATGTAAACTGTGTCACATTTTCTTTGTAAATGTCAATTTTGTAATAGTATATCTTACAGCTAGAATAAAAGAAAACAATTTGTGTAGAGTCCCCTCCCCCTCCTCCCAAATGCATACCAGATCCTTTCAGTCTGGTATGGTTTTTAAGATGGTATCTCATGCAAAACATTTTTTTTTAAAAGTTTGTTGTCCCTCAGGAATTCCATACAAGATCCTCAACATGGCAGGCTGCCTTGTGCTTTTTTCCATGTTGATGAGGACATGGACCTCTTCACTACAACAGTGGGGATCTGTAGGAGGGGCTTATCAGAATCTGAAATCACCCTTTAAGAATAAGTGGGCAAACCAATACTGCCCCCCCCCCCCCAATGTAAATGTGTATGGGGCAGTGATGGCGAACCTTGGTCCCCCAGATGTTTTGGAACTATATTTTCCATGATGCTCAAGTACACTGCAGTTTGCATGAGCATGGTAAATGTAGTTCCAAAACATCCGGAGTGCCAAGGTTCGCCATCACTGGTATGGGGTATACAGTACCCTTACTTATTCACACAAAAAAAATGTTCCCTAAATAAATAAATAAATAAATCCTCAAAAAATGTCCATCACTGTAAATCCATCATCAATCACAATCCATCGTCCGTCAACTTGCCCAAAAAAAAAAAACCTGAGAACCTCACACACACGGCCGATCTTGATGGTACTCATAGTCGAATGACAGCTCCCTGAGCTGTCAACAGATGCGACATCATTGACCAAATATACCCATGGCCATAGTGTTATCAAACTTAATAAATACTAACTATGAATATAAAGAGTCTTATGCCGTGTACACACGACCAGACTTTTCGATGGACTTGGTCCGGCGGACTGGAATCCGTCGGACAATTTGATTGTGTGTGGGCTCCAGCGGACTTTTTCTTCCCAAAAGTCCAGCAGACCTAGAAATAAAACTTGCTTCAAATCTTTCCGACGGACTCGAGTCCAGTCGAAAAATCCGGTCGTCTGTGTGCTAGTCCGACGGACTAAAACCAACGCTAGGGCAGCTATTGGCTACTGGCTATGAACTTCCTTATTCTACGTCATTACGTTTGAATCCGTCAGACTTTTGGAGTGATCGTGTGTGGCCAAGTCCGGCGGACCTCAGCTGCAAAGTCTGTCGGATTGTCCACCGGACCAAGTCCCTCGAAAAGTCCGGTTTTGTGTATGCTATTATTAGCAGAGGTTCTCTGAGACCAGAAAATTATCTCAAGGTTTTCTGTATGTCAAAAAGGTTGAGAAAGGCTGGTCTAACTCATCAAACAGTTCAAATTATACATCAACAACTGAAATGATAACAATCATAATCTGCAATAATCAAATATTAGTGCAAATAAAAATGTACTTATCATAAAAAAAGAGTCCATACTGAAACAATTCCTCCTCTTCCAAGATCATCTCCTTGGAAATGTGCTTGGCGCAAAATGTGTTTAAACAGTTTCCAATTATTCCTCTGTGTCATCCACCAATTTCATCAATTGACCACCACAGCGCACACCCAAAGGAATAAGCACTCACCAGATGGTGTTGAACACTTATCTCTAAGCTGGTCAAAATTCATGTTTTAGATGGATCCATTGCTCTTTATTCCTTTTTCCTTCCTCTAATGTACAGGCTTTCCTTTCAGTGGCAACTCTGGAAAAATAAAAGAGAAAAGGCCCACATAGCATAAAATCTTTTAAAACCTCATTGAATACCGATGTATTTTTTTCTCTCTTTGTCCTTCCTTCCATCTCCTCTTCTTCCCCTCCTTCATTGTTCATTACTTCCTTGGTCCCTCTCTCTTTATCTTTCTTTCTATCTTTCTTTCTTCAATTTTATTGAAAAAGAAATAGTAGGCACAAAAGTATAAATGTATAAACGTACAGAGGGATCCCCAACAATTGGAGGGTTAAGATGCCAACAAACGTACAGATAACACATCAAAGAAAACATGCAATGAGTTTGGTAAGGCTGTGCATGTAAAAAGACCCTAGTTGGGGGGTGGGGGGGGGGGGTAGGCATTGAGAGGGGCATAAGAGGGGCTTGGAATGGTCCGCAACTTGAAGCTAAGAGGGTAGCTGCTTTAGTCAGGTAAGAGGATCCATCTGGGGGATAAAGTCTGGGTCCAAAGTGTGAGGGAGTGGATCCGTTCCAAAAGAGTCTAGGGGTAGCTGATAGGACAAGTCAGGTAACAAATTTCCTAGGTCGCATCGTGTAGTTTCTTGATAAAGCGTCTTGGGTAGGGTCTGCATTGGTAGATTGTTGGGGGTTCGTGTCAGTGAAGTGTAGCGGTAGGTGTGTGTGCCTAGGTCGAGATGTCAGGGATGAGGAATAGTTCAGGGGAGGGGGGGGCAGAGGGGGGTGGGTGTAGAAGAGAAGGGAGAGAAAGGGATAGAAAAGAGAGGGGAGGAGAAAGAGGGCAATGGGGACGAGAGGTAGACGAGGGGAGCAAAGATAGAGGATAGATTGGAGCTGTCTGGAGTCCCCTTCCCCAAGGCCCCCCGAAGCATATAGACTGATATGTAGGTCAACTTCTTGTTTGTATTTCTAGCTGGGCGATCTCTAATGCCAGTGGGTACCAGGGTAAGGAAATCTGAGCAGAAAATCTGCAATGCAAAATGTCCCCTTCATCACACATCCAAGTAATCGGTAGTGGTCTGGAAGTGTTTCCAACAGGCCCATTTTGTGCTGAATTTGGAGGGGGTGTCTCTGGATATATGAATCAGCTCTTCCATTTCAGCTATTTTGTTGATTCTGGAGAACCACTCTTTCATGGAGGGAACTTCGGAAGTGCCCCAATGAACAGGTATGCACTGTTTAGCTGCGTTGAGCATGTGCATAGCTAGAGAGCCATGGTAAGTTCGTCTCGGTAGGGGCGAGAGGTGTAGGAGGCATTGGGCTGGGGTTGGGTCAATGTTATAAGTGGTAATTTGGGTAACGAGACTGCACACTTCTCTCCAGAAATTATGTAGCAAGGGGCACGACCACCAAATGTGAAGTGGTGTTCCCCTGTCCTGGTTGCACCTCCAGCAGGTGTCAGTGGCATTGGGGGCAAATTTGTGTAGTAAAGAGGGTGTACGGTACCAACGGGATTGCATTTTATAGCCGTTTTCTTGGGTGCTGACATTCAGTGATCCCTTATGAATGGTATGAAAGATGGCATCCCATTGCTCGTCACTTATTGATAAGGCAAGATCTTCCTCCCATCGTTTACATGCAATGGTGGAGCCAGGGCGCTCCCCATCAAAAAGCAAGTTATGGGTGAACTTCTCTTCACATCTTATTTTTATTTTTATTTGCTCTCGGTTTAGTGGGTATGTGTTCAGAAAATGTCAACTTGCCTATTATATATAAAAAAAAAAAAACCTCAGTCCCTCTCCCCTAATACCTATTAAAGTGTAGAATTGCAGGCTATTAATATGAAATCCCTATTTTTGGACGGAATTCTCTTGTTCTGATAGCAGGTATTCACGCATGTGTGTGTTTTTCTGAAAAGTGTTTTGATAAAGCCTGTTCATTAATCTCTCATATTGCCTCTGTGAACCTGTCTGAGAACAATTTACTGTTTGACACATTAAAACCCTGACATTTTTTTTGCCATATTCATTAAGAAGTACGAGTGCAGAAAAATTGCATTTTTGACATATTATGGGTTTGTACGCTTCACCTCATTATTGCAATATGCTACAGAAAGTCAGCCTAGGAAATATACAGTAGGTAACGAAGGAGAGGGGGAGAAAAAGACCCTACCATGTAACAAGCAGGGGTCCCCACTAACAGCAATAGTGCTGAAGAACTACCACTGCCAGAAAGTTAGTTCTAGGTGCAATAGTTACATAGTTAGTCAGGTTGAAAAAAGACACAAGTCCATCTAGTTCAACCCAAAAAAATAAAAAATAATACAATCGCATATACACAATCCTTCACCCACAGTTGATGCAGAGGAAGGCAAAAAAACCCAGCAGAGCATGCTCCAATTTGCTACTGAAGGGGAAAAAATTCCTTCCTGATCCCCCCAGAGGCAATTGGATTTTCCCTAGGAAATGGGAAATAGGATCCGTGCAGTAGTTTGGTAGGCAGAACATTTTATACCTGAAAATTTTGGGGTGTAAGTATAAAAAAAACGCAAAGCTATTTTTCCAATGCATTCTGTGCAAATGGGGTAAAATCAAATGTTCTCAGGACATAATATGGCATTTTCTTGAAACTGCATGTAAATTCATTCTGTGGAAATTGGGCAAAATCAAATGTGCTCGGGCTATACTCCCTGCAGATCAGATGCTGTTCATTGAAAAAAATAGCGTGAAAGGAACAAATTCTGCACATTTTTTTTTCAACAAATACAGTGGTGTGAAAAAGTGTTTGCCCCCTTCCTCATTTCCTGTTCCTTTGCATGTTTGTCACACTTAAGTGTTTCGGAACATCAAACCAATTTAAACAATAGTCAAGGACAACACAAGTAAACACAAAATGCAATTTGTAAATGAAGGTGTTTATTATTAAAGGTGAAAAAAAATCCAAACCATCATGGCCCTGTGTGAAAAAGTGATTGCCCCCCTTGTTAAAACATACTATAACTGTGGTTGTCCACACCTGAGTTCAATTTCTGTAGCCACACCCAGGCCTGATTATTGCCACACCTGTTCACAATCAAGGCATCACTTAAATGGGAGCTGCTTGACACAGTAAGGTCCACCAGAAGATCCTTAAAAGCTACACATCATGCCGAGATCCAAAGAAATTCAGGAACAATTGAGAAAGAAAGTATTTGAGATCTATCAGTCTGGAAAGGGTTATAAAGCCATTTCCAAAGCTTTGGGAATCCAGCGAACCACAGTGAGAGCCATTATCCACAAATGGCGAAGACATGGAACAGTGGTGAACCTTCCCAGGAGTGGCCGGCCGCCCAAAATTACCCCAAGAGCGCAGCGACGACTCATCCAAGAGGTCACAAAAGACCCCACAACAACGTCCAAGGAACTGCAGGCCTCACTTGCCTCAGTTAAGGTCAGCGTTCATGCCTCCACCATCAGGAAAAGACTGGGCAAAAATGGCCTGCATGGCAGAGTTCCAAGGAGAAAACCACTGCTGAGCAAAAAGAACATCAAAGCTCGTCTCAATTTCTCCACAACACATCTTGATGATCCCCAAGACTTTTGGGACAACATTCTGTGGACCGATGAGACAAAAGTGGAACTCTTTGGAAGGTGTGTGTCCAAGTATATCTGGCATAGAAGGAACACTGCATTTCATAAAAAGAACATTATACCAACAGTAAAATATGGTGGTGGTAGTGTGATGGTCTGGGGCTGTTTTGCTGCTTCAGGACCTGGAAGACTTGCCGTGATAAAAGGAACTATGAATTCTGCTGTCTACCAAGAGATCCTGAAGGAGAATGTCCGACCATCTGTTCGTGTACTCAAGCTGAAACGAACTTGGGTTCTGCAGCAGGACAATGATCCTAAACACACCAGCAAGTCCACCACCGAATGGCTGAAGAAAAACAAAATGAAGACTTTGGAGTGGCCTAGCCAAAGTCCTGACCTGAATCCTATTGAGATGTTGTGGTATGACCTTAAAAAGGCCGTTCATGCTCGAAAACCCTCTAATGTAACTGAATTAGGACAATTCTGCAAAGAGGAGTGGGCCAAAATTCCTCCAGGACGCTGTAAAAGCCTCATTGCACGTTATCGCAAACGCTTGGTTGCAGTTGTTGCTGCTAGGGGTGGCCCAACCAGTTATTAGGTTTAGGGGGCAATCACTTTTTCACACAGGGCCATGATGGTTTGGATTTTTTTTCACCTTTAATAATAAACACCTTCATTTACAAATTGCATTTTGTGTTTACTTGTGTTGTCCTTGACTATTGTTTAAATTGGTTTGATGTTCCGAAACACTTAAGTGTGACAAACATGCAAAGGAACAGGAAATGAGGAAGGGGGCAAACACTTTTTCACACCACTGTATACTAACTTACAGTTTTGATGGACAAACAGCCCCAGGTGTTACAAACTCCAAAAATTTATTCATCACACTTAAAATAAAATTAACCGCACATAAAAATAAATTACTAACTTACGTCATCGTTAACCACTCCAATACCAGGCAATTTCATCCCCTTCCTGCCCAGGCCAATTTTCAGCTTTCAGCGCTGTTGCAGTTTGAATTTTCACACAAATAGAGCTTTCTTTTGGTGGTAATTAAAAACCACAGTTTTTTTTATTTTTTGTTAAACAACTGAAAAAAGACTGAAAATTTGGAAAAAAAAACTTTCTTTTAGTTTCTATTATAAAATTTTGCAAATAAGTTGTTTTTCTCCTTCACTGATGTGCGCTGATGAGGCTCCACTTGTGGGTACTGATAGGCTGTACTGATGGACACTGATGAGGTGGCACTTATGAATACTGATGAGGAGGCACTGATGAGCACTGATGAGGCAACACTGATGAGGCGGCACTGATGGGTGGTACTGATGGGCACTGATGAGGTGTCACTGATGAATACTGATGAGGAGGCACTGATGAGCACTGATGAGGCAACACTGATGAGGCGGCACTGATGGGTGGTACTGATGGGCACTGATGAGGGGGCACTGATGGGCACTGATGAGGCGGCCCTGATGGACACTGATGAGGAAGCACAGGTGAGCCCTGATGAGGCGGCACTGATGGACACTGATGAGGTGGCACTAATGGACACTGATGAGGTGGCACTGATGAGCACTTGTAGGCGGCACTGATGAGGAGGCACTGATGGGCACTGATAGGTGGCACTGATGGGTACTGATAGGCAGCACTAACGAGGAGGCACTGATGGGCACGAATAGGCAGCACTGGTGGACACTAAGAGGCAGCACTGATGGGGCTGCACTGTTAATCAGGACAGTGATGATCAGTGCCCTGATTATCAGTGTACATGTCCCCTGTCACACTTTCTGGTTACCGGCTTTCCTTTGCCCACACCATGACAGCACGTGAGGAAAGTACTGCCCATAACCGGCAAGTCTGTTTACATTGTGATCCTCTGTGATTGGCCCTTTATAGCAATCACATAGCGTGCCCAGGGGGGTGTGGTTCTGGGGGGACGTCCATGGAACAAGAGCAATGAAGTGGTTAAAGATACCAATAATGATAATCTTGAAATAGACCTGTAAGAACACAACCCTTAAAGTGACCCTGTCAAATTTTAAATAAATGCAAGTGAAAGGTTCCTGGTATGAAGAGCAATTATGCTCACCTCTCCAGAAGCCCTTGTCTCTTACCTGCCCTCCGTTCTGCAGCCTCCATAAGCCTTTCTGGCATTCAAGACTTCAGCACAGTGGTTCCATCCTCTGATCCTTAGATCACTACAAGGCCCAGCAGTAACATGGAGATCAGAGGATATGACCACAGTGCATGATGGGGGACATAGGCCTATGGCACTACCAGAAATGTTGATTGTCAAGAAGTGTGACCAAGGATGCAATGATGGAACAGAGCGAAGGCAGGAGACATGGGCCACCAGATAGGTGGGTATTAAAACTGTTCCATCGCAAGAACCTCTCATCTGCATTTTTTAAAAAGCACATGCTTTTAGCTAATAGCTTCCGGTCTTCTATCAAGCCGCTATGAAAAATTCCTTATGAGGACACGCCCCCTCTTTCCTTCCCATTGATAAAAGTTATTTTATTGCTTTTACTGCATGTAACACGATCTGTGAATAGGGAAAGTCTGATGATCACAAGATTCTCTTCCCCCATTCACAGATCATGATACTGGCAGTGAAAGCAATAAAAGAATGTTTCACAATGTAGGAAGATGGAGGGTGGGGGTTGGTTCCTCATTTGGGAGTTCTTTCACTGCAACTTCATAGAAAATCCAAAGCCATTAACCTTTCAATGCCAGAAATTCTGAAACAGGAAGAAGACAGGGCATCTCTGCAGTGAAGAGTTCTGCAAGATCCAGCTGCCTGCAGATGTGGGACTCATTTCATTAAGGAAAAGTTAACTTGCTAAATATATAGAAAATGATTATTATTTTTTTTAATGGCTAAACTTCAACAATAATTTCACCCCAATGCACCTTGCCAACTGATGTATAATACACTACTGAGTGTTGTGATATGTGCTAAATTACAAAACAAGCACATGCACCTTATTTGGTGCCTTACACAGCACTAATGCAACTCTAATGCGGCACAACAGTGTAAACCCAGCCTATGTTCAAACTATAAAATCAGTAAGGCCAGGCCTCTGTTATTCTAAGTAATCCATGAAACATCTAATATACACTGCTCAAAAAAATTAAAGGAACACTTTTTAATTAGAGTATAGCATCATGTCAATTAAACTCCTGGGACATTGATCTGGTCAGTTAAGTATCAGAGGGAGTTGTTAATCAGTTTCAGCTGCTTTCAGGTTAAGGAAATTAACAACAGATGCACTAGATGGGCAACAATGAGACGACCTCCAAAACAGGAATGGTTTTACAGGTGGAGGCCACCTACTCATCTTTTCAGACTGTTTTTCACTAGTTTTGCATTTGGCAAGGGTCAGTGTTACTACTGGTAATATGAGGCGATACCTGGACCCTATAGAAGTTGCAAAGGCAGTCCAGCTCTTCCAGGACAGCACATCAATATGTGCCATTGCCAGAAGGTTTGCTGTGTCTCCCAACACAGTCTCAAGAGCATGAAGGAGATTCCAGGACACAGGCACTTACTCTTGGAGAGCAGGACAGGGATGTAGAAGGTCCTTAACCCATCAGCAGGACCAGTATCTGCTCCTTTGCTCAAGGAGGAACAGGATGAGCACTGCCAGAGCCCTACAAAATGACCTCCAGCAGGCCACTGGTGTGAATGTCTCTGACCAAACAATCAGAAGCAGACTTCATGAGGGTGGCCTGAGGGCCCAATGTCCTCTAGTGGGCCCTGTGCTCATTGCCTGACAACGTGGAGCTCAATAGGCATTTGCTATTGAACACCAAAATTGGCAGGTCCCCCACTGATGCCCTGTACTTTTTACAGATGAGAGCAGATTCACCCTGAGCACATGTGATAGGCGTGAAAGGGTCTGGAGAAGCTGTGGAGAACATTATGCTGCCTGTAACATCATTCAGCATGATCGGTTTAGTGGTGGGTCAGGGATAGTCTGGGGAGGCATATCCATGAAGGGACGCACAGACCTCTATAGGTTAGACAATGGCACCCTGACAGCCATTAGGTATCAGGATGAAATCCTTGGACATACTATCAGACCCTATGCTGGTGCAGTGGGGTTCCTCATTGCCGGCCTCATGTGGTGAGAGTATGCAGCCAGTTCCTGGATGATGAAGGAATGGATACCATTAAATGGACCCCACGCTTGCCGGACCTAAATCCAATAGGACACCGCTGGGACATTATGTTCTCGGTCCCTCCGACGTCGCCAGTTTGCATCTCAGTCTGTTCAGGAGCTCAGCGATGCCCTGGTCCAGATCTGGGAGGAAATATCCCAGAAACCATACGTCATCTCATTAGGAGCATTCCCCAACATTGTCAGGCATGCACACATGCACCTGTGGGCCATACAAACTGAGGACCATTTGAGTTGCTGTAATGAAATGACCTGCTGCATCATTTTTTCACTTTGATTTTCAGAGTGTCTTTGTGCTTAGCCCTCTATAGCTTGTTCATTTTCATTTCCATCATTACCAAGTCCATATCAGTATAGATATCCAGCATGATATTTTTCCCCATTGAGATCTAATGTGTTTTCAAAGTGTTCCTTTAATTTTTTTGAGCATTGAATATCTGTTGATTCTGCTAGTATAACCATTGGGTAGGCACTGCACTTTGTTTAATAGGATGACTACGCTCTTTATTCTGCAAGAAAATCACTACAGACGTACACGTAAAATATAAATGAAAACAACAAAATTATTGATCATTTTACACAGCTGCACCTCCGCCTCAGTCTCAAGTCTTTTGCAGACTCTAATGCCGCGTACACACGACTGGACTTTCTGGCATACTAAGTCCGACGGGATCAGTCCGTCGGACAATCCGATTGTGTGTGGGCTAGTCCGACAGCTTTTAAAAAAAAATAAAATAAGACGGACCTAGAAATAGAACACGTTTCAAATCTGTCAGACGGAGTAAAAATCGGGAAAATCGTTCGTCTATGTGCTAGTCCGACAGACCAAATACGATGCAAGGGCAGCTATTGGCTACTGGCTATTGAACTTCCTTGTTTAGTCCCATTTAGGTTGTCACGTTCAAAATGAACAGACTTTCTCAACGGACTTAGTCCGGTCGTGTGTGGCAAAGTCGGCTCGTTCAGAAAGTCCGTCGGGAAGACCGTCGGACCAAGCCCATCGAAAAGTCTGGTCGTGTGTACGCGGCATAACAGGTTTCCTTCTAAGATTTCCCTATATTTGGCTCCATCCATCTTCCCATCAACTCTGACCAGCTTCCCTGTCCCTGCTGAAGAAAAGCATCCCCACAACATGATGCTGCCACCACCATGTTTCACGGTGGGGATGGTGTGTTCAGGGTGATGTGCAGTGTTAGTTTTTTCCACCACACATAGCGTTTTGCTTTTAAACCAAAAAGTAGCATTTTAGTCTTATCTGACCAGAGCACCTTCTTCCACATGTTTGCTGTGTCCCCCACATGGATTCTGGCAAACTGAAACGGGACTTCTTACGTCTTTCTTTCAACAATGACTTTCTTCTTACCACTCTTCCATAAAGGTCAGATTTGTGGAGAGCACGACTAATAGTTGTCCTGTGAACAGATTCTCCCCCCTGAGCTGTGGATCTCTGCAGCTCCTCCAGAGTTACCATGGGCCTCTTGGCTCCTTCTCTGATGAATGCTCTCCTTGCCCGGCCTGTCAGTTTAGGTGGACGGCCATGTCTTGGTAGGTTTGCAGTTGTGCCATACTCTTTCCATTTTCGGATGATGGATTGAACAGAGCTCTGTGAGATGTTCAAAGCTTGGGATATTTTTCTATAACCTAACCCTGCTCTAAACTTCTCCACAACTTTATTCCTGACCTGTCTGGTGTGTTCCTTGGCCTTCATGATGCTGTTTGTTCACTAAGGTTCTCTAACAAACCTTTCAGGGCTTCACAAAACAGCTGTATTTATACTGAGATTAAAATACACACAAGTCTGAATGGAATTGGTTCCACTAGATTTGAATTAGGGGTATCAGAGTAAAGGGGGGGGGGGCTGAATACAAATGCGTAGTTCAGTTCTTACAAAACAATATCCTAACAAGGTAAAATTACATTTAATTATCAAAAAAAAAAATATATTATTATTGTTATAATTTTTTTATTGCACACTGTTGTGTGGGCTGAATGGCATGCCCCGTATTTTACACCATTGGCATCATTGGCATGAAAATGTGAAAAAGAAGTAGATGTGAGCAAATTTGTGAAAATCTGTACTTCTGACAATTCATTGTCTTGTCACCCTTTTCAACTTCATAACCTTTAAACCTAATTATGTTGTTGCTTCGCTATGACATTTACCCAGTAAGGAAATCTGCTGCCTTCTAATTGGGTTAATTATATCATAACTATCCCCCTTCTTGACAATCATATAAATAGTGAATCTCTATTTATTGCCTCACTCTTTGACCAGAGGCCAAAGTGTAAAGAGACAAAGGGTCCCGCTTATGGGCTCGAAAAATAAGAGAGTTAACTGCTGAAGGGTTCAAATGGCCATTTCTTATACTCACTACTGGGTGAAATGCATCTATGTGCTTATCTAAACCCAAAACCAAAAGTATAATATATTGCAGCTTACCAATCTTTTAGAATGGCTGCATTCGTTTTCTTTTTTCCACTCCTTGATCCAGCCAGTAACACTCTACCTCTCTTTGGTAATTTTTTATTTTTTTTACTGTTTATGCAAGAGCAGAAATGTCACCCTACAGGACTACAGGAAACCTCCCTCTCTCCTTATCTTTAATTCATAGAGAGGAGGTGTTCTGTTGTCCAAAGAGATAACCGCAAACAGTGCTAACTGATAACAGTGTAGTATAGACAAAGAATGCAGGAGACTGGAGCTTACTGAATTTCTATTGGTATTTTAAACGAATATAACAAAACACCTTGAATGGTGTATTGATCAGTTCAAAAGGACGCAAATAATGGAAGTTTATTGTTAGTTTACATATACTAGAAGCAGATTTGTTTCACCTGCCCACTGTGAGTCTATAAAATTTGGGTTAAATTTAAAAGGATAAATCGCCACCTATACACATACAGTGTACACTATATTGACAAAAGTATTGGGACGCCTGCCTTTACACTCACATGAACTTTAATGGCATCCCAGTTTTAGTCCGTAGGGTTCAATATTGAGTTGGCCCATCCTTTGCAGCTATAAGAGCTGCCCACAAGGTTTAGGAGTGTGTCTATGGGAATGTTTGACCATTCTTTCAGAAGGGCATTTGTGAGGTCAGGCAATGTTGTTGAAGGCCTGGCTCACAGTCTCCGCTCTAATTCATCCCAAAGGTGTTCTATCGGGTTGAGGTCAGGTATATCTCAGTATAAGCCTTCAAAGGTTTGTTTGAGAACCTTAGTGAACAAACAGCATCATGTAGGCCAAGGATCACACCAGACAGGTCTGGGATAAAGTTGTGGAGAAGTTTAAAGCAGGGTTGGGTTATAAAAAAAAATCCCAAGCTTTGAACATCTCACACTGTTCAATCCATCATCCGAAAATGGAAAGAGTATGGCACAAATACCAAGATATGGCCGTCCACCTAAACTGACAGGCAAGGCAAGGAGAGCATTAATCAGAGAAGCAGCTAAGAGGCCCGTGGTAACTCTGGAGGAGCTGCAGAGATCCACAGCTCAGGTGGGAGAATTTGTCCACAGGACAACTATTAGTCGTGCTCTCCACAAATCTGACCTTTATGGAAGAGTGGCAAGAAGAAAGACATTGTTGAAAGAAAGCCATAAGAAGTCCCATTTGCAGTTTACAAGAAGCCATGTGGGGGACACAGCAAACATGTGGAAGAAGGTGCTCTGGTCAGATGAGACCAACATTTTACCTTTTGGCCTAAAAGCAAAATGCTATTTATGGCGGAAAATTAACACTGCACATCACCCTGAACACACCATCCCCATCGTGAAACATGGTGATGGCAGCATCATGTTGTGGGGATGCTTTTCTTCAGCAGGGAGAGGGAAGCTGGTCGGAGTTGACAAGAAGATGGGTGGAGCCAAATACAGGGTAATCTTAGAAGAACACCTAATAGAGTCTGCAAAAGACTTGAGACTGGGGCAGAGGTTCACCTTCCAGCAGGACAGTGACCCTAAACATACAGCCAGAGCTACAATGGAATGGTTTAGATCGAAACATATTCATGTGTTGGAATGGGCCAGTCAAAGTCCAGACCTAAATCCAATTGAGAATCTGTAGCAAGACTTGAGAATTGCTGTTCACAGACGTTCTCCATCCAATCTGACAGAGCTTGAGCTATTTTGAAAAGTAGAATGGGCAAAAATTTTACTCTCTAGATGTACAAAGCTGGTAGAGACATCCCCAAAAAGACAAAAGACTTGCAGCTGTAATAGCAGTGAAAGGTGGTTCTACAAAGTATTGACTCCAGGGGGGGGGGGGGGGGGTAAATACAAATGTACCCCACACCCCACACCTTTTCACATATTTATTTGTTTATTTGTAAACAATATTAAAAGCCATTTTATCATTTTCCTTCCACTTAAAAATGATTTGCCACTTTGTGTTGTTCTATCACATAAAATCCCAATAAAATCCATCTACGTTTTTGGTTGTAACATGACAAAATGTGGAACATTTCAAGGGGTATGAATACTTTTTCAAGGCACAGTATCGCCACGTACACACGATCTGAGTTTTCGTCGGAAAATATTGGATAGTTTTTCAGACGTAATTCTGCCCAAGCCTGGCTTGCACACACACGGTCACACAAAAGTTCTCTGAACTTTTGACCGTCAAGAACGCGGTGATGTACAACACTAGGACGAGCTGAGAAAATGAAATTTGATGCTTCCCGAGCATGCGTCCCAAATTGTTTGCGAGCATGCGTAAGAATTTTGCGTGCCGGAATTGCTACAAGACGATCGGAATTTCTGATTGGAACTTTTTCCGTCGGAAAAATAGAGAACTGGCTCTCAATGTTTTGCTGGCGGAAATTCCGATGGAGCGTACACACGGTCGGAATATCCAACCAAAAGCTCTCATGTCGGGAATTCCGAGGCTTTTGTCTTTGTATTCTGTGGTCAAAGCCCTTGTACACACGGTCGGACATTCCGATATTCCGACAGTGTGTTGGCTCCATCGGACTGTTTCCGTCGGAAGTATCCAACGGACCAAGTTTTCCAGCTGGGCTATAAAATTTTCCGACAACATGATCCGCTCGGACTTTGTCCGATCATGTGTAGAGAATTCCGATCGGACAAAGTGCCACGCATGCTCAGATCGAATTCCTAGACCAAAGCTATTGGCTACTAGCCTGAATGTAGTCCCGCCCTAACGAAATAATGTCATCACGTCAAGTACGATCGGATTTTCTGACAACTTTGTCCGACCGTGTGTATGCAACAGTTTTGGACAAAATCCGTCAGACAAAATTCGACGGATTTGGTTGTCGGAATGTCCGACCGTGTGTACAAGGGCTTAAGGCTCTCTTTACTGGAAACACTTAAACTCAATAAAAGTTGTGCACATACTTTGGCAATATAATGTGTTAGTGATTATTTTTTAATACTTATAATCACACCCTGTTTCTTTTTCACAAGTTTAGAGAAGGAAAAATAAATATATAGAGAGAAAAGCAGCAGACAGAACGAGCTGGGTAGATCTGCCTTCATTGATTCGTATTCCAGACTGTGTTATGTTTTATTTATGTGTCACACATAGACTAATTGGGCTTGGATGATCTCAGAAGATAAGGAGCATCTGTGCTGCCAGAATATATACATATGTTTTTGTTTGGAACGTTAATCAATAGAGTAAATATTTTGTCTTCACTCTGAAACATATTCAATTTTGGAGCATTTCCCTCTGTTTCAATGTCATACAGGCTGTTTTAGCTTTTCTAATAGGCTGTAATAATCCTCTCCCACTATAATCCCTCTAAGGACAGCCATTAAACTGTCAAAAATCCTAATGACCTTAGGCTAACGGACACGGGAAAAAAATAATCCAAAAAAATGTACATTCAGCTGTGAGCACGCTTAGTGCTAATTTTATTTCCGACGGATGCTTAATTCCTCGGGAGCTCAGGAGAAGTGAATTCATCTCTTTACCATTAGACATTGATATTTTATATCTAGGTTGGATGTTGGCGAGTTGGCAAACTTACTATCATTGGCCAGTGAAGAAGCATGCAAATACTATGTAGCTTATAATGTGCCCCCCCCCTCCCCCACACACACACCTTTTATATTTTATTAGCAACAAGCGAGTACTATAACACCTGCCCTGTCTATGTTTTGGGTGATTTCTGCATTGCCAGGTACCAAGTTATCAATGAGCATGGTTTAGTAGACTGAGGGGTAGTCTACTTCGGGGAAGCACAGTGGTGTAGTGGTTAGCACTCTCACCTAGCAGTAAGAAGCATCACTGGTTCAAATCCCAACCACAACATGTTCTCCCTGTGTCTGTGTGGGTTTCCTCCAGTTTCCTCCCACACCCCAAAGATATGCAGGTAGGTTAATTGGCCTCTGTTCAAAGTTGGCCCTAGTATATGACTGGGGACCTTGGATTGTGGGCTCCTTGAGGGTGAGGACCGATGTGAGTGTACAATGTACAGGGATAGGGACAATTGTAGACACTCAGGTTGAACTGGATGGACTAGTGTCTTTATTCAACCTTAACTAACTATGTAACTATGGGTATGCATATACAATATATATATATATGAGTACACCCCTCACAGTTTTGTAAATATTTTATTATATCTTTACATGTAACAACACTGAAGAAATGACACTTGTTTACAATGTAAAGTAGTGAGTGTACAACTTGTATAACAGTGTCAATTTGCTGTCCCCTCAAAATAACTCAACACACAGCCATTAAATATGATAAATATGAAGCCACTCCCATTAGACTTACTCAGCACAGGGGCACAGAGGAATAAACAGGTATTTCTTCAGAATAATAAAAGGTAGGAATCTGCAACACAGTTTGTTAAAATCCCTGAAATGTACATAGATCAAGCAAAGGACAATGTTTTTTTTCTCAACAAAGTTGAGTGACGCTTTAAATATAGTGAGAGGGTGGAGGCTCCACTTGATCTGAGTGTAAAGTGGCGCATCTGTATCATATATAGAACCTGCTGCAGCAAAACTGAAAAAAATAAGTTTAAATTGGCAGCAATACAATACCATTGCCAGCAATAAAAAAAGTGAAAAAAAAAAAAAGGACGTCAGAGTCCCCCCGCATATCCAAACCAGACCCTTATCTGAGCATGCAGCCTGGCAGGTCAGGGAAGGGGGGGGGGGGGGCGAGGACCTCTCCCCTCCCTAACCATACCAGGTCACATGCCCTCAACATAGGTGGAGGGGGGGGGGGTCCTCAGATCATCAAAGAAAGCCACACAAAGATAACCCAAGTAAACACAAAAGGCAGTTTTTAAATGATGACTTAACTTAGAGGAGACAGACACAGAAGAGCAGGCTGTTGATGACGGAGGCATGTAAAAAGACCACAATGTCAGGGCTCAGCAGCCATGATTATTGTGGTCTTTTTACAGAGAGAGGGGAGAAACTGGCAGGATCAAAAACCTTTTTTTTTTGGTATACAGGGGTCCAAATTACACAGCACAAGCACTGTGCTGTATAAATTGCTTTAAAGGAGCAGGATTCATATATATATATATATATATATATATATATATATATATATATATATATATATATATATATATATATATATATATATATATATTTTTTTTTTTTTTTTTTTTGGGTTAACAAACGCTTTAAATTACACTAGCCATAACCAGGCCTGATTGCTGCCAGACCTGTTGAATCAAAAAATCACTTAAAGTGTTACTAAACCCACAACAGTAAAATCAATCTGTATATGTAGTAAATCATGCTTGTTATACTCACTGTGGAACCTAAGGGGTTTATCCTCTGCATTGTGTAAAAAAGCTGTTTGATCCTATCTTCTCGGATTCTCCCCTTCTTCCACTGTCCCCAATTCATCTCCTGACATGACAGAGCCTTGGGGATTCTCTGCGTATGCTCAGTTTAATGTGTATTGCTAGAGAGATTTTTTTTTCTTGGGAGGGTGCATGTGATCAGCACAGGGCCAATCAGCATGTTCCAGACATGTCCAGACAAAGGGGCAGGGGTCTTGCAGCATCATAGGACAGTCGGAGCAGAATGAAAACTCCTCCCACTCACTCATCCATGTCTTTATGGACCTTGCTTTGTGCACTGGTCCAAATCATTTGGTGGAGGGGGGGGGGTTATGGTGTGGGGGTTGTTTTTCAGGGGTTGGGCTTGGTCCCTTAGTTACAGTGAAGGGAACTCTTAAGGCGTCAGCATACCAAGACATTATGGAGAATTTCATGCTCCCAACTTGGGGATGGCCCCTTCCTGTTCCAACATGACTACGGACCAGTGCACAAAGCAAGGTCCATAAAGACATGGATGAGCGGGTTTGGAGTGGAGGAACTTGACTGGTCTGCACAGAGACCTGACCTGAACCTGATAAAACATCTTTGGGATGAATTAGAGAACTGTGAGCCATGGCTTCTCGCAAACTGCAAATGGGACTTCTTATGGCCTTCTTTCAACAATGACTTTCTTCTTGCCACTCTTCCATAAAGGTCAGATTTGTGGAGAGCACGACTAATAGTTGTCCTGTGTACAGATTCTCCCACCTGAGCTGTGGATCTCTGCAGCTCCTCCACGGACCTCTTGGCTGCTTCTCTGATGTGTGCTCTCCTTGCCTGGCCTGTCAGTTTAGGTGGACAGCCATGTCTTGGTAGGTTTGCAGTTGTCCCATACTCTTTCCATTTTCGGATGATGGATTGAACAGAGCTCCGTGAGATTTTCAAAGCTTGGCATATTTTTTTAATAACCCAACCCTGCTTAAGCCTTTGTTCACACGGTCGGAGATTCCGACGGAATGTGTCCTATCGGACCGTTTTGTCGGATATTCCGACTGTGTGTGGTCTGCATCGGAATGTTTCAGTCGGAATATCTGACAGACCAAGTTTTCCAACTTGCCGGTAACATTTTCCAACAAAATGCTCCGATCATGTGTAGCCTACTGCGACAGACAAAGTGCCACGCATGCTCAGATCAAATTCCTAGACCAAAGCTATTGGGTACTAGCCTGAACGTAGTCCCGTCGTAACGAAATAACGTCATCACGTTATGTACAATTGGATTTTCCGACAATTTAGTCCGACCGTGTGTATGCAACATCACTTCCGGACCTCTTCCGGCATTAATCCGTCGGAATTACTCCGACGGATTTGGTTGTCGGAATCTCCGACCGTGTGTACAAGGGCTTACACTTCTCCACAACTTTATCCCTGACCTGTCTGGTGTGTTCCTTGGCCTTCATGACGCTGTTTGATCATTAAGGTTATCTAAAAACCTTTGAAGGCTTCACATAATAGCTGTATTTATACTGAGATATACCTGACCTCAACCCGATAGAACACCTTTGGGATGGATTAGAGCAGAGACTGTGAGCCAGGCCTTCTCATGCAAAATCAGTGCCTGACCTCACAAGTGCGCTTCTGGAAGAATGGTCAAACATTCCCATAGACACACTCCTAAACCTTGCGGACGGCCTTCCCAGAAGAGTTGAAGCTGTTATAGCTGCAAAGGTTGGGCCAACTCAATATTGAACTCTACGGACTAAGACTGGGATGCCATTAAAGTTCATGTAAAGGCAGGTGTCCCAACACTTTTGACTATATAGCGTATGTTATAGTCTCCCCCTGATGGGATGTCTCCCTTTTAGCTGAAGCGCTCATTTTTTTTTTTTTCTATAGAGCGCCGACATCTCGGGAATCCCCCATAGGCCGATTCCATTTGGAACTCTGTGTTTATGTGCACCTGCCACAGATTACAGCGAGAGTAAGGTGATTGTAATCAGTGACGTGATACTTGGTAAAACGCAGAAGGAACTTGAGCGGACTCGTGGGACAGACATTAAAGAGGCAGTTTAAACTCCTCATTACATGTACAGCTTTGCTTTTCAAATACCAGAAAATGAGTCTTTGCTTACAAACCATTATTTTTTATTTTTTTTTACTTCCCTCTCACGATTTAATTTAATACTGAAGAGAGGCTGAATTTTATTTTATGTTTTTCACTTTACGTTAAACGACGCATGCACAATTTAATTAAAACGCCAATAATAGCATAACTTAAACTATATATATTCCACTTAGAAATGGCATCTCCTAATTATCTACGAAAAGCGCGGCTTTGCAAGCTCGGGCGCAGGTTTCCATGAGCTGGGTGAAACCCGTTGAATATTTATTTGCCGTTTTATGAGTTTACTTAGCGAACGTTCAGCACCACGTAGATGGTCGATAACGCATTATCCATACAATTAAATGTGATCATACTAATTAAATTGTTAGATAAAAGTTTACAATAGTATCTTAACTTTTATTGCGCTTAAAGGCTCTTAATCAGAAAGGTACGAGAATTGTTTTAACCACTTAACCACTACAATACAGGGCACTTTCACCCCCTTCCTTCCCAGCCCAATTTTCAGCTTTCAGCGCTCTAGCGCTTTCAGTGACAATTGCGCGGTCATGCTACACTGTACCCAAATGAAATTGTTATCATTTTGTTCGCACAAATAGAGCTTTATTTTGGTGTTATTTATTCACGACTCCGTTTTTTTTTTTTGCGATATAAGCGCAAAAATAGCGGAAATTTGGAAAAAAAACAATATTTTCTTTTTTCTATTTGAAAAGAAATCCAATAAAATCAAATTTTGTCATAAATTTAAGCCAAATGTATTCTGCTACATGTTTTTGGTAAAAAAAATTCCGTTAAGTGTATAATAATTGGTTTGTGTGATCACGGACATATGTACGCAAATGATCATGTACATATGTGTGCAGGTGATCACGTACATATGTGTGCAGATAATCATTGGGACATGTGATTTTAGTGGGACATATGTGGGGGACATGTTTTTATTATTAGGGACATGTGTTTTTATTATTTGGGGACATGTATGTTTTGGGGACGTGTGTGTTTTGGGGACATATGTGGGGACTGTGTTTGTACTGTGTGGTGTGTTGTGTGTTTACACTACACTGATGATCAGTGAGTAAAAAGCTGTAAAAAGCAGCCCATACTCACTGATCATCAGCCGGCTGCAGCGTTCTGCTCTCCTCTCCTCAGCGGTGACTTCCGTGTGAGGAGAGGAGAGCCGATTGCCTAGCAACCGGCTGTTTGTTTACATCACATGACGGCCGTGATTGGACACGGCCGTCATGTGATCAGGAGGGCCAATCACAGAGCCCTCCTGCCAATCTGAGATGTGCCGTGTCCGGGTGACACGAGCACATCGGGATCGCGCCGCTGCGCGAGCGATCCCGCTACTCCTGAAGGACGTTCCTGAACGTCCTATCAGGAGTAGACGGCTCCCACCCGGCCGTATATATGCATTGGCCGGGTGGGAAGTGGTTAAGGGCCGAGCCTCTTTCTGAGGTTTGGTGTCTACAGGTTAAAAACTGTTTTTTTTTGCTAGAAAATTACTTAGAACCCCCAAACATTACTTTTTTTCCCCCTTAGTCCTTGTACACACGGTCGGAAATTCCGACGGAAAACGTCCGATCGGACCGTGTTGTCGGATAATCCGACCGTGTGTGGGCTCCATCATACTTTTTCCGTCGGAATGTCAGACCAACAAAGTTTGAGAGCTGGATATAAAATTTTCCAACAACATGATCCGATCGGACTTTGTCCGATCGTTTGTAGAGAATCGGACAAAGTGCCACGCATGCTCAGATCAAATTACGAGACCAAAGCTATGGCTACTAGCCTGAACGTAGTCCCGTCGTAACGAACAAACGTCATCACGTCCTGAACGATCGGATTTTGCGACAACTTTGTCCTACCGTGTGTATGGAACACCAGTTTCGGACAAAATCCGTCGGAAAAAATCAGACGGATTTTGTGGTCGGAATTTCCGACCGTGTGTACAAGGGCTAACACCTTAGAGAATAAAATGGTGGTTGTTGCAATACTTTCTGTCACACTGTATTTGCGCAGCGGTCTTACAAATTTTTTAAATAATACACTTTTTTGAATTTTAAAATATGACAACAGTAAAGTTAGCCCAATTTCTTTTTTTTATATTGTGAAAGATAATGTTACACCGAGTAAATTGATACACAACATGTCACGCTTCAAAATCGTGGAATGGAGACAAACTTTTACCCTTAAAAATCTCCATAGGCGATGTTTAAAAAATTCTACCAGTTGCATGTTTTGAGTTACAGAGGAGGTCTAGAATTATTGCTCTCGCTCTACCGATCGCGGCGATATCTCACATGTGTGGTTTGAACACCGTTTTCATATGTGGGCGCTACTCACGTATGTGGGGGGGTTTAAAAAAAAAATCTTATTTATTTTACCTTTTATTTTTTATTTTTATTTATTTTATTTTTTTAAATTGTGTCACTTTTATTCCTATTACAAGGAATGTAAACATCCCTTGTAATAGAAAAAAAGCATGACATGACCTCTTGAATATGAGATCTGAGGTCAAAAAGACCTCACATCTCATATTTACACAAAATTATATATATATATATTATAATAAAAAAATAATAATAATTTTTGTCATTAAAAAATAAATAAAAATGGCCCTTTAAGAGCTATGAGCGGAAGTGACGTTTTGACCTTGCTTCCGCCCTGCAATGGTATGGAGACGGGTGGAGGCCATCTTCCCCTCACTCATCTCCATGCCACTGACGTGAGAGGATCCGATCGCCTCCAGTAAGCGGCGGAGGGCACCGGAGTGTGGCGGGAGCGGGGGGCCCCCTTTTCCGCCACCGATACGAATACGCCGCAAAGACCACTATTATCGGAAACCGGACCACCGGCCAAAAAAGAAGATACCGGGGTTATGGCAGCTAGCTGCTGCCATAAAAAAAACTGGTGCTGAAAGGTACAATCAGTACCTTTGCAGTGCTTAAAATGTTTTGCATATTAAAGTGTTACTAAACCCACAACAGTAAAATCAGTCTGTATATGCAGTAAAGCATGCTTGGTATATTCACTGTGGAACCAAAGGGGTTAATCCTCCACATTGCGTAAAAGGCTGTTTGATCCTATCTTATTTGATCCTCCCCTTCTTCCACAGTCCCCATACCATCTCCTGATATAACAGTGCTCAGTTTGGTGTGTATGCCCTCCTGTACCTTTTATTTTGAACTGTACTGTAACTGTGTTGTCCCCCGTATACACTGTAAAGCACTGCGTAAACTGTTGGTGCTATATAAATCGTATTAACGTCCTTTTTTTCCCACAAATAGAGCTTTCTTTTGATGGTATTTGATCACCCCTGTGGTTTTTATTTTTTGCGCTATAAACAAAAGAGAGTGACAATTTTGAAAAAAAACGCATTATTTTTTACATTTTGCTATAATAAATATCCCCAAAAATATATAAAAAAAGCATTTTTTTCCTCAGTTTAGGCTGATGTATATTCTTCTACATATTTTTGGTAAAAAAATCGCAATAAGCGATTATTGATTGGTTTTCGCAAAATGTATAGCTTTTACAAAATAGGGGATAGTTTTATGGCATTTTTATTAATAATTTTATTTTTACTAGTAATGGCGACGATCAGCGATTTTTATTGTGACTGCGACATTATGGCGGACACATCGGACATTTTTGACACATTTTTGGGACCATTGTCATTTATACAGCAATCAGTGCTATACAAATATATGTATATATTCCTGTGTAAATGACACTGGCAGTGAAGGGGTTAACCAGGGGATGGCAGTGTAGGGGTTAAGTGTGTCCTAGGGGCGTGTTACTAACTGTGGGGGCGTGGCTGTGTGTTAAGCCGCGTACACACGTAGCCATCTGTCCGACGTACTTAGTCTGGCGGACTTCCCGCCAGACTGTCCGTTGGACTTTCCGAACGGGCTACTTGCCCACACACTGCACTTTTTCAGCGGACTAATACGGCGTACTAAGTCCGCCGTACTATCCGCCCTACTTTTAAAAAGGAACGGACTCGCCCACACACGCGGAGGAAAGTGCGCTCATTTCGAGCGTGTCTCCAGGTAGGCGGGGCCCCCGAAGGAGACGTCGTTGGCCCCGCCGCCTGGTATGAACTTAAAGGGGAACCCCAACGCCGAAAAAAATCGGTGTGGGGTCCCCCCCAAGTCCACAACAGGCCCTTGTCCGAGCACGCTACCCGGCCGGCCAGGAAAGGGGGGCGAGCGAGCGCCCCCCCCCCCTCCTGAGCCGTACCAGGCCGCATGCCCTCAACATGGGGGGTGCCTTGGGGAAGGGGGGGCCGCGCGGCCCCCCCACCCCAAAGCACCTTGTCCCCATGTTGATGAGGAGAAGGGCCTCTTCCCGACAACCCTGGCTGTTGATTGTCGGGGTCTGCGGGCGGGGGGCTTATCGGAATCTGGGAGCCCCCTTTAATAAGGGGGCCCCGGATACCGGCCCCCCACCCTATGTGAATGAGTATGGGGTACAATGTACCCCTACCCATTCACCTGTAAAATAAAAGTACAAAAAAAAACACAACACACGAGATAAAATAGTTTATTGCACAGCTCCGGGGGTCTTCCGTCTTCGGGGGTCTTCTCGCCGGACTCCTCCGCTATCTTCTTGTAGCTCTTTTGCTAGCGGAGGAGCCCGGCATTCTTCTTCGTCCCTGCGGCCTCTTCTTCCGACTTCGGGGGTCTTGTCTCCCTCTTCGGTTCTTCTGCCGGGCCACCGCGCCTTCTTATAGCTCTTTTACAGGCGGTGGCCCGGTCTTCTGTCGCCGCCGCCGCCTTCCGTTCTTCTTCTTCTTTTTCTTCTTCTCCAGGAGATGTTGACTCGACGTTCTCTCCGGCCACAATGCCAGGGACGCACTGCGCTGCCACTTATATAGGGACAAGGGGCGGTGTCACATGGGTTGGTCACATGGGTTGGTCACATGTCCACCTGGTACCTGCAATCATGTCACGGAGCGGAAGAACGGGGAGATGCCGTTGTAAACAATATTTATTTATTAATTTATTATCAAGCAAGGGTGGTGTTCTGGACTGCCGACAAATTCAAAGCAGGCACCAACATCCCTGGATAGACAGTATAGTCAAGAGAAATATTTTTGGCGGGAATTTTTAGGTGCTAATATAGTGAAAAAGCATATTAGGTTTAGATAAAAACTTTTTTATTTAAGACATATATAATAATAAATAAAATAAAATAAAACTAAATAAAAAAAATAAAAAATAACCCTAACTAGCAACTCCTAATCCTAACCTAAAGTGAACTTGAGCCCTAACGGAAAAAAAACATTTTGATAATTGAATATTATTAAAAGAAGAAATAAAAGCTAATGGAATAGCTAAAAAAGCTGAAATACCCAGCAACAAATGATGCAACAGGTAATAGTTTTCCCTATTGGCTCATAAAAAAATGCCAAAAAGCCCAAAAACACTGCATATAAACACGTAAGTCGCTCAAAAAACAAGCTGGGAAAAACACCAGAAAAGCTCTCAAAGACGCTACGCTCAGGTGTAAATGCATCCTTATGCCGCGTACACACGACCGGACTTTCCGGCAGACTAGGTCCGACAGTCTTCCCGATGGACTTTCGGCGGAGTTCCAATGGACTTTCCGAATGAACGAACGGACTTGGACACATACGAACGGACTAAGTCTGTTCGAAAGTGCGTTCATTTTGAACGTGATGCCATAAGGGACTAAAAAAGGAAGTTCAATAGCCAGTAGCCAATAGCTTCTCTTGCATCATATTTGGTCCGTCGGATCAGCATACAGACTAATGGTTTTCCCGATAGGAATTGAGTCCATCGGACAGATTTGAAACATGTTCTATTTCTAGGTCCGTTTGATTTTTTTAAAATAAAAAACGATCAGATTAGCCCACACACGATCGGATTGTCCGACGGATTGATTCCATTGGACCTAGTCTGCCGGAAAGTCCGGTCGTGTGTACGCGGCATCAATATTTCTCTTTTTAGCTATCTATGTTTTTCCAACACTCGTTTGTTGCAGTTATCCTTTTTCTTGTCTTGGCGATGGTTTATTCTTTAAGGACGGAAAGGATTAAGCGGCAAACTCTTTCTCCTTCGGAGAGATCAATGTCAGAATCCACACCTCCTGGCTTGTACGGAACAGTTCTTACTGTCACTTGGATTTTACCCCAGCTCTCTGACAGATCCTGAGCATTCCAATTCTACTGTACAGGGAATAGCTACTTCTCATTCTTTAATAGGGTGTCAGTCGTGTATTTGTCTTCCAATTCATCCTACCAAGCCAGCATTCACGTAGTGCACTCCGTGTCACTCAGACCGGCGATTATGTCTCTACACGTCGAAATGCCCCTCCTCTTTCTTTCTCTCCGGCTTCACTGAACTCAAACTTTCCTGCAACTTGTCATCAAGCGCCCTATAATTTGTAGCGGCGTCTTACTTGTCAGCTGGCTGACTTTAGAGTAAACTCGGTGTCCTCGCGCTCTTTTTTCCTTCGGATGGCACAACGACAGCTCAGATCCAATTTAGCCGGCGCAAATAGAAAATTGGATGTGATCTCAGCCACCTCACCTGTCTTATTTCTGAAACAATAAGCAATTGTGCATCTGTATATGGTTCTGACACTCATTCCATTCAATACAAGAAGGCTTCTCTTCATAAACAAACACTGCAAAACTCAAAATGAAAGTGAGATGAGACGGCAAAGCATTTTTTTTTTATTGCAGTTTCTTTTCCAGGGGTTAGGGGTGCTTCAACGAAAGATGTAAACCTTGTGTTCCACCAGAATGCAGATGAACAATTGATCCATTGGGAGGGAAGTTTTGGTAGACCTGGTTGAGTTACCTAGAAACATAGAAGAGTAATGGCAGGTAAAGACCAAGTTGACCATCAAGTATGCAATTAAACCGTGCAAGAATCCTTGACTTTAGACGGCTATGGACCACCCTAAAAACAATTCTCAATATTAATAATGCACAAAGCAAGGTCCATAAAGACATGGATGAGCGAGTTTGGGGTGGAGGAACTTGACTGGCCTGCACAGAATGCCGACCTCAACCTAACCAATTTGAAATTTCTCCAAAACTTTATACCTGGCCTGTCTAGTGTGTTCCTTGGCCTTCCTTATGTTTTTTGTTCATTAAGGTTCTCTATCAAACCTTTGAAGGCTTCACAGAACAGCTGTATTTATACTGAGATATACCTAAACTCAACCCGATAGAACACCTTTGGGATGAGTTAGAGCGAAACTGCAAGTCAGACTTTTCCTCCATGTCAGTGCCTGTCCTCACAATTGCACTTCTGGAAGAATGGTCAAACATTCCCATAGACACACTCCTAAACCTTGTGGACAGCCTTACATAGTTACGTAGTAGGCGAGGTTGAAAAAAGACACAAGTCCATCAAGTCCAACCTATGTGTGTGATTATATTTCAGTATTACTAATTCCCAGAAGAGTTGAAGCTGTTATAACTGCAAAGGGTGGGCCAACTCAATATTGAACCCTACGGACTAAGACTGGGATGCCATTAAAGTTCATGTGAGTGTAAAGGCAGGTGTCCCAATACTTTTGGTAATATAGTGTATCTCCTATTTTGTCCTGAGGAAGCGAGCGCTAACCCAAGAAACTCTTTAAGTATTTATATCCCAATACCAAATTAAACAAGATAATGTGAATGTGGTTTGTATCTGAATATCCACATTAAATGTAATCTGTATTGAGGTATTTGGGAGAAATGTTTTACATTTTGAATATTTATGTGTTGAGCAGCACTCTATATAAGTTTTATGGAATGTATAGCTTTTTATTTACTTTTTTATGTTTGAATAAAATCATATATGGTTTTATTTACATTTTAATTATGGATAATGAATAGTGAATTGATGGTACCTCAAAAGGCCTGTCATTTCTGCAGGTAGGCTTTACATAAAGGCAACTCTGGACTCAAAAAAAGAGGTTGAGTCGTTTGGGTAAGGGGGACTTCGGGCCCTAGAAAAGAGGTTGAGTTGTTTGGGTAAGGGACATTCTGGGCCATAGCGAAGAGGATCAATTCTTTAGGTAAGAGGGCCTCTGGGCCCCAGGGAAGAGTTTGAGTCCTTTAGGTTGCATCTGAGAAATTCCCAATGTGCTTGCATCCCATTGTAAGGACATTGGTCCCATTGAATGTGTGATATCATCATGACTAACAGCTTATGAATGGGAATGTCCTATAATTCCATGTATAGCGAAGAAACTACTGATCATGGGACCCCATCAAAAATTCCTGATGGAGCAAAAACTTAAACTGAGTTGTAGTAGGACTAATATCGAGCATTCCAATATTTCAAATTACTAAACTACTCTATAATTGTAATTCAGTCTTTTTTAATCTCTGGAGTTCTTGTTGCAGAACCTCAAAAAACGGTCAGTTTTTAGCAGAGGAGACTCTCTGAGATCTTTTTACAGGTAGACTCTGTTGGGCATACAGAGTTAATTTCAGTGCTGGCTGGCATGACCAGAGGCTCTAAGGACAATACATCTACACTTCCAAAAAACAAACCAAATTACCCTTTCTGAACAGCCTGCCAAAGGGGATATGTGGCAAGTGAAAACAATTCTGAAGTCTCCTCCAGTACATCAGATTTTTTTTTTTTTCAATCCAATATTTTTTTTTTCATTTTTATTATTAAACATACATACAAACAAATAACCATATTTAAATCATGTCAAATTGTTCACCCCTCAAGCATCAGACGACTTCCTCTATGCAGCATCAAATTATCTTTCTTTTACATGCTCATTTATTTTCTTCTCGCCCCTCCATCTCTGCCGTTTGCTCCCATCTACAGTGGTGTGAAAAAGTGTTTGCCCCCTTCCTCATTTCCTGTTCCTTTGCATGTTTGTCACACTTAAGTGTTTCGGAACATCAAACCAATTTAAACAATAGTCAAGGACAACACAAGTAAACACAAAATGCAATTTGTAAATGAAGGTGTTTATTATTAAAGGTGAAAAAAAATCCAAACCATCATGGCCCTGTGTGAAAAAGTGATTGCCCCCTAAACCTAATAACTGGTTGGGCCACCTTTAGCAGCAACAACTGCAACCAAGCGTTTGCGATAACGTGCAATGAGGCTTTTACAGCGTCCTGAAGGAATTTTGGCCCACTCATCTTTGCAGAATTGTCCTAATTCAGTTACATTAGAGGGTTTTTGAGCATGAACGGCCTTTTTAAGGTCATACCACAACATCTCAATAGGATTCAGGTCAGGACTTTGGCTAGGCCACTCCAAAGTCTTCATTTTGTTTTTCTTCAGCCATTCGGTGGTGGACTTGCTGGTGTGTTTAGGATCATTGTCCTGCTGCAGAACCCAAGTTTGTTTCAGCTTGAGTACACGAACAGATGGTCGGACATTCTCCTTCAGGATCTCTTGGTAGACAGCAGAATTCATAGTTCCTTTTATCACGGCAAGTCTTCCAGGTCCTGAAGCAGCAAAACAGCCCCAGACCATCACACTACCACCACCATATTTTACTTTTGGTATAATGTTCTTTTTATGAAATGCAGTGTTCCTTCTACGCCAGATATACTTGGACACACACCTTCCAAAGAGTTCCACTTTTGTCTCATCGGTCCACAGAATGTTGTCCCAAAAGTCTTGGGGATCATCAAGATGTGTTGTGGAGAAATTGAGACGAGCTTTGATGTTCTTTTTGCTCAGCAGTGGTTTTCTCCTTGGAACTCTGCCATGCAGGCCATTTTTGCCCAGTCTTTTCCTGATGGTGGAGGCATGAACGCTGACCTTAACTGAGGCAAGTGAGGCCTGCAGTTCCTTGGACGTTGTTGTGGGGTCTTTTGTGACCTCTTGGATGAGTCGTCGCTGCGCTCTTGGGGTAATTTTGGGCGGCCGGCCACTCCTGGGAAGGTTCACCACTGTTCCATGTCTTCGCCATTTGTGGATAATGGCTCTCCCTGTGGTTCGCTGGATTCCCAAAGCTTTGGAAATGGCTTTATAACCCTTTCCAGACTGATAGATCTCAATTACTTTCTTTCTCAATTGTTCCTGAATTTCTTTGGGTCTCGGCATGATGTGTAGCTTTTAAGGATCTTCTGGTGGACCTTACTGTGTCAAGCAGCTCCTATTTAAGTGATGCCTTGATTGTGAACAGGTGTGGCAATAATCAGGCCTGGGTGTGACTAGAGAAATTGAACTCAGGTGTGGACAACCACAGTTATAGTATGTTTTAACAAGGGGGGCAATCACTTTTTCACACAGGGCCATGATGGTTTGGATTTTTTTTCACCTTTAATAATAAACACCTTCATTTACAAATTGCATTTTGTGTTTACTTGTGTTGTCCTTGACTATTGTTTAAATTGGTTTGATGTTCCGAAACACTTAAGTGTGACAAACATGCAAAGGAACAGGAAATGAGGAAGGGGGCAAACACTTTTTCACACCACTGTATCTCCTCTACCTTCACTCCTCTCCACTAGGTAAGCCATCACATAGTTGTTTACTAGGTTCTATCTAACATAACCATATTTTACCAAACCTTTTGGGGTGTACCTCTAGGCTTATATGTTCATTTTTCTCTTTTAAGCATATAGTTAAGTTTCTCCATTGTTTATGGGTTGGAAGATCAGCAGATGACCATTTTTGTAGAATAATTTTACGTGCCAAATATAAGGATCTTATCCCCATAGTATGCATCTCTACTGGTAGCGCTCCATCGGGGATTATTCTCAGTAGTGCAATTTTGGGTGTCCCTCTTATCTCAGTGGAGCATATTAATAATTTAGAGTTATACATATTTTTTCCCCAGTAACGATGAAGCTTTGGACATCGCCAGAGCATGTGGATAAGAGATCCATTACATAGAGAGCATCGCGGGCATAACGGTGTTATATATTTTCCAAGAGAATAGCATTTTTGAAGGGTGTAATGAGCCCTATGTATAATGAAGAGCTAAGATAACCTTTGGGAGGGCGAGAGAGATGTCCTGGGAAGTGTTTCCAGGGCACGTGTTCAGTCCTCCTCATCTAGATCCTCTGTGTCTCATTGCCATTGGGCAAAACAATTTTTTTGTTTTCCAGTATTCTCTATTATTTGTAAATTAGAATAAAGATCTCCTATTAATCCTCGTTTCGTGCAGGTAACCGAAATTGCCTTTGATAGTATTTTAGAGTGTTTATACTTTAATTGGATTTTTGAGCTTTGGATTGTAATGCGTGGCGTAATTGGAGATATTGGTAGAAGTTATTGTTCGTTAACTGATAGTGGTATTTTAATATATTACCGTAAAAGGAAGTAAAACATCCCCTTCATATAACTGATACAAAAATATTATGCCCTCCTGTTTCCAATCTAAGAATCCCGAAAGTCTATTCAATTCATAAAGGTAGTACTTATCCCATATAGGCATACATTTCGAATAACCCTTATGCTGAGTGATATTTTGCACTGCTTCCCATACCCTATGAATCAAGCAAAAAGTAGGGAATTTTCTTTTATTATAAATGTGGTGAGCTACTATTAATTGAAGGGTTTTTTTTTTTTGAATTGAGATATTATTATCGTCTGCGTGGGGTCCTGAATGTCCACTACCTCCCAGCCGTGAGAATGTTGTAATTGTGATGCAATAGAGTAATAAAGTACAATCTTACATTAGGTATCGCAATTCCCCCCTTATCTATGGCTTTCAGTGTTTCAAATCGAATTCTAGGTTTTCCACCCAAAATCTCTAAAAACTGAGTCAATAGTCCTAAATAATCGTAAGGTCAACCATATGGGGCAATTATTCAATACATATAGCCTTTGGGGCATCCACACCATCTTTACCAAATTCACTCTTCCTACCATGGACAAAGGGAATTTACTCCATGTTTTGCTCAGTTGTCTAAATTTGACAATAAGAGGGAGTATATTCTTATCTGTATATTCAGTAATATTCAGTGTAATTATCACTCCCAAATATTTAAATGATGTAACCAGGGCCATCTGATGAGCCTGGTGTAGATGCTCCAAATGAGCGGAGTCCAAAACCAGCATTATGGACTTGTCCCAATTAATACTGAATTCTGAAAAGGATCCATACAAGTCTATTAAGGACATAACTGCGAACAGGGATGAGCCTATATCCCCCAAAAGCACTAAAGCGCCATCTGTATAGAGTTTATCTTCACCTGTAGATCTACGTAATCCCACAACATTTGTAGAAGAGCGAATAGTCTCAGCCAGTGGTTCAATGGCCAGAGCAAAAAGAAGCAGGGACAGGGGACATCAGCTCTTTTAACTGAAAATGTCACAGGGGGAACTTCACATGCCCACAGATTTTGGGTGTATAAAGTGCCTTAACTGCCACCTTAATGGGGCCTCATCCACTTTTCTAGGCCCCATATCAGCTGTGTGGGCTGCCTTGGCTATTGTTATGCCACTGGTAAATGTATCTCGCAGAACCAAGATATGATAGAAAGGAAAATTTGATGAAGGTGTACAGTGATTAACGGAAAGATAGAAGACTCTATTTTAAAGCTGAACTCCAGCAAGAACATAATTTGTATAACAATGTTCACCATGTGCAGCAAGACCACCCTAAAAGTCAAAGCATAAAGAGAGAAATTTCACATTTATTTTTTGTGATTTCTTCCTAATTCTCTTCTACCTCCAGCACACAGAGTGAGGATCCATGAGGCACCTACGTTACTTTAGGTGCATCTCACTGAACTACATGTCCCATGATTCTCTGAGACTTTATTCATGGTAACAGGCATGTGATTGGGCTTTATAATGCCAGATCAGTGGTTGGCAGCATCAGAGAAGCTGTTTTTTTGTTCTCTGTTCTCACCTATGTATCTTGACACTTCTGGTCTGACAGCATTGATCATCTTGATGGGTGGGGAACGACCAAGGGGTATCTGCAGAAGGGTCCACCTACTCATATCAGTGTTAGTGCAATTATGTCTGCACTGCACAGTTTGGACTACAGTGGGATAGTACATGACTGGTCACCCTGTATACGGGAGAGAGCATTAAATGTGTTTATTTATTTATTTATTAATGCAAGCAATGCAAGCACTTGACATGGTATCAGTATCTTGCAGTTCCTGCACAGTAGCACAGGAGTGTGATATAAACAAGCAGCACAAGAAGTCAATCAATTCATGGGCTGAGAAGAGAGAAAACGAGCTGAGCTCATCACTGTGCTGCTTCTCTTTTCACTGTTCATTCACAGGCTGGGGGCTCGTCCGGGACAACCTGGTTTTAGTGGATGTTGTCGAATTGACGATGGCCATCAAACTGAAAACATGTAGCATATAAAAATATGAAGCTGAATATTTTATCTTTTAATAGACTTTTCATTTTTACCCAAATGTATTCCTAATGGCTCAACCACACAAGTGGCAACGACTGACACTCTGAGCATGAATTGCTTTTCAGACCCATTGGATGGGTGTTGGGAAGGTGATATGTCACCTCCTCCTCCTCAGTCTGTTTTAGCCCACTAAATGCCACACCACTGCAACAACGAACGTGGTTGTGGGGCAGTTGCAGCGTGGCCCTATTCACTTGAATGGCTCATGTTTGGTAGGCGGCAATGCCCACCAAGCATGACAAGGGGTAGTGTTCCTGACAAGACTACAGCACCTGTAATTTCATAGCTCCTATCTTTTCAGCTAAGGAGGAGCAGCTGGGGGTGATAAAAACACAGTTCAACCTCATGCCCCCCCCCCCCCCCCAAGCACATGTGTGAATGAGCCCTAACTGAGGAGGTGGGACATTGGTTACTAAGGTGTACAACACTTTATTAATATAATGTAATTGTAAATCAATCCCCATAAGCTGATAAAATATAAAAATTGTTAAGAACCAAAAAAGCTAATGAACCAAAATGACAACAATGTGTACTAATGTATAGGTAGAAAATGTAAAACTGACTCTGAAGAGTCTAAGTTACTGCAACAAACCATATTAGATCATCTTCATAGAACGTGCTGTGCAATCTGCGGAACAGCTGACAGCAATGTGCTAGTCTTTAAGGGGCTATTGTGACAACCGAGTGAGCACAATGCAATTTATCCCATGTCTGTCTTCATCAAGACCTCACTGTACAATGTCATGTTTAGCGTTTGCTGTTTTGGGCTCGTTTCATTGCTTGGTGACTTATTTGTCAGTGGGAATAACATATAAAGCAGAAACAGGAAACGTTCAGAAATCAGTCATTTCAGATAGCTGTGGTGATGCCGCTAATACAGTGCATTAGGCATTGCTTAAAGGATATCTATAGTCCAAATGTAAAATCCTATATGCATTCTCCACATTGCATTTCAGTTATTTCTAGCCTTCTCTTATTAATCTGAAGAATCTTGAAGTTTGTAAACTTACTTTGTAAAGATCCCCATACATTTACTTCCTTGTATTCTGTGATAGGGATGATCCCGATGTTCAAATCTGGTATGGACTGAGTGGGGGAACCCACGCCGATTGATTTTTCATCTATATTGCCGGCAGCCGGCAATACATTACAGCCGCGAGCACGTTTGAATGACATTTTTTTCCTTTAGAAATGTCATTTTGCTGCAGAATTGTTCTACACATCACACAGATGCGTCACTTTACAGGCAGACTATAGACACCCCCCAGGCACGACATTTAAAGGAATATTTCACATTTTAGTGTTTCACTTTAAGCATTATTAAAATCACTGCTCCTGAAAAAACTGTTGTTTTAAAAACATTTTTTTTTGCATAGATACATGTCCCCTGGGGCAGGACCCAAGTTCCCATACACTTTTTATGGCAATAACTTGCATATGATCCTTTAAAATTAGCACTTTTGATTTTTCATGTTTGTGTCCCATAGACTTTAATAGGGTTTGCATGTTCACTCAAACTTTTTGCCTGTTTGCATGTTCTGGTGCGAACCTAACCGGGGGGTGTTCGGCCCATCCCTATTCTGTGACATGTAGTCACTATGTCACGTGAGAAGGCTCTGCTGTCCCACACATTTCACAGAGCCTGCCTTCTGAACTACAGAGGTGCTGAGAGGAAGAGTTTGAGGAGGCGGAGTCAGTGCAGGAATCACAGCTTGCAGGCAACAAGATTCCATGGGATATGTAGTCCCTACAAATGGAAAATAAGCAGCAGAGGAAAAGCTGCAAAGCATGCAGGGAATCCACGGAAGTTGTGAAAATAGATGACTGGCAGACAGGCAGCACTCACAACATGAAAGGAGATTTTTCAAGTAAACTTCTATTGGATTGTCAAATATAACTATTGCTTATATTGGTATTTCAATGCTACTGCTGTAAAATGAGTGTATCCTGTGACTTACTTGCTTACCTGGCCAATTCTGATACTTCTCTCATATACTGCAGTGTGCATAGGAATTTGTTCATATTTTTTATTTTTTTTTAAACTATAGTCCGGCTCTCTACCGGTCTGAGGGACAGTGAACTGGCCCCCTGTTTAAAAAGTTTGAGGACCCCTGGGGTAAGGGGAAAGAGACTATTACATTTAGTGAAAGGTGCAGTCTTTAGGTGGGGTGCAGTGGGAATACACACTGAGTCCCAGTGCAAAGCAAGAACTTGCATTGAAATAATGCAGAAACAGTTTACAAATAACCTATTGGGAAGGCAGCCCAACCGGGAACACTCACAGTTCCAACAGCATGCAGAGAGCAGAGTGCAACTGAAATGTCAGCATCTGTAGAGAGGGGAAGAATATGGCCTGGCCATCTTGTAGCCAATAGGCAGGTGTTCAGGGAAGTTGCAAGCCTTATGATTTCCTTCCTCACCAGGAACATTTCCCTGCATCTAGTACTGTCCCTACCGGATGAGGTACCTGTCCCTATTCTACCAACTTGCAAATGTGCGCCAAACCTGGGAGCTAGGGCCTTAGATAGTCTCTGCCTGACCCAAGATGGCTGCCAGACTCACATGGGGCGAGTGCATCCAATTGGATGCTTTGCCAGTGGCCCAAGAGACCAAAGAGGAACTGTGTTCCTTCTGACTTCCTCTCCAACAGCAGTGTCACTGCCGAAGAGCACCACCTGCAGTGGAGACAGTAAACTGCACCTGCCTACAAATCTCTAAAAGGGGGCCTTCCACCTGCTATCGTCGGGGCCCTTAGATGACCGTTGGTGCACTAGAGGTAGTCCTTCTACTCGGGTTCCCTCGGCACCAAGAGAGGGGCTCTTCCCAGGCAAAAGAATATAAAGCCCTTCTCGCTTTTCCTGCCGCGCACAGGTAGAGCTGTAGTTCAGAAATACTGTTGTTCCATTACATGGCATTACATTACCTGTCACCTTGAACTACACCTCCCAGGATTCCAGGCGTTCTGCATTAAAGTCTACAGGCTTCATGTAAATTAGCTCTCCCCTGCTGGCTGGAGGAGAACTGTACAGCAGTTAACAACTCAGCAAAAAAGGTGCAGAAAGGAAATACATTCGGAGAAGAGTCTTTGTCTCATAACTCCGTAGTTCTGGGCCTGGCTACATATATATTTAAGTTACTTATTTTTATATCAATGTGTTGCTGTTGGAGAATCAGAGAGGAATTTAAGCAATTTCATACACTCAGCACATCTGCAGGGGACATTTGACCTCCGTCAATGATGCTTGCATTGCTGGTGTATGGAATGATGCTGACATTAGTATCCTCCCAAAATTGCTGATCAGCTTTTATTTTGCATTAAAGTGAACCTGTCAACCTTTTTAAAATATTTAAAGTACAACTTCAACTTAGGATAAAACACCGCAGTGTGTCTTCCGTTACTTTGTTAGCCAGAAAAACAGCAACAAAGTGGATGTTATCTCCAACAATGATCTTCATTTATTTTCTTCCTTTTTGTCTGTTAAATATCCTGTTGAAAGTGTTTTGGGATATCTGTATGATAAGCGCAAAAAATATCTGTTGATCCTGCCAGAGGAGCTAATACCTTCCTCCGCTCCTGCTGTTGTGTTGTCAGTTGCATTGTTCCCGGGTGCAGTGGCGGCTTGTAACGCAGGGTGCATGGGCACTATCCCCCCCCCCCCCATACCCATCCATGTATCCGCCTCCCTAATCTACAGTGCCTTGAAAAAGTATTCACACCCCTTGAAATTTTCCACATTTTGTCATGTTACAAACAAAAAGGTAAATGTATTGTATTGGGATTTTATGTGATAGACCAACACAAAGTGGCACATAACTGTGAAGTGGAAGGAAAATGATAAATGGTTTTCAAATTGTTTTTACAAATAAATATGTGAGAAGTGTGGCGTGCATTTGTATTCAGCCCCCTTTACTAAAATCTAGTGGAACCAATTGCCTTCAAAAATCACCTAATTATTAAATAGAGTCCACCTGTGTGTAATTGAATCTCAGTATAAATACAGCTGTTCTGTGAAGCCCTCCGAGGTTTGTTAGAGAACCTTAGGGAACAATCAGCATCATGAAAGCCAAGGAATACATCAGACAGGTCGGGGATAAAGTTGTGGAGATTTTTAAAGCAGGGTTAGGTTATAAAAAAATATCCCAAGCTTTGAACATCTCACAGAGCACTGTTTAATCCATCATCCAAAAATGGAGAGTATGGCACAACTGCAAACCTACCAAGACATGGCCGTCCACCTAAACTGACAGGCCGGGCAAGGAGAGCATTCATCAGAGAAGCAGCCAAGAGGTCCATGGTAACTCTGGAGGAGCTGCAGAGATCCACAGCTCAGGTGGGAGAATCTGTCCACAGGACAACTATTAGTCGTGCTCTCCACAGATCTGACCTTTATGGAAGAGTGGCAAGAAGAAAGACATTGGTGAAAGAAAACCAAAAGAAGTCCCATTTGCAGTTTGTGAGAAGCCATGTGGGGGACACAGCAAACATGTGGAAGAAGGTGCTCTGGTCAGATGAGAGCAAAATGTTACTTTTTGGTTTAAAAGCAAAACGCTATGTGTGGTGGAAAGCTAACACTCCACATCACCCTGAACACACAATCCCCACCGTGAAACATGGTGGTGGCAGTATCATGTTGTGGGGATGCTTTTATTCAACAGGGACAGTGGAGCTGGTGAGAGTTGATGGGAAGATGGAGCCAAATACAGGACAATCTTAGATGAAAATCTGTGCAAAAGACTTGAGACTGGGGGGAGGTTCACCTTCCAGCAGGACAACAACCCTAAATATACAGCCAGAGCTACAATGGAATGGTTTACATCAGGGATCTCCAAACTACGGCCTTGCAGCTGTTGCAGACCTACACATCCCATGAGGCATTGTAAAACTCTCATATTCATAGGCATGACAAGGCATTATGGGACTTGTAGTTCCTGAACAACTGGAGGGCCATAGTTTTGAGATGCCTGGTTTACATTAAAGCATATTCATGTGATAGAATGGCCCAGTCAAAGTCCAGACCTAAATCCAATTGAGAATCTGTGGCAAGACTTGAAAATTGCTGTTCACAGACTCTCTACATCCAATCTGATAGAGCTTGAGCTATTTTGCAAAGAAGAATGGACAAAAATGTCACTCTCTAGATGTGCAAAGCTGGTAGAGACATCCCCAAAAAGACTTGCAGCTGTAATTGCAGTGAAAGGTAGTTCTACAAAGTATTGACTCCGGGGGGCTGAATACAAATGTACCCCACACTTTTCACATTTTGAAAACTATTTATCATTTACCTTCCATTTCACAATTATGTGCCACTTTGTGTTGATCTATCACATAAAATCCCAATAAAATAGATTTAAGTTTTTCATTTGTAACATGAAAAAATGTGGGAAATTTTAAGGGGTATGAATACATTTCAAGGCACTGCACATGCAGGGCGCTGCTCTAATAGGCTTAAAAAAAGGGTGCACTGCGCCCCAAGCCCACCCAGTTGTGTGACTATTCGCTAATGTCTTCTTAATTGGAGGGAGGGAGGAGGCGCCGTGGCGAGGAGGAGATGCAGGGGAAGCCGCCAGTCGCCGGGGGGGGGGGGGAGATATGCGGTTGACCAGACCAACCGTGGGAGGGGGGGACGTCATGGCTTTGGCCACCCCCCCACCAAAAATATACCACCAGCTGCCACTGCCAAGTTGTCTCTGTGAGCTACAGAACACCTGTCTCAATGCAATAGAGATGAGGAGAAAAGGAGGTTCCTGCAGTCCTAAAACAATTTCTATCATAGGGTGACCACTCTGCCCCTAATTAGATGCAGCATAGGGCCTTAAACATAAAATCTACCTTCTTCATAGAGAAAGAGGGGGATGGGAGGGTAAGGTATCATAAAAAAAGGCTAAGACCAGTGCTTTTTTTCAGGAGAACGCAGGGGAACACGGTTCCGAAACCTCTGGCACTGAATGTATTTTATGGCAACTAGTGCTGATGTGTGCTGAAGGATCTATTGATGCTGGCTTCTAGGGAATCTATTGTCGCTGGTGGGGATCTATTTTTGTGTGGGGGTCTATTGTTACTGGTTAGGGAATTTATGTTGCTGGGAAGGATTTACTGTTGAGGGAAGAGGTCTATTGTTGCTGGTTGTTGGAGGATCTATTGATGCTGGCTGCTAGGAGATCTGTTGTTGCTGGTTGGGGTCTATTGTTGCTGGAGTAGTAGTTTGTTGCCGGTACTCCATTGTTTTTTTAAATCTTAAGTTTTCATTAAAGCGTAACTTTAACTAAACCACCTTTCTGCCCCACCAATTTTTAAAAAGAGGGATGTGCACAGATGCACTGCCGTCCTGGCACATCTGCGCACGCGTGACATATTTTCATGCATTTGAACAAATGCTGCCAACTTCTGGTGTGTGGGCACTATAGTGCCCCACTGCATTTGTGCAGATGCACATAAATTACTCATATAATCGATTATTTTTACTTTCAAGCATTTTTATTTAAACCTATTAACAGAGCAAGCACAACAATAGCCAGAGCCCTGGCACATATTAATGGAGACACAGTAAAATAACTGGAACATAAACATGTGCATATGACAATCCAGGGGCAACTTTCGACTCTCTAGGTAGCCCAAAGTTAGAGCAAATGATATATTTAACATACCTGGGTATTTTTAAAATGCAAAGCTCTGGTTGGTAAATATATCATAGTATAAACCCATGAAACCGAAATATGTTAGGCTGTACCGAACCACAAAGTACATCCTTTGTAGTGGAGAACACTAGGAAAAAAGAAAAGAAAATGAAGGGGAAAAAAAGAGGAAGAAGAAGTAAACTTAGAACAAAGAGCTGGAAGAGAGAAAGAAAAGACGGGAACCTGGAGAGAAGGGGGCCACATATAGCTCCAGAAGGATCACATAAAACAGAACCAAGAGGCCTAGAAGCTGGACATGAATATACTCAGCCCAAGGACTCCAAACAGCCTCAAAACGTTTAGTGGTATCATTAACGACACTAGTCACTTGTTCATTTAGCATTATCCAGGATACCTTCCACGTCCACGCTATGGTAAGTTTGGCAATTAGAAACATAAAGGTCTGTGCATTGACCGGGGTAGGTTACCTATCGGTTCATTCAAAAGAGCAATACGAGGTTGCTGAGAAAAACCAGGATCCCCAACAGGGGCGGACTGACCATTGGGCCACTCAGGCCCTGCCCGAGGGGCCCCCAGCCACTAGGGGGCCCCATCGGGGTTGCCAGCCTCAGTAAAACCAGGGACAGTATGTAAAAATCTGTGTTTATTTTACATCTGTCTCTGAAATGTCCCTTACCAACATCCTTTTGGTCTAAAAATCCCAAGATTATAGCTGCCCCACCTCTCCAGTACCTTCTCAGCCAATAGAAACATGTCTGTGTGTACATGTATGTGTATACAGTGTGATTGTATACCGTGTGTGTGTGTGTGTGTGTATACTGTGTGGCACCATAAACTCAGATTGCCTGGGGGCCCCATAATCTCCTATTGCCCGGGGGCCCCATGAGTTGTCAGTCCACCCCTGATCCCCAACACTTTACGTATAAAGGCAAATACCTTATTCCAAAAACCCCCATGTTTCAGGCACTCCCACCCAATGAATAACAGCCGCGAAAACACGGGGCGAGGAAGACGATTAAAGCTTTGATAAACGATAGTGAACCATGTACCACCTGGTCATTACCTTTACATTTGCTTCCATAAGAGAGATATTTATTAAGAACTTACATGCTAAGCGGAGGGAAGAGTGTCAGTGCTCCAAGTCCTTATCAGAGGCCAAATCCATATCCCACGCCTGCATGTAAGGGATAATCTATTATTTTTTAACACTCATACATAGATCAATCACACATCGATATGTGTATGGCCACTAGTATTCATATTAAAGCAGAACTTTACTTCAAGTTCAAGGGTTCACTCCCTTCCTTCAGCCTGAGTTACAGGTGTTTTTTGGGGGGAAGCAAGATTAGCTTAGAGAGTCGGCTGCCTTTCATTGTTTTCAATGGAGCTGCTTACTTGCAGCTAATCGTGGGAGCACCCACTGGGTTTCTCACAGATGATCGCAAACAAGGTGCATTTGCAAGTGTGAATGCATTCTAATGGCTGAACAAGGTGAAGGAGGAGTGAATAAATGTAAGTATATTCTAAGGGGGAAGGCTAAGTCAAAGAGGAGCTTCACCTGGGACTTTGAAAATTAAAATATAGCAGCCACAAATACTATAGCCGTTGACTTTTAAGAAAAAGATACTTACCTGTCTATGGAGTCTAGCGCTGTCTTTGCTGCAGCCAAGGGCTTAGATCCCTGCCACTGCCAACTTGGATATAGGAGCCGGCTGTGACTTCCTGATGATCCACAGTCAGCTCTGAACAATGCATGCGTGAAATCGAGCAGTGCATGGAGAGTGGTCCCACGGTCTCTTGTCATATGTGACGTTATCCTAGGACAGTGATGGCGAACCTTGGCACCCCCAGATGTTTTGGAACTACATTTCCCACGATGCACAACCACACTGCAGAGTGCATGAGCATCATGGGAAATGTAGTTCCAAAATATCTGGAGAGCCAAAGTTTGCCATCACTCTCCTAGGAGGTTGTGGACAGGCAGGGGGTTGGTGTTCTGAGGCAACATCATGCTTGCCTAGGCAAGAATTAAGGAAGAGGAAGCGGGTACACATTAAAAAAAGGAGAGCTGCAATTTAGATATTGAATGGGGCAAAGAAGACATTAGGAGCAACTTTCTTTTTCTGGTGAAAGTTCACTTTAAGGGCTCATTTACACTTGTTTTCTTCTTCAACATACATTAACAGCTAGTTTACACTTGTTTCAAAATAAGGCTTCGGACAGGCTTTGTTAAAGCTCTCTGAAAGTCAAAGCTCCTGTCACTAAATAAAATGGTTAGTTTACAGTCCTGTTTACACCTTGCTTTTGCTTTGCTTCGGCTTCCCTTCAAAAATTATACCCCATGTAGCTTTAGTGGTGCTTCAAAGCGTCTTCAAAGCCTGCTCAATGCCTCCATAGAAGTCTATGGCAAAGCGTGCTTGAAGCCCCACCGTAGCCCCACAGAAGCCTCATTAAATTCCCATAAAGCCTCACCAAAGCCCCACTGAAGCCCCACCGAAGCCCCATTAAAGCTCCACCGAAGCCACATCGAAGCCTCATCTAAAGCACTAAGCAAAACCAAGGTGAAAACAGGACTGTAAGCTAAGCATATTATTTAGTGACAGAGGCTTTGACTGGCGTTCAGAGAGCTTTAACAAAGCCTAACCGAAGCCATGTTTTGGAGCAAGTGTAAATTAGCCCTAAGAGAATCTTTGCATTGCTCTACATTTTTTTTTTGTACCAATGGAAGTATGCACATTCCATATGTGTGACAGATCCCTATTGAAGTAGGAGTAAGTACTACAATGATCCTCACTGTCTTCCAGATCCAAAGCCAAGCAGCTGCCCTGTTGCATAGTATCCACAGGGAGTTGCTTGTTCAGTACAGATGTCATGCAGAGAATTACTTGCATCTGTCTAAGTGAATAAAAGGCATTTTATGATTAGATTAGATGGAGATGGTGAAGGCATTCTCTGAATGGAGCCCATGCAGAGGGTGGCATGAGATCAAGAAAATAGCAAGGATTACTGAAGGAGTGGTGGCTCCTCCATTTCCAAGGGGATTGGCAAAAAAAAAAAACACGACTTAAGGATTTGTCAACCTCGTTCTTTCTACAAACCCTTAAAATAATAACATAGACTGCGCAATATGGGTTTAATGACCCGTTTTATTAAGAAAAAATTTAATAAATAACACCACATTAACATAAACAATAAACAATTTTAACAAAGCAACCAGAAGGGGATGTTTGGGTGTCTTTAAAAGCACAATTTATAAGTAGATTAACCCATGTCATCAGCCGCACCCCAAGTGGCTTAAAGACGTTACAAACTCACACACTCACTTGTGCCGCGTACACACGATCGGAAATTCGGCCAGCAAAAGACTGATGAGAGCTTTTGGTTGGAAAATGCGACTGTGTGTATGCTCCATTGGACTTTTGCTGGCCGAATTCCCGCCAGCAAAAGATTGAGAGCAGATTTTCAATTTTTGGGTCGGAAAAAGTTTTAATCGGAAATTCCTTCTTTCTTGGCGGTCGACAGTTCAGCAAACTTTTGTGTGACCGTGTGTATGCAAGCCAAACTTGAGCGGAATTCCGTCAGAAAAATCTTGGGTGATCCGCTCGAGTGTACGTGGCATAACTTTTTCCCCTAGCTAATGGGAGAACCACCAATAACCAACTCCATACCACAGATGGGCCCCACAGTTTTTGTAACAATTCAGGGATTAACTGACCCCCCACAGACCCCCTGACCCACCAAGTTGCTGTGACAAAATGATTATTATTATTTTTTTTTTTTCAATCTTACCTCCTCACAACCCTTGACTTGTAACAAACCGCAAGTCTAGGGCGAGTGGGGGAGAAACCTCTTCGCCATAACTTTCCAAAATGAATGCCCAGCATCTTTCACTTGACCAACCCTTGCAGCTTCACCCTGTCTACCTGACCCTCGCCCTCCAATCAGATAAGACCTACATCTCTTTTCACATTGAGCTCACAATATTTCTGACCTGTTCCTCCCCTTAGTCATGTACTGTAGCTGCTCCATCCATTTGCTCTTCTCTGGGTCTCACTATAGCTGGAATTTAGCTTTAAAGGAGGGACTGTCATTTTGCACCTCGATGCATGACAACTGTTTTCCTACAGGTGTGACATTGTAGCAAATATCGAGAGCATGTTTTACAGACATTTCCCAGCTATGGTGATAATGCTTCCTCCCAGGAATTCCCTCATAGGGTTAACAGATGGCTTTCAAATCCAGAAAGGAACATTTGTGTTGGTGTAATTTGCAGCCGTCTCACATGGCTGCCAAATTTCTAAAGTCAGAACAATGCGCGGGAACATGAATAGCGCTGTTGGTAAAATTATATATTTTATAGCCCAGAGTGTGAAACAAAAAGAAAATTCTCACATTCACTGACGCTCAGTCTCATTCTTAATAGAAAGACATTGGATCGGTTTCTTCTCTGTATTATTAAGGTAGCAGCTCCGCTGACGGACTTAACCTTTGCATCTCGCTTTTTTTTTCTAGTCTCTTCAATGTGCTAAAGTTATTATTATTATTATTATTATAGAGAATTTATATAGCACCAACAGTTTGAGCAGGACTTTACAACATGAGGGCAGACAGTACAGTTACAATACAAATCAATACAGGGGGGATCAGAGGGCCCTGCTCGTTGGAGCTTACAATCTAGAAGGGAGGGTCAAGGGGAACAAAAAGTAATAACTGTGGGGATGAGCTGATGGAGAATATAAAAATACAGTTGTTAGGTGTGGGTGGGTAGGCTTCTCTGAAGAGAAGGGTTTTAAGGGATCGTCTAAAAGCTAATAGAGTAGGAGATAAGCGGACAGATTGGGGTAAGGCATTCCATAGGATTGGGGAGGCTTTGAAAAAGTCCTGGAGGCAAGCATGGGAGGAGGTGACGAGGGAGCAAGAGAGCAGGAGGCCTTGAGAGGAAGTTAAACTTTAGTTACATTATTCTTGTCAGCATACTGAAGTCTATGTACTACAGCAGGGCTCAAAATTTCAAGTCCTGAGCTACTAGCCAGGCTCTAAGGGTTACTCGCCACCAGTTGCCCAGCCCAACCCCTACCATGCCCCGCCCCTAATCCTGCCCCTATATACGACCTCATAAATTCTCATGAAATGACACTTAAATGTTTTATGCAGAATTAAGTTACACAAATAAATATTAACAACAACGATATCACGCATGTCAATTAATACAGCCTCACCCGTGTCCATCAAGGCAATGTGACCAGTGCCCACTAACGCAGCCCCACCTGTGTCCATCATTGCAGCCTCACCCATGCAGCCTCACCTGTGTCCATCATTGCAGCCTCACCCGTGTCCATCATTGCAGCCTCACCAGTTCAGCCTCACCTGTGTCCATCATTGCAGCCTCACCAGTGCAGCCTCACCTGTGTCCATCATGGCAGCCTCACCCATGCAGCCTCACCAGTGCAGAGGGGGGGGCCGGATCATTATAGCGGAAGATAGTGTGGAGGAAGAGGAAAGCCAGCTTTATCACAGAGCGGGGTTTGCCCACTGTAACAGCTGACATTACAATTGCAGTCACAGCCCCGCCCTCCTGACCTCGCACCTGTGACAGACAGAACGCACCCTGGCATTGGACTGGCATTCTATCTGTCACAGGTGCGGGGTCAGGAGGGTGGGTTGTTTGTGATGGCATGCGGACTGCAATTGAAATGTAAGCTGTTGCAGCAGGCAAGCCACGCTCTGTGATAAAGCCGGCTTTCCTCTTTCTCCATGCTCTCTTCCACTATAATGATCCGTCTGCCCTCTCTGTTCCTCCACACTCTTTTTCTCTGGGAGAATGGCTCCCATTGCTTGCTCGCCCCCCCTGCTCCCAGGCAGACCAAGTCCCTGCCAACCTTCATTTTTGCTTAGAAAATTTGAGGACTGCACTACAGACAAATAATTTTATATTACCATGCTCTGGGCAGGGAACAAACATACCCCCTTATAGGACCCCAGATGACGTCTTTTGAGGACGAAACGCGTTGGGACTCCTACTGCAGCTGTGCCTTTTTTATGATATAAGCGCTTGATTCATTGCATACATGTAAGTTCATTACTTGTTTTATTAAATTTCTTTTAAACGGATTCACACTATTGTGGCCCTCATTTCCTTTTTGTATGAGTTCTACAATGTGCGCTGGAATATATGGCTGAAGATTCTTTCATTATCTGAGTACTTGATTGAAAGTTCCCTGGAGAGTTTTTTTACGTCTGAGAGATCTACCTAAGAGTGCTTAAAGTCTGCGTGATCCTTCGAATATATATTCGTTTGGATCCATTTAATCTGGTAAGCTCACATCCTAATTGGTGATGGAAATGCCACGGGGTGTCTGCATGCTGTCTTCATAGAAAGAAGGTTGACGGTGTTCTTCTCTTCACGTGTGGATTGGATTTAAATTTATAAGAGACTTTTTTTGTGTATCTTTCTGGACTTTTTTGCAATATTTGATGCTTTTTATTTCTTTATTTTTTCACATTTCAAACTGTGCACGTGGGGAGTGTTTTGATAAGCATCATTTATGAACGTTATATAATCTTGACATTTACATAATATTGTCATATCACTATGTGGTTATAAACAAGGTCACTTTTCTTCTTTTTTAGCGCTACACTATAGTTTAATATTTGCAATTTGTTCACGTTTCTATATCCTTGTGATCGTGTTAGCAGCTTTCTTTTTTTTTTTTTTTTTTGGGGATAGCGCAGTGTTGACTGGCATTGACAGTTTTGGATATACCCCCTTATAGGCCCAGTGCCTTTAACCCCTGTTAGCCAGCCACTTTCTGATGCTGAAAAGGACAAATGGACAATGATGTCAACTGATATAAAATAATTTCACAGGCAAAATACACACTGCTTGGAGGTTAGGCCAACAGCACTGCTGTTTGATATCCTCAACTTACAATTTCATTGAGGATTTATATCTAAACCTGTTGTAATAAGGCGTATCATAATATTCCAATAGCTTAGGAGTCTTACCTGTGAAGGCTCTCATTGATCCAGGTCATGGTATATCTCTTAGTAGTTGGTCACATTCAACTGGAATTGTTCTGTAATATTGAAGACTTCGGTAGCTTGTCCAAGTGATTTCAGTTCTATTAAATGTTGGGAAAAACACCCTATCATATACATATATTCAAAAAGTAGCACCAACCCTTGATCCAATATGTAAAGGCAGATATTTTTTTGTCTAAAAAACTGGAAGGGAGTTGGTAAAATTGTGGAACCATCTCTTTCTAGTTAGATCCCATCCTAGGTGTCAAGAAGGCTTTATAAATGGCTGAAGGTGTGAATTGTTGACAAAACGCTGGGGTAAAGATCCTAAAATGGCATTATATGTGGAAGACAAATGATGTTGAAGGCCTCCAGCTTCATTTATTGGTGACTGTTTCAGTCGGCCATAGATAACCTCTTCCACGCCTCTTGTGAATCTTGTGGTCCTTTGTCCAAAATGTGCACCTCACTGTCCTCAAAAGAATGTCCTTTTCCTTAGGATGTAATAAACAGCTTGAATCTTGACTTGTAGAATTTGCCCTCCTACGTTGAACCATTCGTTTGTTGAGAGGTTGCTTCATCTCCTCAATGTAAAGGTCTGTGCATTCCTCACTGCACTGCATATACAGTACCAAGTTACTTGGCTTGTATTTGGGTGTTGGATCCTGGATGCACAAGCTTCTGTCTCTGTGTATTGCTGGGCTTGAGGCTCATTTCACACTGGGGCGGTTTTCAGGCGCTACAGCGCTAAAAATAGCGCCTGTGTAGCGCCTGAAATAACTGGCCCCTTTTACTCCAGTGTGAAAGCCGGAGGGCTTTCACACTGGAGCGGTGCGCTGGCAGGACATTGAAAAAAGTCCTGCTAGCTACATCTTTGGAGCGGTGAAGGAGCGGTGTATATACCGCTCCTAAACCGCTCCTACCCTGCGGGCGGTTTTAACCCTTTTCCGGCTGCTAGCAGGGGTTAAAACTGCCCCACTAGCAGCCGCATACCGCCGCTAAAATGACGGTAAAGTGTCGCTAAAAATAGCGGCGCTTTACCACTGACACCCGCACCGCCCCAGTGTGAAGGGGGCCTTAAAGATACAGGGATGCAATGTCTAATGTCACATACACACGACCGTATTTTCTGGCAGAATAGGTCAGACGGAATTATTCCCTCGGATAGTCAGATCGTGTGCGAGATGATCCGATCGTTTTTCTTAAAAAAATTCAGACGGACCTTTAAATAGAACATGTTTCAAATCTGTCCGACAGACACAATTCCTATCAGGAAAACCATTTGTCTGTATGCTGGTCTGACGGACCAAATACGAGGGCAGCTGTTGGCTACTGGCTATTGAACTTCCCATCGTACGTCATCACGTTAAAAAGAATGGACTTTCGAACGGACTTTAGTCTGTTCATGTGTGGGCAAGTCCGTTCGTTTGGAAGTCCGTCATAACTCCATCAAAAGTCAGTCGGGAAGACCTTTTCTGCCGGAAAGTCCGGTCATGTGTACGCGGCATTAGAAGACCTGTTACATAAAATGTGGATGCTTATTTTACCCCACCACCTTGCATGTCAACTGGAGCCAAGTGAAAAGTCTTTGTGCTAGAGCTCTGGACCCGACCCTCCACATGTGACAGATTTTGCACATGCTGATTGGCTAACCAGTCCACATTGTGGGGAGATATGGAGAGAACCATGTGCTCCCCATACCCTGAAATTCAGAATGTTTCACTTGGCTCTATCAGACTTTTACAAAGGAAATATTTGGGCTTTTATATCTATCTATGTTCAGTTTTAATGAGGGTAGGTAGGAAAGGTAGGTACCCTTCCAGGATCTAGCCTGTCTGATCTGGGGGTGCAGTAGAAAAGTCAAGGGGGCATAATGCCAACACGTTATCTTTTTATCATCTCCTCTCCTCATTCCCTACATGCAAGTATGCAAATTACCAAGTCACCCCAGTCTTCGACTGTATTTATTGGGCTGAAGGGCACTGGCATTTGTACTGGAAGCCCTGGATACATCAGCATTCTCCCATCATATTGGATTCCACCTAGCACTTCAGAGTCAACCCTTTTTTCATCAATTCCCCCCATTACATCACCACCTTCAAAGCAAAGTTGCCCTTTTTCCATCAAAGTCCTGCTTCCTATTGGAGTCCCCATCACAGCAGTGTCCCCCCTATCACCACAGTATCTCCCCATCACAACAGAGTTCCCCCAACATCACAATGAAGTATCCCTCTACCACAACCAGTGGCGGTTGTTGACGCTGTTTGCCGGTTAGTCCGGCACTTACCCCATCGTGGCGGTGGCAGGCAGCGAGCTCCAGTCCTCTTCTCCATGGCGGCTTCCAGCTCCTCCCGTCCTCCTCCTAGGCGTCCAATAGGATCGTCTGCGAGGTTCAGCCAACTGAGTGAGCGGTGTCAAAACCTGCTTCCCGATTGGCTGGGAGGAAGATCAATGTTACAACAGTGAATATTCATTTGCTGTTGTAACACACCTGGGTGAGATCAGAGAGCACTCTCTGCGACCCAAACCCACCCTATATTGAAGCCTATTGGAGCCTTTGGCTCTAATCAGTGCTTAAAAAATTAGCCTCCCCGTTTTGGAATCCATGCACCGGTGTCCTGAAAGGGGCCGGACGCATAGATAGGGAAGGCTGTGATGGATAGGGGGGGCTGCGTCCATGCGCCCCTTAATCACAACAGTCCCTCCCATTCCTTCATCACAACATAGTTCCCCTTTCATAATGATCAATAAATTATGCCATGCATCTTAGTCCACCCCCACCCCACCCCTACACCATTGAAACAAGGGATTCAGTGCATTGGATAGGGACAGGGCACTATAAAGCCTTACCAACTTGACACAGCCGAGGTTGCATGCCCCCCAGCCCATCGAATTAATGACACAAAGGACAATCCATGAGGGGCACCATTCTGAGGTGGGGGTGCAATGCCCACCACAGGACCCCCCCTAGATTTGTCCCTGTACTCTGACCAACTTGTCCTAAAACCTTCATATTAAAAAGACAGTGTCTACCCTCCCAACTGTTTTCCTTTTATATTTTATTATTATTTTGTTGTTTTATAAAACTACAGGTGCACTTTAAATGCTCCATCCATATGTGTGCACGTTAGTATCTTATCTTATTATAACAGCAAAACCACTGGGCTCTGTCAAAGCAAAAGGCAGATAAATGTGTGATTGATATTCAAATTACAGCACAGTCTTTGAAGGAGAAATACAAAAGGATCCGTAATAGCTTGTATCCAAAATAACTTTTTAAGCTTTTAGCAATCAAACACAAAAGTACAAAGTGTACCAGAACACACATGTATGATCACAGGATCTGCTTCCCATCCTGATTCGGAATGCTATTTTACACAGGATATAATCCTTGTGTGAAATGACGGAAGTCTGGAGCAGAATATTAATGCAATAGCCGCCCGGAATTGTGGAATCGGAAAGAGTTGAAAGTGTCCCTCCAGTTTTCATGCAAAATGGTGTTGTTTGTATCTGCAATCTGGTCTTTGCAGGGGCACCAACACAATTTGTTGGATTTAAAGGACATGTAAAGTGGTATTTGCTTTATTTAAAGTAGCATGAAAGGCAACACTTTGTTATTTGCCATCTGTGTCCCATTTGGGAGATTTCCTTTTCCTTCCTGTCCCATAGCCAAAACAGGAACGGGGGTGGGGGGATCCTGACCAGGGTCATCACAACTAGTGTCCCCATTGGAAGCTTTCTCCGCTATTTCTGTTCTGGTGAGACCCAAAATTTGGGATTTACTTTCACATTAACCACTTCAGCCCGGGAAGGATTTACCCACTTCTTGACCAGGCCTTTTTATGCAATACGGCTCGGCGTCGATTTAACTGACAATTGCGCGGTCGTGCGACGTTGTACCCAAACAAAATTTGATATCCTTTTTTTCCCCACAAATAGAGCTTTCTTTTGGTGGTATTTGATCACCTCTTTTTATTTAGTGCGCTATAAACAAAAAAAGACAATTTGGAAAAAAGCAATATTTTTTGCTTTTTGCTATAATAAATACCCTCAAAAAGTATATTAAAAAAAACAAATTTCTTCCTCAGTTTAGGCCGATATGTATTCTTCTACCTATTTTTGGTAAAAATCACAATAAGTTTATATTTTTTGGTTTGCGCAAAATTTATAGCGTCTACAAGATAAGGAATTGATTTATGTCATTTTTATTATATATATATATATATATATATATATATATATATATATATATATATTTTTTTTTTTACTAGTAATGGCGTTCTGCAATTTTTATCAGGACTGCAACATTTTGGCTGACAGATCAGACACTTTTGACACTATTTTGGGACCATTGACATTTATACACTGATGGGTGTTAAAAATTGCCACTGATTACTGTATAAATGTCACTAGCAGGGAAGGGGTTAACACTAGGGGGCGCTCAAGGGGTTAAATGTGTTCCCTATTGAGTGTTTCTAAATGTGGGTCGATAGAACAGACTGGGGGAGGAGACCGATCGTTGTTCCTAAGCAGTAGGAACAACAGATCTCCTCGCCCCTGACAGAATGGCGATCTGTCGTTTTTCATTGACAGGTCTCCATTCTGTCCTCCTCGGGAACAATCGCAGGGTAGCCTATGGCCGCTCGCATTGGCTCCTATGTCACTCAGCGGGCGTACGAGCGCGTGCCCCCTATACTCCTTGGAGCACCCGCTGTACAGCTACAGCGATTTGTGCAGGAGTGACATTGTGCTGCCGTGTTTCGACGGTGGGCGGTCGGGAAGTGGTAAAACAGGACATATTGCAAGTAGACATGTGCACTGCCGAAAATGTTGTTAGTTTTTGTCTTCTTTTCATTTGTTTCATTTTTTTTTTTTTCGGGTCATTCGTTATTATCGCAATTCGTAAATTCATAAATTTGAAAATTCGTTAATTTGTAAATTCGTAAATTTAGAAAATCTGAAACTAAGAAAGAAAAATCTGAAAATTCGAAAGAATAACTAACTAACTAACTATTAAATTACAGGTATTGGAATTTCTTTTCAAATTTGGCTTAGTGAGCGTTACGAATACAAATTTATCCAAAGTTACGAATTACCCGAAATAACGAATGCAGCATCTAAACAAATGGAACAGAATGAATTAATAATAAATAATAATGATACGTTTTACGAAGTTATTATAAGTAAATTATTTCAGATTTTCGAATTTTCGAATATTTAAATTTACGAAAATTGTAATTAACGAATATTTGGAAAAATTTGTTAAAGGGGTTTTCGTTAATTCTAAAATATCTGAATTAACGGATTTGTCGAAATTCGGAACAAAACAAATTGCACGTGGCTAATTACGAGGGTGCATCTCCCTAATAGGGACACAAACAGTAATAAAGACCTGACAGATATTTTAGCCCCTCTCCTCTCCAAGTTTTGCCTTTAGTTATACTTTAACTCCTTCCTGCTACCTCCAGATGGCCCTTTGGGTGGGTTTTAACAGCACTCCCGCAAGGTAACCCACTCTGGGAAGTGCTTCTCCAAGGGGTCTACCAGATGTGGGGAGGAGCCGCGAGCGCTGCCGGGAAACCCCAGAAGAGGATGTTCGGGGCCACTTTGTGCAAAGCGAGCTGCACAGTGGAGGTTAGTATGATATGTTTGTTATTTTTATTTTTATTTACCTTTACAATCACTTTAAAGTTTGAATTTGCGGGAATTGGGGTGATCTGAGGCCTGAAAGTGCATGAATTGGGGTGATCTGTCCCTAAAGGTGCAGTAATTGGTTCTGATCTGAGGCCTAAAGGTGCATGAAGTGGGGCTGATTTGATCCCTGATTGTGCAGGAATTGGGTTTGATATGAGGTGTGATGGTGCAAGAATTAGGGCTGATCTGAGGGTACAGGAATTGGAACTGGTTTGTGGTCAGAAGGTAAAAGAACTGGAGCTGATCTGACATCTGAAGGTGCAGGAATTGGGGTGATCTGAGGTGTGACAGCGGCGCGCAGGCGCACTGGGCAGGCCACAGATCACGGCGATATGCCGCGAGTGTTGCCCTCTGTGCGCATGCGCGGGAGTGACGTCATCGCGGCTTCGGCGAATCACAGCGCTGGAGCCGCGAGACCCGGAAGTCGCTCCGGGATCCATGGCAGCAGCGAAGAGGAAGACGGAGGACTGCTTTGGGGGCTTCGTTCTCAGGTAAGTTATTCATAATGAGCAAGTATGCTATGCGTTTTTTTTTCCCTTTACTTCCTCTTTAAGGTGTGTGAATTGGGACTAATGTGTGATCTGAGGTGTAAAGGAGCAGGAATTGGGGAGACCTGAGGTGTGAAGGAGCAGGAATTGGGGTGATCTAAGGTGTAAAGGAGCAGGAATTGGGGTGATCTGAGGTGTGAAGGAGCAGAAATTGGGGTGATCTGAGGTGTGAAGGAGCAGAAATTGGGGTGATCTGAGGTGTGAAGGAGCAGGAATTGGGGTGATCTGAGGTGTGAAGGAGCAGGAATTGGGGTGATCTGAGATGTGCAGGAACAGGAATTGGGGTGATCTGAGGTGTAAAGGAGCAGGAAAGGGGGTGATCTGAGGTGTAAAGTTGCAGGAATTGGGGAGATCTGAGGTGTAAAGGAGCAGGAATTGGGGAGATCTGAGGTGTGAAGGAACAGGAATTGGGGTGATCTGAGGTATAAAGGAGCAGGAATTGGGGAGATCTGAGGTGTGAAGGAGCAGGAATTGGGATGATCTGAGGTGTGAAGGAGCAGGAATTGGAGTGATCTGAGGTGTGAAGGAGCAGGAATTGGGGTGATCTGAGGTGTGAAGGAGCAGGAATTGGGGTGATCTGAGGTGTGCAGGAACAGGAATTGGGGTGATCTGAGATTTGAAAGCTGAAGGAATCAGGGCTGATCCAAGATTTGAAAATACCAGAATTAGGGTTCACCTGAGGTTTGAAAGTGCAGGAATTGGGGTGATCTGAGGTATGAAGGTGCAGAAATTGGGGCTAACTTGAGATCTGGAATTACCAGAATTAAAGGGGTTGTAAAACCTTTTCTGTTTTTTTTTTTTACTTTAATACATCCTATGCATTAAGGTGAAAAAATGTCTGACACTGACCACCCCCCCAGCCCCCCCCCCCCCCCATTTACTCACCTGAGCCCCTATGCTCTCTACCTCTCTGCCTGTTGTCTCGGCTCTTGGTTGGATAGATTTATAGCAGCGCAGCCAATGGCTCCCGCTGCTGTCAATCACATGCAATGACGCCGGGGCTGAATCCTGCATTCTGTGTGAATGTACACAGGAGCAGGACTCTGTAGCACGCCCTCATGGATGTCCACCTTAGGGTAGACTTCTCCAACGTGGGCACTGGACCCCAGAAGTTGAGGTTCGGGGCATCTCTGTGCAAAACAAACTGCACAGTGGAGGTAAATATGACATGTTTGTTGTTTACAACCCCTTTAAGGTTGATCTGAGGAATTTGCAAGAACTGGAGCTGATATGAGGTGTGAAGGTGCAGGAATAGGAACTCCTCTGGGTTCTGAAAATAGCAGAATTGGTGCTGAAAGGTCTGAAGAAGCAGGCATCGGGGCTTAAGTCAGTATTGTTCCATGGAATGCCAATTGTCTAATGCTTGAAAATTGATACCTAATGTGGAATGGATTGCTGACCCCTGGCAGAGAAGCCGCGTGCTAACAGACCTGCAGCAAAATATCAGTGCCATAAACCAGTGATCTGTGTGCTCTAATACCGCACAATAACGATATGAGATGCATTGTGGAGGCACCTGCAATTTATACTACTCTGTGTGTTTATAGAATACAATAAATGCCTTACCCATATACCTTAAAATACAGCACTATGCTTCTCAGGAGAGAAGAGAACATGTGGCAATCTCCCGATACAGTTTATTCTTGCTCTTCCTTTTATATATGTGATAAATAAACTTTATATTCCCATTTAACCAATTTGGAGGAAGAATTACAAGGCGGCTCTTTGCAGCTCTGTGCAGAAGAAACAATGGAAAAATGAGAGGGAAATATTTCAGGGCAGGCATTAGGTGGAAGCTTAACGAGGACCTTTCAATAAAAAAATAAAATGTGTCAGTTGTTGAGTACATGAGATTTGTTACAGCTTCTTCCCAATTTTTGGGACCGTCTTGAAGAGGAAGTAAACCCTTATGGGTTTTACTTCCTCTTTATTCTCCTGCAAAGTAAAAGCATAATGGGCTAGTATGCGTCGCATGGCCGCCGCGGCCTACCTAGATTCAGGCATCCAGCCCCTTTCAGCAGCGGGTGTGTTTTTTTTAAGCACCTGATTAGAGCCATAGTCTCTAATAGGCTTCAAAATAGGGTGGGCTCAGAGCAGGCATGTACTGGCCATTGGGACTACCGGGAGTTTCCCGGTGGGCCGATGGCTCAGTGGGCCAATCAGGTGAAGTCCTGGAGCCACTCCTGACAGTGAGTGATCGCAATTTCACTCCTGTCACCAACCCTTGCTGTAGAGAGGATTAACTTCTTGAGATCCATGCTATAGCTGAATGACGGCTACAGCGTGGACCTGCTTTGCCGGGACTACATCTATTGACGCCGTCCCGTGCACGAGCGGCCTGCGCGCCCCCCTGAGGGGCACGCGCGGTGCGCTCTGTGATCAGCAAGTCTATGAGACTCGGCTGATCACAGATCGGAGCAAGGCGTCGATCCTGACCCCTTACCACGTGATCAGCTGTCAGCCAATGACAGCTGATCATGTGATCACAACAGAGCCGGTAATCGGCTATTTTTCCTCCTCATGCTGACAGCTGATCACCGGCGGCCGTGATCGGAACATCAGTCCCGATCACGGCGAGCTGGGGACAGCTCATCAGTGCCCAACTGCCCCCTGCCAGTGCCACCTAAAATATAGCAAAAAGTGCAACCCATCAGTGCCCACAGTGCCACCCATCAGTGCCCACAGTGCCACCCATCAGTGCCCACAATCTGCCTCGCACACAAAGTGCTTCACCTCAGGGCCACATATCCGTGCCCATCAGTGTCATGTACCAGTGCCCATCAGTGCCCATCAGTGACACCTATCAGTGCCCATCAGTCCCACCTATCAGTGGTACCTATCAGTGCCCATCCGTGCCACCCATCCGTGCCACCCATCCGTGCCATCTTATCTGTGCCCATCAGTGCCGCCTTATCTGTGCCCATCAGTACTGCCTTATTTGAGCCTATCGGTGCCACCTTATCTGTGCCTATTAGTGCCGCCTTAACTGTGCCTATCAGTGCCCACCAGGGCCGCCTATCAGTGCCCACCAGCGCCGCCTCATCAGTGCATTTCAATGAAGGAGAAAAATTACCTGTTTGCAAAATTTTATAACAAACTATTAAACATGATTTTTTTTTCTTTTTTATTTTGCATCTCTTGCAACTCCCAGCTGTAATTAAATACCACCAAAAGAAAGCTCTATTTGTGGGGAAAAAATGATAAAAATTTCATTTGGGTACAGTGTTGTATGACCGCGCGATTGTCATTCAAAGTGCATCAGTGCTGAAAGCTGAAAATTGGTCTGCGCAGGAGGGGGGTTTAAGTGCCCAGTAAGCAAGTGGTTAAGCTTTCTGCACCGTCCTGGGGGAGAATGACAGCCGGCTGACTTTCCTTTCTCTCTCCCCTTATCACTTACCACAGTGACTGGAGAGAGGAACACAAAGCTGCCTTCAGTACTGTGAGTACACGTGGGAGGGAGAGGAGAGTGGAGACACCATGATCTAAGGGTGGCGCCGATGGGGACACGCTGATCTACGGTGGGGCGCCAATGGGGGGCACTCTGATCAAAGTGGGCCAGTCTGGATGATGTTCAGGGCGAAATTTTTGTCCCAGTCCAACCCTGGCTCAGAGTGCAGAGCATTGAAACATGAGCCCACCCAAGTGTTACAACAGCGAATTAATATTTGCTGCTGTAAAGCCTCATACACACGACCAGACTTTGTACAAAATTTCCTGTGGACTTTTGTACAAAGGGCGTAGTCCACAAGTTTGTATTGCATTCACACGATCTGACTTTTTAGGCAACAAACACGAACGTAGTGACGTTTCAACGTACTGACAACACTTCAAAAGAGGACGTTCAATTACTCCAGCGCCACCTTTGGTCAACTTCTGTATTGTAGTCTGATCTTTTGCATTGGTTCTGAGCATGCGTGTTTGTACCTTGTACAAAAGTCCAATGGTTTTGCATACACACGATCGGACTTTGCTCCATCAGACTTATGTTGTCAAAAGGTTTGTCCGTTCGCACAGCCAACAAAAGTCCGATGAAAATGGAAAAAGTTTGTCCGATGGAGCGTACACGCGGTCGGATGTTGCTCCAAAACAGATAATTTGCATGTTTGTTGTCAAAAAGTCCAATCATGTGTACGGGCCTTAACACTGATCCTCAATCCAGCCAATCTGAGACCCATTTTCTGAATGGCCAAAAAGAGAAGGGTCCCAATTGGCTGCTAAGTAGGAGGTGGGAGGAAACAGAAGATACGGATGCCCGTGGAGAGCAGGGGAAGGGAGAGCCATTGCAAGGTGAAACGCTGCATAGATGGGGTAAGTGCACCTGACCCCCTCGCTGACCGACTGACCGCAGGGGGGGTTTGGTACTGTCTGTCCTCCCCCCCAAAAAAAAATGACTACCGGCCCTCACTGCCAGCCAGCATCAATAGAGTCTCCGGGACACAGCAACAATAGACCTTTCCCTCAACAGAAGATTCCACCCAGCAAGAATAGATACCCCACCAGCAACAACAGACCTCCCCAGCAACAATAGATCCACCTAAGCAACAATAGACCCTTGTCAGCAACTTAGATCCCCCAAGAGGCCAGCATCACTAGACCCCCCAGCAACAATAGACCCTTGTCAGCAACTTAGATCCCCCAAAAGGCCAGCATCACTAGACCCCCCAGCAACAATAGACCCTTCCCTTGACAGTAGGTCCCACCCAGCAACAATTGCGCCCCCTGCATCAATAGACCTACCAGCGACAATAGAACTCACAGCAACCATAGATCTCACAGCAGCCAGAATCAATAGACAGCATACCCCAGCACCCCTTGCCATTTTTTACATTCAGTGCTGAACATGCCCCCCCATTCCTGCTGAAAAGAAGCCCTGATCGGGCACATTTTTTTCGCATCTGTACATTGTTATTTAAAACTTATGGAGCTCTGTAGTTGGGATATCACTTCATTATTTAAAACGTATTTTAAATCGTAGAAGTTGGTGTATTAGTCACTGTATCACGGATCTACATTTTGTGACACATTTCACATTTGGTAACTTTGTGTAATTTTGGTCTTTGTTTATACATATAGAGCAGCAGCACTATTCACTTTTAGTTATTTTAGGTTGTACGTGGGAACACAAATAAGGTGTTATCAGCAGCTTTGTGGTTTTATTTTGGGGATATTTTGTTTTTGAGTGGAAAAGCGGGAGTAATTATCTATATATTAATAGTAGCGGCATGGTCATGCGCAATGATGTCAATGCGACCTTAGCAACCTATACACAGCTGAAGAAAATCCAGGATATCTTTATTTTAATTTTATTTTTTTATTGTTTTTATTGAAAATAATCAAGAATACATAGTTACATAGTATACAAGAATACAGTGTTGGACAAACATTGTAGCCCAAAGCATGTTTGGATACAAAAGAGAAAAATCCAATATAAGGCAACAATAGATAACACAGATCCCTCAAGATCGGCTAACGGCCTTCTCTCCCTTCACCTCCTGCACCCCAAATGGGATCAAACTGTGCAGGAGGAAGCCGGGTGAGTCCGCCTGACACTTCTCAGTCATTTAGTGCATTAGTATAACTGCGATGCTGTCATTTAGAAAGGAACTTATAACTTGAGGCTCTGGACCTGTAATACTAAGAACTTAAAGAGGAAGTAAAGCGCACCCTGTAAGGCAAAGGCATAATGAGCTAGTATGCATAGCATACTAGCTCATTATGAGTAACTTACCTGAGAACGAAGCCCCCGAAGCAGTCCTCCGTCTTCCTCTTCGCCGCTGTCATGTATCCCGGATCGACTTCCGGGTCTCGCTGCTCCGGCGCTGTGATTCGCCGGAGCCGCGATGACGTCACTCGTGTGCATGCGCACAGGAGCGGGCACACGCGGCATATCTCCGCGATCTGCGGCCTGCCCAGTGCGCCTGCACTGGGCAGGCCGCAGATCATTGTAAGGGTTTACAACCACTTTAAAAGCCTTTTGAACTGTAAGCCAAGGTGCGGAGAGGAAACCCCTCTCACCTTAGCTCATCTAGGCTAAATTGTAGGATTAACAAAAAGAACCTTAGCCAAAATTTTGCAAAGAGTTAGCCTGCAGAGGCTCATGGTTGCACCGAGTATGTATGTGTGTGTTTTATATGTTTGTGTTTATTTGTGTATGTGTGTGTTTTATATGTTTGTGTTTATTTGTGTATGTGTGTGTTTTATATGTTTGCGTTTTTATTTGTGTATGTGTGTGTTTTATATGTTTGTGTTTTTATTTGTGTATGTGTGTGTGTTTTATATGTTTGTGTTTATTTGTGTATGTGTGTGTTTTATATGTTTGTGTTTTTATTTGTGTATGTGTGTGTTTTATATGTTTGTGTTTATTTGTGTATGTGTGTGTTTTATATGTTTGTGTTTTTATTTGTGTATGTGTGTGTTTTATATGTTTGTGTTTTTATTTGTGTATGTGTGTGTTTTATATGTTTGTGTTTTTATTTGTGTATGTGTGTGTGTTTTATATGTTTGTGTTTTTTATGTGTGTGTTATGTGCACACTGACATATTTTATTTTGGAATTTCGTTTTCGTCCGAAAAATACATTTATTTAGTGAAATTTGTTTTTATTTATTTTGTTTTTCTTTAAAAATTGCATTCGTCCGAAACTCCAAATTAATGAAGGTCGAATCTGTCATTGAAGGCTTATGGGGTCTGTCGAATGTTCAAAGAAGATTCGATGGAGCAGCTAAAACTGTACGACTCCGTATAGTTTAGCTGATCTGTCGAATCTTCTTAGAACTTTCGACAGACACCATGAACCACAGATTTGACGTTTGTATGTTTTTCGCTGCTTTGTCAAATCTTTGTGGTTTATGTTGAATGTATATAGTTCAAACAGAAAATGGACTGGTGATAGTGATCACTGATCAGACAGGTAACAAGAAAGGGTATATAGCAGTGATGGCGAACCTTGGCACCCCAGATGTTTTGGAACTACATTTCCCATGATGCTCCTGCACTCTGCAGTGTAGTTGAGCATCATGGGAAATGTAGTTCTAAAACATCTGGAGTGCCAAGGTTCACCATCACTGCTATATAGAATCTATATAGAATCTCAATCTATAATATAGAATCTATAATAATAAACCCCCACTCACAACACTGGCAGCCTCTGAGGCTATCACAACACTAACAACACTAGTATCACTAACAGGTTCACAACACTAACACAATAGCAGCAGATTATTAGGAAAAAGTTAAGTTGAACTACAGCTTGCTTCACTATTGTTCTGCTGCTGTGCTGATGCTTAATTGCTAAATAATTCAGGTTCTCTGACAAACGGACCAGATAAGATTGACTGTCTTCTGAAATGATTCAGTGTGTGTCTCTCTCTGCTAGCAATCGTAAGTGACAGTAAGTTGGCTGTACGGGTGTACTTAGTTCTATCTATTTTACTGCTCCTCCTCTTTGGTTACAATCAGCCAATAACATTCATCATCATCATTATTATATTTATTTTACTTCCCCCACCCAATTCCAGCAGCGATCTTTTCTCTCTATGTCGAATCTTTTCTCTCTATGTCGAATAATCTTGGACTAATAGAGCTAAGGTTAGGCACATTCGACCACAGGTTCGATGGACACAGATCGCTATTGTCAGCGTCATGTCGAATCTCCTATCTATATAGAACTGTTGTCACAACGAAAATGAAAATAAAATATTTATTTATGTCGGATCTTTCGTTTTTTGGACTCTGCACTTTCGTTATCGTCTGTTAAAACGATAACGGAAATACCTGAAATTCGGACAAAAACTAATGCACATGTCTATGTGTTATATGTTTGTGTTTATATGTGTATGTGTGTGTTTTATATGTGTGTGTTTATATGTGTATGTTTGTGTGTATGTGTGTGTTTTATATGTTTGTGCTTATGTGTATGTGTGTGTTTTATATGTTTGTGCTTATATGTGTATGCACGTGTTTTATATGTTTCTGTTTATGATGTGTGTGTTTTATATGTTTGTGTTTATTTGTGTATGTATGTGTTTTTATATGTTTGTGTTTATATGTGTATGTACCGTATTTATCGGCGTATAACACGCACCCCAAGTTTAGGAGGGAATTTTAAGGAAAAAAACTTTTAGGAGGGAAATTAAAGGAAAAAAAACTTACATTTAAATGCCCATCAATGCAGCCTTATCAGTGTCCATCTGAAGCCTTGTCAGTGTCCTTTGCAGCCTTGTCATGCAGCCTGTCCATCATAGCAGCCTTGTCATTGCAGCATGTCCGTCATACAGTTTGTCCGTCATTGCAGCCTTGTGCATCGTTGTCCCCTCAGCTTTTGTTTTTAAAAATGGCGCTGCTGAGATGTCCTTTGTATCTCGGTGGCGCCCGGAAGTTCTCAGCGGCTCTCGGCCGCCTCGGCCGTACTCGGAGGCTTTCGGCTGCTCTCGCCGATTCTCAACGGTTTTCGGCCGCCTCGGCCGTACTCGGAGGCTTTCGGCCGCTCTTGAAAACTGCAGAGAAGGGCCAAAGGCGGGCGAAAGCCGCGAGAAGGGCCGAAGGCGGCTGAAAGCCGCCCAGAACCCAAAAATCGCAAGGAAATCGCGGCGGATCAGCGTATAACACGCACCCTCGATTTTCCCCTGATTTTAAGGGGAAAAAAGTGCGTGTTATACACCGATAAATACGGTATGTGTTTTTATATGTTTGTGTTTATATGTGTATGTATATATGTGTGTATGAAAAGGGGAGAGGAACCCCAAATCTCCGAACAGAGAGATTGGAGTAGGGGGATGTAAGAGTGTCGTACAATACACAAAAAATGATATGGTCAGGATATGGATACAATATCTACAATAAAAGTAAAATAATTGCAAATCAGTACATCACATTATTACATATTAAACTTGGTATTATATACCAATTTATAGGTATCGGTTTAAGCATTTTTTCTCCTCCTCTTCCTTCTTTTGGGGCTTGGTACCTCTCACAATGTGGTTTACCATGTACAATTGTAATATGTAAAACAATGTGATGAACGATTTTGTTATTATTTTCCTTGCATTATAGATATTATATCCGTCTCGAGTTTGTGGATCTAAAGAAGTAGTGGATCTATGTGAAATGCGTTGGCCACTAGGCTCTCTATTTGTAGTATATATATTTCTATCATGTGGATAAGGACCGATTTTTAATAAGACAATTATTTTATGTATAAATAAAGATGTATTGATTTTTTTTTTGTCATATATGCCATGTAGTTTTAAGATCTCCCCTCAAATCTTTTGTGTGAATTAGTCCTTGGCTCCCATCTGCGTGACTGCGTGCCGCATGTAGGGTGGCCTATTCATTTTAATGGGCAGAAAGACAGAGAAAGAAGTCCCTGACCTTTTTTTTAAATCACCAAAAATGTACTGTTTGCCAATATGTGGGGGTACCAATAAGAATCAATGACACTCCTTCATGTCTGCGAAAGTGCAGCGTGTTTGTCTGCACGATTTGGTGCGTGTCCCCTGACACACACACTGCTCTAAAGGTATGCAGACCCTGCAGCATTTCTCATCAGAACACTAATGCCCCATACACACGGTCGGACATTCTGATGACAAAATCCGTCTGATTTTTTCCGACGGATTTTGGCCCAAACTTGTCTTGCATACACACAAAGTTGTCGGAAAATCCGACCATTCAGAACACGGTGGTGTAGAACACGTACGACGGGACTATAAAGAGAGCAGTAGCCAATAGCTTTCATCTTGTAATCTATTCTGAGCATGCGTGGCACTTTGTGCGTTGGAATTGTCTACACACGATCGGATAAACAATCGGATTTTGTTGTGGGAACATTTTAGATCCTGCTCTCAAACTTTGTGTGTCGGAAAATTCCGATGGAAAAAGTCAGATGGAGCCAAAGCAAGATCGGATTTTCCGACAACATAATCCGATCGGACCTTTTCCGTCGGAAAGTCCGACCACGTGTACAGGGCATAAGAGTGCACCAGGTGATTATAATAAACCACATCCTCCCATACAGGATCAGTCTGCAAAGGACATGGTGAAACAAACGTGAAGCAAAATTCAGAGCAACAAAAAGCAGGAATCTGCTACACAGTTTGTTAAAACCCTTGCAGTGTACACATTGATCACCTGAAAGAAATTGCGAAGTTAGGTCGGCCATATATGGTGAAAATTTCTTTCCTGCAACATTGGGTTGCAGGAAAGAAACTTGCACGATTCTCCCATCAATCTAGACAGTGTTCATGGGGGAAAACCTCCTGCCGGGGGCAGAGGGTGGGGGAAGCCATCCCAGCTGGGGGAAGACAATGATTATCGCTAGTGGTTATAGCAAATACTAGCTATAATCATAAGAGAATCTGGCAGGCTGGTTGTCAATTGATCAACTTGGCACATTCAACCTGCCCAATAAGCGTTGAAATCTGGGCCGGTTGAGATTCGAACCATCTATGGCCAGCCTTCCATACATAAACTTGTTTTTAGAGTATAGCGTTACATAGCTGAAGCTCTGATTACACTAACAGCTAAATAAAACATACACTATATTACCAAAAGTATTGAGACACCTCCCTTTACACACACATGAACTTTATTGGCTTCCCAGTCTTAGTCTGTAGGGTTCAATATTGAGTTGGCCCACCCTTTGCAGCTATAATAGCTTCACCTCTTCTGGGAAGGCCGTCCACAAGGTTTAGGAGTGTGTCTATGGGAATGTTTGACCATTCTTCCAGAAGCCCATTTGTGAGGTCAGGCACTGATGTCGGACAAGAAGGCCTGGCTCTCAGTCTCCGCACTAATCCATCCCAAAGGTGTTCTATCAAATTGAGGTCAGGACTCTGTGCAGGCCATTCAAGTTCCTCCACCCCAAACTCACTCATTCATCTTTTTATGGACCTTGCTTTGTGCACTGGTGCACAATCATATTGGAAAGGTAAGGGGCCATCCCTATCTGTTTGACAAAGTTGGGAGCATAAAATTGTCCGAAATAACTTGGTATGCTGATGCCTTAAGAGTTCCCTTCACTGGAACTAAGGGGCCAAGCCCAACCCCTGAAAAACAACCCCACACCATAATCCCCCCTCCACCAAATGAGTAATGCCCTGTACACACGGTTGGAAATTACAAAGGGAAAAGGTCCGATCGGATTATATTGACGGAAAATCTGATCGTTTTTCCGCCGGAAAAAATTTGAGAGCTGGATCTCAAATTTTCCAACAACAAAATCCATTCAGACTTTTTCTGATCGTTTGTAGAGAATTCCGATCGGACAAAGTGCCACGCATGCTCAGATCAAATTACGAGACCAAAGCTATTGACTACTAGCCTGAACGTAGTCCTGTTGTAACGAACAAACGTCATAACGCTCTGAACGATCGGATTTTCCGACAACTTTGTCCAACCGTGTGTATGCAACACCAGTTTAGGACAAAATCCGTCGGAAAAATTCAGACGGATTTTGTTATCGGAACGTCCGACCGTGTGTAGAAGGCATAAGACCAGTGCACAAAACAAGGTCCATAAAGACATGGATAAGCAAGTTTGGGGTTGAGGAACTTGACCTGTCCTGTCCTCAACCTGATAGAACACCTTTGGAATAAATTAGAGAGGAGACTGCGAGCCAGGCCTTCTCAGTGGTCAAACATTGAATGGTCAAACATTCCCATAGACACACTCCTAAACCTTGTGGGCAGCCTTCCCAGATGAGTTGAAGCTGTTATAGCTGCAAAGGGTGGGCCAACTCCATATTGAACCCTACAGACTAAGACTGGGGTGCCATTAAAGTTCATGTGCATGTAAAGACGGGTGTCCCAATACTTTTAGCATTATAGCGTATTAGTGACTTGTCCCCTCCCCCCCTGCTGTGTATGGCTTAAAGAAATAAGCTTTTGCCATGCAGATCCTGTTTTGGTTCCAAACCCCATGTCATGGTTTTACAATACAAAAACTGTATTTATAAACCTTAACAAATAAAGTAGTGCGACGCTTACTTACTGCTATATTTTGTGACTGGCAGTCAGTATTTACTTTGACGACTATTGTCAATTCAAAGAGAAATAAAAAAAAGCCAAAATCTTTTGTCACCTCTGTATTGGCACGCACAGCATCAAATTAATGCCAGGCGGCCATATGTGCAGCCGTGCCTACTAAATATAGCTTCCTTGAAGGAGTTGGTGGCTCTTTACTTCCCCTCGGATGGAAGCATTCAGTCATCCCTGACATGTAGCAATTATAGTATTCCTCCGCTGCTCACTTGAAAGCTTGCCTAATGTAACGGCGATGGATATAATCGTGGCTCACCCAGGCATTCATTTTTAAAACTCCATTTTCTATTTTCTCACACAGTGCAAAAACATTCTCTATCAAAATGATATTATAAATGGAGAAAAAAAAAAAAAAAGAACGACCATTTCACAGATTACAAGCCATGTAAAGAGCTGGTTTACTTTAACAATAGCTGTTTTCAGTGGGGAACCAAGTGATGTAAAAAAAAAAAAAAAAAGTGACTTGTCGTTATTATAGCAGAACTACAGGTGGTTGCATTGCATTGCATTGGCGCTTTTTTCTTTTTTTAAAGAGTTAAGCCTCGTACACACGATCGGATTTTCCGAGGGGAAATGTGTAATGACGGGTTGTTGGCGGAAAATCCGATTGTGTGTACACTCCATCAGGCAATGGTTGGCCAACTTTCCGTGAACAAATGTTGGATGGCAGGTTTTCCACGGACAAATGTCTGTTGTCGGATTTTCCTATCGTGTGTACACAAGTTCTTCGGACAAAAGTGAAAAGTACAAACACGCATGCTCGGAAGTTCGGAAGCAAGGATGCTCCATCAGACTATTGTTGTCGGACTTTCCGCCAGCAAATGTTGGCTAGCATGTCTTCAAATTTTCCACCAACAAATATGTGTTGTCGGATTTTCCGATCGTGTGTACACAAGTCCATTAGACAAAAGTCCAAAGTACAGACAGGCATGCTCAGAAGCAGAATCGGTCGGTCTTGTAAACTAGCGCTCGTAATGGAGAAGTAACATTCGTGACGTGGAAAATTATGAAATTTTCGAAATGCAGCGCACAATTCTCTTCTTCTTTAATGGGATAATAATGAAGCTGCTTTGCTGGTGATACTGATTGAGTTATTGCAAATTCATTTTCAAAGGCTTTTTTTTTTTTCTAGTGATATCAAGAATAATACTATTATGCTTTTTTTTTTTTTTTGGGCAAATTACCACAGCACCATTATCCTGTAGTTTATAAGATCAAAGATACAACTATGTTAGTGTCCCTTGTTAATTTTACATTGTATTTTTTAATATGTAACTGCCTACTCCAAAACTGCCATTTGAAGTAAAACACATAGCCAAGTATTATTCTCCACTATTTCTTTATGGTGCATTAAAAAAAGAAAACAAATAAAATTAGACATGATATCTGCCGATAGAACTTCACCAAAAAGTGCATTCTATGCATCGAAAAATATAGAAAATATACCAAATCATATCATTATTATTCAACCAAAAAAAGAATGTCAAAGCAATAACTCCAAGACCAATAATAAATAACACGTTATCTCCTCCGATTCCGCAACATGGCTGGTTGAAGAACGGCCGTTCAGAAACAAACTGAAAAGTGCTAAATGAAAAGAGCGAATCAACACTCACCAAACTTCTACTAACACAAAATTAGCAGAAGTAGCCTAAAGGGTGGCGCTAAAGAGCTGAAAAACAATGTAGTACGTCTACGTTCGTAATTGTTGGACAACAATTGTGTGGTCGTGTGTATGCAAGACAAGTTTGAGCCAATGCCCTCCGGTCAAAACTCCACGGTTTTGTTGGCCAACAAGCCGATCATGTGTATGAGGCTTAACTCCACTTTTTGTTGATAAAAAAAACATTGCCCTCTGGGTGATCTCTGTACATTGCAAAGATGTTAACAAACTTTGTTGCAGATTTCTACTTTTTGTTATTCTGAAGGATTAACTGTTGGTCTGTGGCCATGTGCAGAGTGAATCTGTCTGGGAGTGATTCTATAATTATAAATCCTTATCCAGGGCTGGAGGGTGATGGGCTACGCACCACTTGAGGCATACCTGAAAAAAATCATAAAAGTGTTTATGCCGCAATTTTGAATCAAAAATGTATTGTTTTTAGATCAATGTCAAAAGATCCCAAGGATAAAAAGAGTTCAAATATGGCTGAGAGACAATCAACTGTTGAACATCATGCTTCATTTTGGTTATAAAGCTCAATCTCATCCAAACCCCAGCAGGCTAACTCAGGCTGTCAGGGCCAGTGCTGGGGGTGGCCAAAAGCAGTGGCGGCTGGTGCTCAAAACTTTTTAGGGGGTGCGCAAACTAACTGAAAAATTTGGAAAAATACTGAAACAAAAACATCAAATGCAGTGAAGCTTTGCCATCATATGCAGCCACTGTGCCCATCATTTGCAGCCAATTGTGCCCATCATATGCAGCCACTGTGCCCATCAAATGCAGCCAACTGTGCCCATGAAATGCAGCAAACTGTGCCCATCATATGCAGCCACTGTGTCCATCATATTCAGCCAACTGTGCCCATCATATGCAGGAAACTGTGCCCATCATATGCAGCCACTGTGCCCATCATATGCAGCCAACTGTGCCCATCATATACAGCCACTGTGCCCATCATATTCAGTCAACTGTGCCTATCATATGCAGCCAACTGTGCCCATCAAATGCAGCCAACTGTGCCCATCATATACAGCCAACTGTGCCCATCATATTCAGCCACTGTGATGCCCGCCGGCCTGCTCACTGTCTGCCCAGCACTTACCCCATCGTGGTGGCGGGTCAGGCAGCGGGTGATGGCGGAGATCTGTGGAACGAGTAGCGTGGGTCAGGTGGCGGCTCCTGTGTCCTCCCTGTGTCTCTTCTTGCATTCTGCTAGGAGGCCAATGGGATCACTTGTGACTTAAGCCAATCAGGTGACAGGTATTAGTCTTGTGCCTCCTGATTAGCTGAGAGGCGGTTCAGTGTTAGAAAACATATATTCATTCGCTTTTCTAACACACCTGGGTGGACTGTGAGCGCAATGCATTGCGCCCAAGTTCACCTTTTTTAGAGCCTATTAGAGCCTATGGCTCTAACCAGCTGCTTTAAAAAAAACACCCCCGCTGCTGTAATTCAGGCACTCGACGTCCAAAAAGAGGAGCTTGAATAGGGGGGCGCTTCAATAGGGGGTGGCAGCGACAGCTATGGATAGATTCATGCTATGCATGAAGCTATCCATGATACTTATAGGGGGGTGGCTGGAGGGGAGGCGGCACCCATGCACCCTTAATGGACACACCGCCACTGGCCAAAAGGTGTGAAGGCACCAGGTGTGGCATAGGCATCCACCCAATGGAAGGGATGACCGGCCACTGGTAGAACCCATGAAGGTCAATGATGTGGAGAGGCCCCAATGGACCGGGCACAGGACTCCAAACTGCCGGATAGTGCAGCTGGTGTAGTCGGACGGCACGCTAGATGTGATGTAAACAACATGAAAGGATGTCGGACAGACTCGCCACAACAAGGCTTGGTATGGAATGCAGATGCAGTGGTAGAGAAGATGGAAAACTGTCACCTTTTGGCCACCCTTAGCACCAGCACTGACAGCCCGAGTTAGCCTGCCGTGGTTTGGGTGAGATTGGGGTTTATAACCAAGCATGATGTTCAACAACTGATTGTTTGTCAGCCATATTTGAACTGTTTTTATCATTGCAATCATTTGACCTTGTCTAAAAAATAATAAATCGTTTATTTAAAACTTTGGCATAAAAACTTTTATGACTTTTCTGAGGCACGCCTCAAGTGATGTGTAGCCATCACCCTCGCCTCAAATGATGTGTAGCCATCACCCTCGCCTCAAATGATGTGTAGCCATCACCCTCGCCTCAAGTGACGTGTAGCCATCACCCTCGCCTCAAGTGACGTGTAGCCATCACCCTCGCCTCAAGTGACGTGTAGCCATCAACCTCGCCTCAAGTGACGTGTAGCCATCACCCTCGCCTCAAGTGACGTGTAGCCATCACCCTCGCCTCAAGTGACATGTAGCCAGCACCCTTGCCTCAAGTGACGTGTAGCCAGCACCCTCGCCTCAAGTGACGTGTAGTCAGCACCCTCGCCTCAAGTGATGTGTAGCCATCACCCTCGCCTCAAGTGACGTGTAGCCATCACCCTCGCCTCAAGTGACGTGTAGCCATCACCCTCGCCTCAAGTGATGTGTAGCCATCACCCTCGCCCCAAGTGACGTGTAGCCATCACCCTCTCCTCAAGTGATGTGTAGCCACCCCCCTCACCTCAAGTGATGTGTAGCCATCACCCTCGCCTCAAGTGATGTGTAGCCATCAACCTCTCCTCAAGTGATGTGTAGCCATCACCCTAGCCTCAAGTGAAGTGTAGCCATCACCCTCGCCTCAAGTGACGTGTAGCCATCACCCTCACCTCAAGTGATGTGTAGCCAGCACCCTCGCCTCAAGTGACGTGTAGCCATCACCCTCGCCTCAAGTGACGTGTAGCTATCACCCTCTCAAGTGACATGTAGCCATCACCCTCGCCTCAAGTGATGTGTAGCCATCACCCTCTCCTCAAGTGATGTGTAGCCATCACCCTCGCCTCAAGTGATGTGTAGTCATCACCCTCTCCTCAAGTGACGTGTAGCCATCACCCTCGCGTCAAGTGACGTGTAGCCATCACCCTCGCCTCAAGTGACGTGTAGCCATCACCCTCGCCTCAAGTGACGTGTAGCCATCGGCCTCGCCTCAAGTGACGTGTAGCCATCACCCTCGCCTCAAGTGATGTGTAGCCATAACCCTCCAGCGCTGGATTAGGAGGAATCTCTTGTTGGTTGTTTGTTCCTTTGCACAACACCATCCCTGGTGTTTTGGTTCCCCTTCAGCTGCAGAGGATAAATATTTATCACACAGACTACCATATGTTGGATCTCTAAACAGCACCTGAACTCTTTAGGACTATATTTATCAATTAGCTCCTGCACTTGCAGGGCTCTACTGAGGAAAGTGGCAAGGTATGCAAAAACGAAAGTAGATGAGACAATCAAACAAACAGGAAATGGCATTTCTAGGGGGACATTCTGTACACCATCTGTGTAAAGAACACCTCCAGGTAGCCATATTGCATTTTACAGAAAATTACAGCACTGCAGACTGAAAAGGAAAGGTCATTTTTTAACCACTTGGGATCCGCGCTATTGCCGAATGACGGCATTAGCGCGGACCTAGATTGCCGGGACTACGTCTATTGACGTCGTCCCGGTTACGAGCGGCCTGCGCGCCCCCTGAGGGGCGCGCGCGGCGCGCTCTGTGATCGGCGAGTCCGTGAGACTCGCCTGATCACCGATCCGTGTAAGGGGTCGATCCCGACCCCTTATCACGTGATCAGCTGTCAGCCAATGACAGCTGGTCATGTGATAAAACGGAGCCGGTAATCGGCTAGTATTCCTCCTCGCGCTGACAGCGCGAGGAGAAAAAAAAAGCCGATCGCCGGCGGCCGTGATCGGGACTGATGATGATGGATTGCCGGGACTACGTCTATTGACGTCGTCCCGGTTACGAGCGGCCTGCGCGCCCCCTGAGGGGCGCGCGCGGCGCGCTCTGTGATCGGCGAGTCCGTGAGACTCGCCTGATCACCGATCCGTGTAAGGGGTCGATCCCGACCCCTTATCACGTGATCAGCTGTCAGCCAATGACAGCTGGTCATGTGATAAAACGGAGCCGGTAATCGGCTAGTATTCCTCCTCGCGCTGACAGCGCGAGGAGAAAAAAAAAGCCGATCGCCGGCGGCCGTGATCGGGACTGATGATGATGGATTGCCGGGACTACGTCTATTGACGTCGTCCCGGTTACGAGCGGCCTGCGCGCCCCCTGAGGGGCGCGCGCGGCGCGCTCTGTGATCGGCGAGTCCGTGAGACTCGCCTGATCACCGATCCGTGTAAGGGGTCGATCCCGACCCCTTATCACGTGATCAGCTGTCAGCCAATGACAGCTGGTCATGTGATAAAACGGAGCCGGTAATCGGCTAGTATTCCTCCTCGCGCTGACAGCGCGAGGAGAAAAAAAAAGCCGATCGCCGGCGGCCGTGTTCGGGACATCAGTCCCGATCACGGCCAGCAATTCAAGCGGACACCTGCCCCCTGCCAGTGCCCACCTGCCACCCGCAGTGCCATCCTGAAATAAAGTAAGTGCCCCCCTGTCAGTGCCACCCAGCAGTGCCCACAGTGCCCACAGTGCCACCCAGCAGTGCCCACAGTGCCACCCAGCAGTGCCCACAGTGCCACCCACAGTGCCACCCAGCAGTGCCACCCACAGTGCCACCCAAAATCTGCCTCAAAGGTGCTGCACCCCAGTGCCGCCCATCAGTGCCCAGCAGTGCCGCCCATCAGTGCCGCCCATCAGTGCCCAGCAGTGCCACCTATCAGAGCCACCTATCAGTGCCACCTATCAGTGCCCATCAGTCCCATCTATCTGTGGTACATATCAGTGCCCATCCGTGCCACCCATCCGTGCCACTTATCCGTGCCACCCATCCGTGCCATCTTATCTGTGCCCATCTTTGCCCATCAGTGCCGCCTTATCTGTGCCCATCGGTGCCGCCTTATCTGTCCCTTTTAGTGCCGCCTTAACTATGCCTATCAGTGCCCACCAGTGCAGCCTCTCAGTGCCCACCAATGCAGCCCATCAGTGCCCACCAATGCAGCCCATCAGTGCCCACCAATGCAGCCTATCAGTGCCGCCTAATCAGCGCACTTCAATGAAGGAGAAAAATGACCCGTTTGCAAAATTTTATAACAAACTATTAAAACATGATTTTTTTTTTTTTTTTTTTGCATCTTTTTTTGTTTGTTTAGCAAAAAATAAAACTCCGAGCTGTAACTAAATACCACCAAAAGAAAGCTCTATTTGTGGGAAAAAAATGATAAAAATTTCATTTGGGTACAGTGTTGTATGACCGCGTAATTGTCACTCAAAGTGCATCAGCGCTGAAAGCTGAAAATTGGTCTGGGACTGAGGGGGGTTTAAGTGCCCAGTAAGCAAGTGGTTAATAACAATTTTACTTTTTCCTATGAAAGCATAGTTACCCTTTAAAGCTGAACTTTGGAATCCACTTTCCAGAGCTTCAGATCCTACCTTTGCCCAAAGTCCGTTAATTTCATCTCATTTTCGCAATCACAAAACCACTAATACATAGAAAAAAAGTGATTTAATTTACTTAGAGCTTAGGCTATCATGGGTTCCTTGCAAATCTCACATTTTTAGCTTAATGTTTTCAGGCTCACTGTCACAGCCAAAGATACTGAACAACATACGATGCAGTACAAAGCATTTTTCCTGGTTCCCTCAAGTTACAAGAATCAATAATTTGAAGGAATGGATAATCCAGCACTCTTTATATAAAATATTGGGTTCGCAGGAGATCAGTACCTGTCCACCAAGCAGATCCAGCATTGGCCCACTAAAATACGCTTTTCAGCTCCTACCACCGCTGCCTGCACTGTCATGTTCCTTTATGACACCAGCGGGAGGAGGCTGTCTTCTGGGTTTAGATAGCTGCCTTTTGATGACTTGCTGAAAGAACCTTACCCTACCACCCCTTTCCCACACTCCGCTTCTTTTATGAATGGGAGCCAATGCCTCCTAGAATGTAGGACGTGCATATCTCAAGAGGCTTCAGTCCACGTCATTGTAGGCCAGAACGGAGGAGAGTGGTGGGCCAGAATGTGAACAATAAAGAAAAGAAGTTTCAGAAACGAAAAAAAAAGGCAAGGTGGGATTTGTGGCGGGGGGAGTTGTGGAGGGGAGTTAAGAGTTGAAGTCTGCTTTAAGATCTGCCATAAAAAGGAGCCATAGAGAGTGTTATGCCCCGTACAAACGGTCGGACTTTCTGACAGAAAATGTGCGATTGGAGCGTGTTTTCAGAAATTCCTTCCGTGTGTAGGCTCCATCTGACTTTTTCCATCGGATATTTCAGACACACAAAGTTTGAGATGGGGATATAACATTTTCTGACAACAAAATCCTATTGCGTAAATTCCGATTGTGTGTAGGCAATTCTGACGCACAAAGTGCCACCCATGCTCCGAATAAATTACGAGACAGAAGCTATTGGCTACTGGCTATTGAACTTCCTCTTTATAGTCCCGTCGTAATGTTGTACGTCACCGCGTTCTTGACGATTGGAATTTCCGACAACTTTATGCGACCATGTGTATGAAAGATATGTTTCGGAAAAAATCTGATGGATTTTGTTGTCGGAATGTCCGATCGTGTGTGCGCGGAGTGCTAAAAAAAACATGACTGATTCAATAATCCCTGATGTTGATATCTCTCTCTGAATTGCAAAGTCTATTTAACCACTTCAATACCGGGCACTTAAACACCTTCCTGCCCAGACCAATTTTGAGCTTTCAGCGCTGTCGCACTTTTAATGACAATTGCGCGGTCATGCTACACTGTACCCAAATGAAATTTTTATCTTTTTTTTCCCACAAATAGAGCTTTCTTTTGGTGGTATTTGATCACCTCTATGGTTTTTATTTTTTGCGCTACAAATAAAAAAATACCGAAAATTTTTAAAAAAAAAATGTTTTTTTTTTGTTTCAGTTTCAAAACTTTGTAAATAAGTACGTTTTCTCCTTCACTGATGGGCACTGATGGGGCTACACTGATGGGCACTGATAAGGCGGCACTGATGGGCACCAATGTGGCACCAATGAAGTGGCACTGATGAGGTGGCATTGATGGACACTGATATGTGGCACTGATAGGCGGCACTGATAGGCGGCACGGATGGGCGACACGGATGGGCGACACGGACGGACACTGATAGGTGGCACAAATTGGCACTGATAGCTGGCACGGATTGGCATGGATGGGCGGCACAGATGGGCGGCACAGATGGGCATGGATAGGCGGCACAGATGGGCATGGATAGGCGGCACAGATGGGCATGGGTGGGCACTGATAGGCGGCACAGGTGGGCACTCATAGGCGGCACAGGTGGGCACTCATAGGCGGCACAGGTGGGCATTCATAGGCGGCATTGGTGTTATACTATAGTAATGGATGCCAATCAGTGCCAAACAATAATGCATGCCAATCAGTGATGCCCATTGTGGGCACTGATTGGCATCCATTATGGGCACTGATTGGCATCCATTGTGCTGACTGGCATCCCTGGTGGTCTAGGGAGGATTACCTTTTCCCTGGTGGTCTGGTGGCGTCCCTGGTGGTCCAGTGTGGGCATCCTCTGGGGGGCTGTGCTGATAATCGATCAGCACAGACCCCCCCTGTCAGAGGAGCAGCCGATCGGCTCTCCTCTACTCGCGTCTGACAGACGTGAGTGAGGGAAAGCCGATCACCGGCTCTTCCCATTTACACTGTGATCAGCCGTGATTGGACACGGCTGATCACGTGGTAAAGAGTCTCCGTCGGAGACTCTTTACCGAGATCGTAGTTGCCGGGTGTCAGACTGACACCCCGCAACAACGATCGCCGCGATGCGCGCCCCCTGGGGTGCGCAGCGGCTCATAATCCTGATCACGTCATATGACGTCCGGTCAGGATTATGAAACCACTTTGCAGCCGTCAATTGCCTATAGGGCGGGCGGCAAGTGGTTAAACTGAGCTGGAAAACACATACACTGTATTTTTAGTCCTTTCTTCCTATTTTAAATGGTGGTGTCAGATAACAGGCGGATTGTTCATGGACCAATACACATTAAGTCCTCCTGCCTCAAAGGCCTGTACACAGCTTTTCAGTTCTCAAACAGGCTATTATTAAGCCGAAGATGATTAACCAGTTAATGACTGTAATGATTTGCCCCCTTAAAGCGGAGGTCCACCCTAAATTACAGTCCTAGGTCTATGTGATCCCCACTTCCCTAATCGCTAGGTAACCCCCTTACCTTTCAGCTGTCTTCTTCTGTTCTTTTCTTATTTTAAATTTTCTGCCTCTGGAGATTGCGGAAAGGGGCTCCTGGGATCGTTTTTTTCCCCCCAGGAGTCTGTGCTGTGCCCAGGCTCGAGATCTCGCACGAGGAAGAGAACACCCGTTGTCATGGCAACCGGAGCTGTTGACGGCGCTCGATATTGCACTGACTGCGCATGCGCGAGATCTTTTATCGAACGGGCGGTGCATGCTGGTCTTTTAGCAGCACACTCTCCCGGAAGAGGATGCCTGTGGGCTTCACATGCCCACAGGCAAAATGACAACCGTCAGGAGACGGTTTTATAAAATCATTTTCGAAGAGAAAACAGCATGCTGCTGTTTTGAAAAACAGAAAAAGTAAGTGTTATAATTCTTAATACTAATGATTGTTAGTATGCCACAAAAAAAAAAAAAAGGTTAAAGACAGTGGAATCCCGCTTTAATGACCAGGCCATTTTTTGCGATACGGCACTGCGCCGCTTTAACTGACAATTGCGCAGTTGTGCGACGCTGCACTCAAACAAAATGTATGTCCTTTTTTCCCACAAATAGTGCTTTCTTTTGGTGGTATTTGATCACCTCTGCGGTTTTTATTGTTTGCGCTATAAACAAAAAAAGACCAACAACTTTGAAAAAAGAACCAATATTTTTAACTTTTTGCTATAATACGTATCTCCAAAAATTAAAACAAAATTTTTTTTCATCAGCTTAGGCCAATACAGGTGGTCCTCTAGTTACAAACATCCGACTTACAAACGACTCCTACTTACAAACGTAGGGAGACAACAGGAAGTGAGAGGAAATCTACCCCTAGGAAGGGAAATACACGAGCGGAATGTACGACAGAAAAAGTCAGTCGGAAGATTTTCATCGTATATTCAGATCGTGTATATGCCTCATCTCACTTTTTTTTTTTTCGAAAATTCTGACGGACCTAGAAAGAGAACATGTTCTAACTATTTCTGAGAGAACCAATTCCTATCAGGAAAACCGCTCGTCTGTATGCTGTTCCGACGGACCAAAAACGACGCATTCTCTGAAGCAAGTACGAGACGGAGGCTATTGGTTACTGGCTATTGAATGTCCTTTTTCTAGTCCCGCCCTACGTGTTGTACGTCACCGCGTTCTTGACGATCGGACATTGCTGTGATCGTGTGTACACAAGACAGTTTCAGAGGAACTCCGTTGGAACTCAGTCTGAAAAAACGTTCAGAGTTTATTCCGACGGGAAATCCAGTCGTGTGTACAGGGCATTAGAGTCATTATGGGAAAAGGTGTCTCCACTGATGCTTTATCACCAATCCTTGTTTCCACAACAATCCAAAATTTTCAAAATCCAATTGTCATTGGGACAGAAAGTGAGGTGAAATCTTCTGAACGCTGCACATACAGCAAAACATCATTACAGGGGTTTTACCCCTTTCCCTATGCTATCCAAAAAACGTAAAAAGAGTTTTTTTGGGCTGGAGCTACACTTAAAAAACAGATTCAACTTAAGAACAAACCTACAGACCCGATCGTGTTTGTAACCTGGGGGGGTGGGGGGGCGCCTGTATGTATTTTTTTACATAATTTTGGTAAAAAAGAATGACAATAAGTGTATATTGATTGGTTTGCAAAAAGAAGTTTAGCTCCTACAAAATAGGGGATATATGTATGGCATTTTTATTAGTAAATTTTACTTTACTAGTAATGATAAGTGATTTTTAGTGGGACTGCGACATTGCACCGGACAGATTTTGACACTTTTTTGAGACCATTGACATTCATACAGCGATAGCTACTGATAACTGTAAAAAAGTCACTGGCAGGGAAGGGATTAACACTAGGAGGCGATCAAGGGGTTAAGTGTTCCCTATGAACTCAGGAGGTGTTTCTAACTGTGGGGGGGGGGGGGGGAGTTTACTGACTGGGAGTAGAGAGAGATCTCTGTTCCTGATCACTAGGAACAGCAGATCTCTCTCTACTTACCTGACAGAATGGGGATTTGTCTGTTGACATTAACAGATCCCTGTTCTGGCTCTCTGTGGAACGATCGTGGGTGGACATCAAGGCGAGCTATTAAAGCTATTTAAAGGTCTGCCGTACAGCTACTGCGATTCGCCCAGAAGAGCCAACTTGCCGCCATATTATGAAGGATCGGCAAGTAGTTAACGTCCCTGGCAGTATTCCCGAGTCTGGCTCGGGGTAAGATTTAAATACCATAAGTTGTATTCCTGAGCCAGACTCGGGATCGCATCGCCGGATCCATGGAGGGGTTTACTTACCTTGTCCCCTGGATCCAGTGATGTCCCCCCGCTGTGATCAGCGAGCCGTCCTCCGCTCGATCTGTCACAGTGTCGAGCTCTGTTCCCTGCGAGCGTTGCGACGCACGGGGACGGAGTTCGGCACCAAATTCACAAAGTAAAAAACACAGCATAGATACAGTATACTGTAATCTTACAGATTACAGTACTGTATCAAATAATTACACATCCCCTTTGTCCCTAGTGGTTTGTCCAGTACCCTGCATGCAGTTTTATATTATAAATACTGTTCTTTATGCCAGGAAACTGGAGATTGTCCATAGCAACCAAAAAATGTCCGTTTACATCAAAAGTGCTTTTAGACTGGCTAAAAACAGCGATAATAAATTAGAATCACTCGCAGAATTGAGCGATAGCGATTTGTGGGGAAATTCATCATCAGACACTGAAAGTAATGACAGTGACAATTCTGCAACTCAGCAAATTTCAGTGTTTTTGATTTTATTACATTATTGAATCATTTTTATTATTATTATATTATTATTTGTAATAGTTATTTATTATATTATAATTTATGATTTCATGTTTCAAACTTTATCATACCCGGGATGTCTGCTAGACTCTGGTTTGGACAGATTTAAGTGAGTTATTTCTTAGAATTACAGGACTACAATATAAAACGCCAAATTTCTATGCAAAATAATGGTACCGCTTTCATCACCTAAAATCTGAAATAATCGTACCGCCAGGGAGGTTAAAGAAGGTACAACATTTAGTAACTCACATGGTTGATGATTAAAACAGGCACATCTAAGTATGCAGGCATCTGGGGGTAAAGCTGTCCACATAGACCATACCCTGCACCGCCGGCTCTCACCGCTGTCCGTCTGCAATCGTGACCAGGAAGACTACCCTGCAGTAGAGCGATCTGAAAGCAAAGCTTGAATCGCTTGTGGAGCTCAGCTTGGAAGGGATGATGTAGATGGTGGTGCGGGTGTTGGTCTATGTGGACAGCGTTACCCCGGATTCCTGCATACTTAGATGTGCCTGTTTTAGTCATCAACCATGAGAGTTGCTAAATGTTGTACCTTCATAAAATGTAACCTTATTGCTACACTTAGAGGCGCCTCTCTTCTCTTTTATACTCAGTTGTGACATGACGCTACTTGTATATCAAGACATCGTTTGTATATCAAGTCAAAATTTATCAAAAATATTGGCTTGTCTTGCAAAACGCTCTCAAACCAAGTTACTCTGAAACCAAGGTTTTACTGTATATAGATAAGGATAAGTGTTAACAACCATTGAGCCATTTTTTATTGTTTGTAACGTCTCTAAACTGTGGCCCACAGCCGGAAGTAGCTCTTTGCTTGCCTTTATACGGCCCTTGGAGAACTTTCTCTTCTACTGATATAAGACACTATTCCTCCCTCTGTCATCATCAATGTGGCATCATACCTCCCGCTGACAATAGTGATGGGGCACTATTCCTCCCGCTGGGAGCTACAATGGGGTACTATTCCTTCCCCAATTACCAATGATGGGGCACAATTTCTCCTCTTACTGACCACTAGGCTTATGGCATGGTTTGTTCTCAATGGCACTGCTGCATTTTCTATTCCAGTTGGCCGCAGTCCAGCCCCCCTATATTTTGAAGTTTAAGAAAACTTGCCTTTTGTTTAGAAAGTTTGGAGACTCTTGCACTAGATCAACGCAATCTTGTCTTATTGTGATTATTGGTTTTAGATTCACTTTTATCTCCTCTCCATTTGCCAAAAATTCGAATATCAGCGTTAGGTGGGCTAACTTAAAAAAAAAAAAAAGAAAAAGCGGACTTCCTCGTGAGTTAAAGTTTTGTAAAACTTCTTAATAGCCCCTTTTGTGGTTAGAGACGATTCATTTGCATCTTGATGCCTTTATGTTCGCTGAATTTGAATCCCTTTTATCTCGATAATACAGCGCCATAAAACTGGGCCAGCCGTTTTGCATATTTCCTCTCCATGTTTAATGTAAACATTGCTGACTTTAGCCTGTAATAGCCTTTCCCTTTGCTCGTTTCTCACGCGTTGGCAGTTGGCATTGATTACAGTGAGTAATCAGATCACAATATAGCCCCACTGAATAGGTTTATAATGTAGAAGTAATCCTTGTGTTGAATGTCAGGAAATTAACTAACAGATGGAGAATTACAAAAAGTATGCAGATGAGGAAGAGGCGCTTCTAACGAACAGCAAAACAAAAGGACAAGCGAGAAAGAATTAGAAAAGATAAGAATGTTTTTGTGACACATTGAAAAGTTTTTAATTATGAAACAAAATTTAATTTGGTCTTCTGAACCAGTCTGGAATGTGGCTTCCGCTATTATGTATCTTAATTACAACTTTTTGAGCTTCAGTGATTAATAAAGTTTTGGTCAGTTTTATAACACTAGGGCGCCTTTGGAGTTGTATTGGTCCCACCCAGATTGCTACCTAATTTGAACCACTTAAAGACCACCCCATAGCAGATTTACTGCTACAGGGTGGCCATTCTGTGCAGAATCATGTACAGTGGAACCTTGGATTACGAGCGTAATCCGTTCCAGGAGAATGCTTGTAATCCAAAGCACTCGCATATCAAAGCGAGTTCCCCCATAGAAGTCAATGGAAATGAAGATAATTTGTTCCGCATTGACTTACCGCAATACCGCATGTGGCCAGAGGTGGTGGGGGGCACCGGAGAGCCTCAGAAATACTCAGAGACCGCTTGGCTGAACTCAGAAGGCCTCGGAAAGGCTAGGAAACACTCAGAAACTGAGTATTTCCGAGTCATTCCGAGTATTTCCGAACAGTTCAGAGCAGCTCCGAACCATTCCGAGTGTCCCCGGTGCCCCCGCACCTTTGGCCAAATGCGGTACTGAACCACCATTTAGCTTAAATTCTGCTCATTTTGCAAGACAGCACTCGCAAATTGTGTCAGAATAAAAAAAAAAAGTTGCTTGTCTTTCAAAAAGCTTGTTAAACGCATTACTCGTAAACTAAGGTTCCACTATATATATACTTGACTCTGCAGTTCCAGGTAGGGGGCGCACACACACGCCATTTTCTGCTGTGATTAGTCACAGCAGAAGCCGATCAGCAGGAGCTGGCCAATAGACATGTGCACTGCCAAAAAATTTGTTCATTTTAGTTTTTTCGCTTCGTTTCTTGTTTTTTGGGTCATTCGTTATGATCGCAATTCGTAAATTTGAAGATTTGTAAATTTGTAAATTTAAAAATCCAAAAATAAGAAAGAAAAGTTGAAAGAATAACTAACTAATAATAACTAACTATTAAATTCTAGGCATTGGAATTTCCTTTCAAATTTGGCTGTTAGTGAACGTAATGAATACGAATTATCCAAAATAACAAATGCTGCATCTATGGAACAAATTAATAATAAATAATAGTAATGATTAAAACGTTTTATTATTATTATTGTTATTTATTATTATTCATTTGTTACGTTCTATTCGTTTCGATATGGCATTTGTTATTTTGGATAATTTGTAACTTTAGATACATTTGTATTCGTTACGTTCACTAACAGCCAAATTTGAAAGGAAATTCCAATACCTATAATTTAATAGTTAGTAATAGCTAAGTTATTATTAATTAGTTATTATTTGAGATTTTCAAATTTCAAATATACGAATGTACGATTTTACGAATATTTGAATTTAAGAATATTTGGAAAAAACGTTAAACGGGTTTGGAAATATCCAAATTAAGGAATTTGTTGAAATTCATTAAAAAACGAATTTGGAACTAAACGAATGGCACGTGTCTGCCGACCAATGGACCAACACCCACAAATCATCAATGCGAGAGGCTGGACTGAGCTCTGCCTCTGTAAACAAGACAGAGCTCTGTCCTGAAAGTGGAGATGTGATGTATTTTCTTTTCCCTGCAAAGCATCCCTTAGTAAAAGCAGCACACATAGTATACATAAACACTGGTTAGGCACACATTTAACCCTTTGAGTACCCTACACATTTAATCCTTTAACCCTTGAGCCTGCAGTGTATGTGCACCTGGGGTGTCAGCCCAGGGGTGCAAGAAATTCTCGCGGTGGGGGAACTCACTATGACTGTATTGGCACCATGGTCACTACACCATTGCATTATCTTTTCTCACCTGACGCTAGGGCCAAGCTTTTGTGGCTAGGACCATATGAATTATTTTATTCCATCCACCTCCTCCTTACCCTTTTTATTTTTGTGTCTGTCACTTCATTTTTTGCACAGCACTGTATGCACTTTTTCACTTTTTAATTTCTAGGGTGTAGGTCCTTGAGCCTGCCCTGAAAATATTGGGGGGTAAGGCACATGTCCCTTTTGGTCAGGTTCTCCCCCTCCCTTGGAATCTCCCTTTGGGGGAGCCCCACCTAGTATTTGCTTCGGCAGGCCTCCCAGAGAAGGGGGTCTTCCTGGCTTCCACCGAGTGGACCAATAAGTACCCCATCCCCTGCCAGGAGCCTTGCACCCTGGGAGATGGTATGCGTACATTCTGTGTATTTTTTTTTTTGTATGTTCACTTTTTTATGCACCGGGTGTTACTTTTTTGTGAGTGTGTTTCACTACACCTGAGACTTACTAACCTGAGAATTACTCACCTGAGATCGAAGCTCCTGCAGACGTCCTTGTACACTGCTCCGGCAGACGACATCGCTCCCGGAGTTGCTTCCGGGTATTGCGGGCTGCGGCGCTGTGATTGGCCGGAGCCGCGATGATGTCACCGGGAGTGACGTCATTGCGGCTCCGGCCAATCACAGGTAATGGCATACTCACTGAAGCATCAATAACAGCACACTCACTGAAGTACATGCCGTTGCTTCAGTTTGCTTCAGTGCGCACGTGCAGATGACGTCGCCACATCCAAATACAGGGGATATCTCCGTGCAGGTTTAGGAGATATCCGGGGTAGCTACAGGTAAGCCTTATTATAGGCTTACCTTTAGCAAAAAAGTGTGTTGTAAGGGTTTACAGCCACTTTAAAGAGTATGTAAACCCTGATGGGTGTTACTTCCTCTTTGTTTCCCTGCAAAAAAAACGCATAATGGGCTACTATACATCAAATAGTAGCCCATTATGTGACACTTACCTGCTGGAGAAGCCCGCAATGTCCCCATCTTCCTCACTAGTAGCGAGTGTCCATTCTTAACCCCTCGCTCTTTCGGGGCCACGAACTCCGGCTCTGTGACTGGTCGGAGTCGCGTGACGTTGTGTGACATCACCCCTACACATGCGCGCGGGAGCCGCCTTTAACGGCATGACCCAAGCTAGAAACGGCACAGCGTGCCCTTTCTAACTCCGGTGCATGCGTAGGAGAAATCGCCGTACAGCGATTTGCAAATCTCTCCTAGACCGTGCAGGTCTTGGAGATATTTCAAGGGCCTACAGGTAAGCCTTAATCTAGGCTTACCTGTAGGTTAAAGTGGTTGTAAAAGGTTTACAACCACTTTAAGAATCCTAAAAACTTTTTTTCTTTCAAAAAAGTCATCGGCACCAGAGAACGGTAGAAGTTTCAGGAAACTATTCGGCACAGTGATGTCATATTTTATAGGCAGCCGTCTTCGGCTGCATGTGCACCGCAGGGGGGCGTGTAATCAAATTGTTAAAGAACTATTAAACCTTTGTCATTTTTTTAATTTGTGAATTAAACCTACAAATGGATTAAAACTTATTTGCAATGAAGTGAAACCACTTGATAGAAAAACAAATAGAAACGGCCATTTAAGGCGTGCAATTTCTAAGCGAAGCCATTAAGAAGCACATTAGGAGCAGTTTGTGAGCTCTGTACAGGAGGCACCAGGCAGAAGGCTATTATCCCCGAGAAAGTGACAAGGAATCAGCATGTAACAAATGTAGCGATGTTGCAAAGCTGCTACACTCCCAGCACAAAGAAGAAAAGAAAAAAAAAAACTAGGCTAAAAATATCGATGGAGAGACAAGGTTCAGCTGCACGGCAATAGCCAGGGAACAATTTCTTATCGATACAAATTCCTGAGCAGTTGTAGTCAGTCTCTTTAGTTGGAAAAAAGAAAAAGAAAATGTAAAATGTTTTCCTGAAAAGAATTCATGCACCATAAGGCGTAGAGAGAAGAGAGTAATGGAAAAATCCGCTCCAGCAGTCATTGAGCGGATTGGAGCCGTTGACTTGCTTTGTACGTATAAATGACTTGATACAGCTTGGAACAAAGGACCACTTACTGGTCCACCAAATGTAGAGTGGTGTTGTGCCCCAAGAGAGGATGCCAATGCTTATATTACATTCTTTGTAAAGGTTCCACCTGTGTCATGTGATTATTTTGTAAAGCACTAATGCTAGTTTGGGCAATTCGAAGCGTTATCTCTTTTCAACTATACAGACCAGCAAATCAGCAAAGAATGGATAAGAGTAATTGGATGGGAAAGTCGAGGTTCTGGTCCACATCCCTTGTACAACATGTAAAGGAAAAATGTCCTCAAAAAACTGGACTTTAACCTCCCTGGCGGTTTTCCCGAGTGTGGCTCGGGGTTAAATTTCAGTAACATTAGCGGTAACCCCAAGCCACACTTGAGATTGCATTGCAGGATCCTGGTGCAGTGTACTTACCTTGTCCCCAGGATCCTGCAATGTCCCCCCCTGTGTCTGTGGGCATGGGCCTCAGCAGTTAGGGGCAAGGGGGGTCAACTGCCCCCCTGGAATCAGGGATCGGATCTTAAATTCAGCACAGTTGCGTCGCTGATGGGGTGTGGGTAGCCTGCACCCAGGTGCCACCCGTCAGTGGGGTGACACCATCAAAGTGCTGCCAAGCCCCCCCCCCCCATCAGTGTAGCGTGACTTCTTTTCTCCAGTCCAGCAGAGAACTCGCCAGCACTATGACAGGGGAAAGGTGAGCTGCGGGCTGTCGGAGGTTTCCCCCGCTTCCCCCCCCCCCTTTCTCCTGTCAGGGAGTAGAGACAGCGGGTCTCGCCAGGTTCCCTGCCCATTCCTTCCCTATTGGCCATAACTGAGGGCTACTCAAAGAAGACTAGGAGAGGAGAGCATAATGGGACATGTAGTCTGAAAGATTGCCTGCCCCATTTTCCACAGGGAGGAGGCTACAGCTCGATCAAGAGAGAGATTGAGAGACTGCAGCCTGGAAAAAAGCTGAGGGAGATCGCGCTAAAGGACAAAGAATAAGGACTGCCCAGCACCACCAGAGAGAGAGAAACACGCTGCCCAGCACCCCCAGAGAGAGAGCCACGCTGCCCAGCACCCCCAGAGAGAGTGCCATGCTTCCCAGCACCCCCAGAGAGAGAGCCACGCTGCCCAGCACCACCAGAGAGAGAGCCACGCTGCCCAGCACCACCAGAGAGAGAGCCAAGCTGCCCAGCACCACCAGAGAAAGCCACGCTGCACAGCACCACCAGAAAGAGAGAAACACTGAGCCACTACCAGGGTACAGACATGCTACACTACTGACCAGAGTCACCCCCGGGGAACCCAGAGTGAGCAATCGTCCAGCCGGAGGGATCACTGCTGTAGTTTTGCTGGGGCTGGTAAGAGGGCCTGTTGGCCATTATCCAGTACTTATCCTAGGGACTGTACTACGTCTGCAGTCTCTGACCATGATAATGTGATAATGACATTGTCGAAAAGGGGTGGTGCATGGGTGTCCCTAAAATTATGCCCCCCTCCTAAAAAAAGTTGTGCAGACGCCCATGTCTGTAGGCTCTGCAACTCCCCCCCCCCCCCCCGATGCCCCCCTGCGAGTCATTTCACATCCCCTTTGTCCCCAGTGCTTTGTCCAGTGCCCTGCATGCAGTTTTATATTATATATACTGTTTTTTCTGCCTGGAAACTTGAGATTGTCCATGGCAACCAAAAAATGTCCCTTTAGGTCAAAAGTTGTTTTAGACCAGCTAGAAAACAGTGATGGTAAATTAGAATCACTTGTACAATTGAGCGATTGTGAATCGTGGGGAAATTAATTTTATTATTATTATATTGTTATTTTTGATAATTATTTATAGTTATTTATTATATTGTTGCGCACTACTCCCTTGGGATCTGCAAAGTGTGTTCATTACCTTTGTGTTAACTTGTTCCATTCGTCCCATGCAAGAATTCACAGCAGCAGACAGTCTTTGAAAACTTTAGAAACTTTATGGCTTGAAACCCTAGTGATGATCCGATGAAATAGAGGATGATGATTGCCTCTAATAATCTGGTTCCTGACTCTGTCTCTTTGTATTTTCCTTTGCTGAACCGACCAGCATCACTCTGAATAATGCTGTGGGTAATGGATATTAAAAGTTCCAGGCCTCACCACCTACCTTGACTCCTGCAATCCGCCCAGTGTAAGTTCTGGAAAGCATCCTTGATCGATAAGCACCGCTGGGTTACACTCCCTTTGCTCTCTCCCATCAACAGTCCATGGTTGCCAAAGAAGGTCGAGCCCAGTTTCTTCTGTCCTCTTTTCAACTACTTCTTCCTCCGCATGGTCCGGTATATCCCAGGCTGGTACGCCCAGTTTTCTCCTCCAAACCACGTGGTGCTGTGTGGGTTATCCAGCACTGAGGTCTCTGAACCCTCAGGCCTTCAAACCCCCTCCTGCTATCCAGCACTGGGGTCTCTAAACCCCCAGGCCTTCAAACCCCCTCCTGCTATCCAGCACTGGGGTCTCTGAACCCCCAGGCCTTCAAACCCTCTCCTGCTATCCAGCACTGGGGTCTCTGAACCCCCAGGCCTTCAAACCCTCTCCTGCTATCCAGCACTGGGGTCTCTGAACCCCCAGGCCTTCAAGCCTGCTCTTCCTGCACACTACATCTTTACTCCTTCTTCCTCTAGCTCCTAGAAACTTCTCCCAGGAAGCATGTGACCTCCAACTTATATGAGCGTACTGCCACTCTAATCCAAAGTCCAGCCTCCCTTCTAGAACGTTTCCACTGAAAGGCAAAGGGGATCTCTCTGAGCCAGAGTGTAGGTGGCCACGACACCCTCTATTCTATCACTCCCACCTCCCAAAACAAACAACCAGGCCTAAAAAGTGTAAGGCTTTGGCAAAATGTACCTATCACTATGTACAGAAAACCTATTTAGCACCCACCTAAATGGGTGGGCGCTACAATAATAAAAATTATGATTTTGTGTTTCAATCTTTATCATACCTGGGATGTCTACTACACTCTTGTTTGGACAGATTTAAATGCTAAGAATTACAGGCCTACAATATAAAACGCCAAACTTCTATGCAAAACAATTGTACCGCTTTGAGATGCAAAAATCTGACGTAATCATACTGCCAGGGAGGCTACAGGACCATGAACACTCAAGAAGTAATGTTTAGTAAGTGGTATAAATTTTAGGGTGGCACAGTGGTGTAGTGGGTACCACTCTCGCCTAGCAATAAAAAGCATCACTGGTTTGAATCCCAACCACGACACTACCTGCCTGGAGTTTGCATGTTCTCCCTGTGCCTGCGTGGGTTTGCTCCAGGTACTCCAGTTTCCTCCCACACTCCAAAGACATGCTGGTAGGTTAGTTGGCTTCTGTCCAAACTTGGCCCTAGTATATGAATGGGAGTTGGGGACCTTGGATTGTGGGCTCCTTGAGGGTAAGGACTGATGTGCGTGTGCGATGTATGTGTGGAGTGCTGCATGAATTGACAGTGCCCTATGGGTACCTTAAATAAATAGGGATACTTGTAGACACACACTCTGGATGGACTAGTGTCTTTATTCAACCTTATTAACTATGTAACTGTGTTCATGGTCCTTTAAATTCCCATTTTTTTAGGACATTTTTATTTTACCAAATCAGCAAATGGAGAGATACGTTTATATTTACTGAGCTAAAAAGGGTCTACATTCCCTGTACCCCCACATACAATGCAGGGTATTGTATGTGGTGGAGGCAGGAATGCGACTGTGGCCCGGGAGCAACTTACAGAGGAGTCTTCAAGGGACCGGGCACACAGTGAGTCTGCTTGAACGAGGAGCCAGATAAGTAATACGGCCCTTTTCTGCAACCCCTAGACTTAAAGAGGGGCTCATGTCTCTTAACCCTTTGGAGCCCGCACCTACCGTCCCCCCGTAAGGGGTTGTCAGAAACCATGAAATCAGACCAAGACAGGAGTGCAGTTAAATCACACTTGTTTAACAATAAAAGTAAAAAAAAAAAAAACGTAGTAAAAACATAGCCAAAGTTCAGTAATCGGAACGGATGGTCAGCCAAGCCAGAAGTCAGGGATCAACATAGTGAAACAATAAGCAGGATCTGGAGCCAGAAGGGATGTTAGAAAAGCAAGTCTGTAAACAGGAACGCAGGAGATTGTCTTTGTGATGTTGACCAAGGGGACGGCAGAACTCCTCTGAACTGGATGGCTTAAGTAGGCAGGACTGATGAGCAGGATATCATCAACAGCTGAGTAACTATGGAGAGAAATAGGAGCTGGAAATTAGCCGACAGCTGAGTGGTCAGCTCAGAGAAGGAAGGGCTGAGCCCAGCCCTGACAGGAGTTTAGAATTCCAGGAGCCAGGGCGGGGCTTATTCATTTAGTCAACGAAAATATTTTAGCCACTAGCATTGAAGATGTTAAGTTATTCCAGGGAGCACCCTAAAATTCCAGGTTGCCTTGCCATGCAGTCTTCCCCTTTGATTTAAGGACGAAATGCGTCAGTGGAGTGGCTGCACAGCAACTGGAAGTGACATTCAAACATTGATCCAGGAGTGACACGATCATGGACTGGGTGAGATTGCAAGCCCTTACGGGCGGTGGACAGCGGCCTGGTTGCGACCTCTTACGGGCGGTGGACAGCGGCCTGGCTGTGAGCTCTTTTGGGGGCAGACAGCGGTCTGGTTGCAACCTCTTACGGGCAGCGGACAGCAGCTTGGTTGTGAGCTCTTACGGGCGGTGGACAGCAGCCTGATTGCGACCTCTTATGGGCAGCGGACAGCGGCCTGGTTGTGAGCTCTTACAAGCGGCGGACAGCGGGCTGCTTGCCACCTCTTACGGGCAGCGGACAGCGGCCTGGTTGTGAGTTCTTACGGGTGGCGGACAGCGGCCTGGTTGCAATCTCTGACGGCAAATCTGTCCTCCGTAACATCCTTATGTCATTCCAAACCTGAAATATTTTTTTTTCTGCAACCAAGCACATGAACTGCACTGTGTCCTTGACGTTTGGAATACTCTGAATACATCCCTTTGCCCCCCTGATCGCAATTACGTCTCCGCTTATGCAAGTCGTGCATTAAAGACAAATAACTCACGTCTACAGAAAATGGCTAAATGCTTAAAATATTCTTAACCGTGTCAAGAAAATGGATTCTACTCTCTCAAAAAAATTCAAAAGCACAAAGCAGCTCTCAGGCTGTGTCATTATTTACACAGTTATCTCACCTCCCAGGTTTGCTTTTCAATATACGCTTATTCCTTGTATGGTGGATACCAGAGCGCCCCCGGTGTTTAAATGCAGAAGTGCTTGCTGGATGTATGCTTTATGTTATATGAAGGATATCTAAACCCAAGAAAGGAAATGTAATATATTGCAGCTTACCAGTCCTTGGAAGGGATGGCTGCATAAGATTCAATTTTTCAGACTAAGTATGTTTCCTCCTGTCACAGTGTCCTTGTAACTTACTGTGCTCTGATCTGAAATCTCCAAAAATGCCGTCAGCCTTCACAGCTATCGATTCGTCTGTGAACTACAGAACACCTCCTCATATGAAATGGAGATGAGAAAAGCCCATATCAGGAGAGCAGCTGAGGGTGACAACGCTACACTTCTCCTTTTTAACCACTTCAATATCGGGCATTTTCACCCCCTTCCTGCCCAGGCCAATTTTCACTTTTCAGCGCTGTCGCACTTTGAATGAGAATTGCGCACCCAAAACAAAATTGACGTCTCCCCCCCCCCCCCCCCCCCCACAAATAGAGCTTTCTTTTGGTGATATTTGATCACCTCTGCGGTTTTTATTTTTTGCGCTATAAACAAAAGAAGAGTGACAAGTTTGAAAAAAAAAACTATATTTTTTACTTTTTGCTATAATAAATATCCCAATTAAAAAAAATAAAAATAAAATAAAAAAAATGTCCTCAGTTTAGGTTGATATGTATTCTTCTACATATTTTTGTTAAAAAAAAAATTCAATAAGCGTATATTGATTGGTTTGCGCAAAAGTTATAGCGTCTACAAAATAGGGGATAGATGTATGACATTATTTTTTTTTTTTTTACTAGTAATAGCGGCCATTCGTGATTATTGTCAGGACTGTGATATTGCGGCGGAAAAATTGGACACTTTTTAACACTATTTTGGGACTAGTGACATTTATACAGCGATTGCTATAAATATGCACTGATTACTGTATAAATGTCACTGGCTGGGAAGGAGTTAACACTGGGGGGCAATCAAGGGGTTAAATGTGTTACCTAGGGAGTGGTTCTAAATGTGGGGGGAGGGGACTGACTGGGGGAGGTGACTAATCGGTATTCCTATATACAAGGAACAAATGACCAGACTCCTCTCCCCTGACCCCTTTTGGTGGTATTTGATCACCTCTGTGGTTTTTATTTCTTGCGCTATAAACAAAAGAAGAGTGACAAGTTTGAAAAAAACACAATATTTTTTGCTATAATAAATATCCCCATTAAAAAAAAAAAAAACTGCAATAAGTGTATATGGATTGGTTTGCGCAAAAGTTATAGTGTCTACAAAATGGGGATAGATTTATAGCATTTTTTTTTTTTTTTTTACTAGTAATAGTGGCAATCTGCGATTTTTGTTGTGACTGTGACATTCCGGCGGACAGATCGGGCACTTTTGACACTATTTTGGGACCATTTAAATTTATACAGCGATCCGTGCTATAAAAATGCACTGATTACTGTGTAAATGTCACTGGCAGGTAAGGGGATAACACTAGGGGGCGATCAAGGGGTTAAATGTCTTACCCTGTTTCCCCGAAAATAAGACCTAGCGTGATTGTCGGCGATGGCTGCAATATAAGCACTACCCCCCAAATAAGCCCTAATTAAAGTCCTTGTAGGTCAGGTATTTTCAGGGTAGGGCTTATTTTCGCAGAAACAGGGTAGGGCTTATATTGCAGCCATCATCGTCAATCACACTAGGTCTTTTTTTCGGGAGGAAACAGGGTACCTAGGGAGTGATTCTAACTGTAGGGGGATGGGGACTTACAAGGGGAGAAGACCAATCGGTGTTCGTCTGTACTGGGAACACATGATCGGTCTCTTCTCCCCTGGCAGGACGTGGATCTGTGTATTTACACACACAGATCCATGTCCCAACTCTGTTACCGGCAATCGCGGGTGCCTGGTGGACATCGCGGCCACCGGGCAGGAGCATCGTCTCCCGAGTGACGCGGCAGGTGTGCGCTCCCCCTGCGGATGTCATATTACTATGAGCGGGGAATGAAGTGGTTAAATAGAGTAGAGTGAGTGGTAAGCTGGCCATACATTATACAATTTTGCTTGAGATTTTCCAAAACCATATAATATGAGGTCAAACCTAAACATTTCCCATTTGTTTGCATATAGATTTGAAGCTGTTATAGCTGCAAAGGGTGGGCCAACTCAATATTGAACCCTACAGACTAAGACTGGGATGCCAATGTCCCAATACTTTTGACATAATAGCATATGGAAGGGTGATATTTCGTGCCATTGCTGCATCCACAGCAATGATTTTTTTTTGTGCCAGAGCTGAGATTCCCTTTAATGTAAGGAGATTCCCTTTAATGTAAAAGTAATCCTAGCGGCCACAGAGCTGCTAGATTACTTATACAGGTGGCACAAGGGGTTCCCCCCTCCCTCTGCCACCACCTTTATGGGGCTCCCAGATGTGTAATCTGGGGGCCCGGTAAGAATGCGATCAGCAGCATCCAGTTCCTGCGACACAGTGAGAGGAACTGATGTTGTTCCTCCCACTGTGTGACATCAGAAACTGGAAGCGATGAGGTCACTTGCAAACAAGTCATTACTGTCTTGAACTCATCTGATCAAACTGATCAGGGTTTGATCTGATGCTTTGGAGGCCAGAGGAGAGATAAGGGGTCTAATAGACCCCAGATCTCTTCATAAAGAGGCCCTGTCATTGCCCATGCTATTATCATAAGGGATGTGGTTAATCCATTCTGATAGCATCCGAAGAGATATAAAAATAAAGGTAATTTTTTTTATAATAAAATAAATAGTAATAATAATAATAATAATAATAATAATTAAAAAAAATGAAAGTGCCCCTGTTCTCCTGCGCTCACGCGCAACTACGAACACGCATGGCCGGACATGTATATGTAAACACATGTGAGGTATCGATGTAAACGTCAACTCTAAACTGGTAACCTGTAAAGGCATTTAAACCATTGTTTAGGTACCATAGTTTGGTGCCAAAATGTTGCATTTGAAAAACCGCTGCGCAAATATTGTGTCTGGATCTGGAGACATACTTGGCCAGTCCATCACCTTTACCCTCAGCTTCTTTAGCAAGGCAGTGGTCATCTTGGAGGTGTGTTTGGGGTCGTTATCATGTTGGAATACTGCCCTGCGGCTCAGTCTCTGAAGGGAGGGGATCATGCTCTGCTTCCGTATGTCACAGTACATGTTGGCATTCCTGGTTTCCTCAATGATCTGTAGCTCCCCAGTGCTGGAAGCACTCATGCAGCCCCAGACCATGACACTCCCACCACCATGCTTGACTGTAGGCAAGACACACTTGTCTTTGTACTCCTCACCTGGTTGCCGCCACACACTCTTAACACCATCTGAACCAAATAACTTTATCTTGCTCTCATCAGACCACAGGACATGGTTCCAGTAATCCAAGTCCTTAGTCGGCTTGTCTTTAGCAAAGTGTTTGCGGGCTTTCTTGTGCATCATCTTTAGAAGAGGCTTCATTCTGGGATGACAGCCATGCAGACAAATTTTATGCAGAGTGCGGCGTATGGTCTGAGCACTGACAGGCTGACCCCCCACCCCTTCAACCTCTGCATCAATGCTGGCAGCACTCATAAGTCTGTTTCCCAAAGACAACCTCTGGATATGACGCTGAGCACGTGCACTCAACCTCTTTGGTCAACCATGGAGAGGCCTGTTCTGAGTGGAACCTGTCCTGTTATACCGCTGTATGGTCTTGGCCACCGTGCTGCAGCTCAGTTTCAGGGTCTTGGCAATCTTCTTTTAGCCTAGGCCAGTGATGGCGAACCTTGTCACCCCAGATGTTTTGGAACTACATTTCCCATGATGCTTACCTACACTGCAGAGTGCATGAGCATCATGGGAAATGTAGTTCCAAAACATCTGGGGTGCCAAGGTTCACCATCACTGGCCTAGGCCATCTATGTCGAGCAACAATTCTTTTTTTCAGATCCTCAGAGTTCTTTGCCATGAGGTGCCATGTTGAACTTTCAGTGACCAGTATGAGAGAGTGAGAGCGATAACACCAAATTTAACACACCTGCTCCCCATTCACACCTGAGACCTTGTAGCACTAACGAATCACATGACACCGGGGAAAATGGCTAATTGGGCCCAATTTGGACATTTTCACTTAGGGGTGTACTCACTTTTGTTGCCAGCGGTTTAGACATTAATGGATGTGTGTTGAGTTATTTTGAGGGGACAGCAATTTTACACTGTTATACAAGCTGTACACTCACTACTTTACATTGTCATTTCTTCAGTGTTGTCACATCAAAAGATAGAATAAAATATTTACAAAAATGTGAGGGGTGTACTCACTTTTGTGAGATATTGTAGATCGCCCAGAGGGGAATTTTTTTTTTTTCTCAACAAAAGTGGAGTTATGCTTTAAGTAGTTTGCTACTTGCTAGCAAAAAAAATTTAGGAGAGGAATGTGGAAGCTGGTCCGGAGTGGACGTGGTCAAGTGGGCCGTGACACCCAAGGGCAGTAGGAAGAGCACTGCAATTGGCTGCACAGTGCTGACATCATCAGGAAACTATCCTGCCGGCTCACAATTGTCAGTAGTTGAACTTGAGCTGTGGGTGACAGCTGGGTCACAGTTCTGGGGGTGCTGATGAAGTGCGCCCCATAACAACATGGCACTAAAGCCCGTCTGCTCTGCTGCATTTATGGATATTGCTGTCATAAAGGGGTTAAAATGCTCATAATGATCCCTGTCGGGAACTGACATTTTTTTTTTTTTTTTTTTTTTTTTAAGTAATGATAGTAATAAGAAAATGACTAATGATAATGTCTCATCTACACTCTTTAAAACACGAAAACACAATAAAGTCCAAATACCATGAATTCCTCCGTGGCCTGTTCTTTGCTTAAGCTGAGATGGCGCATCATCTTTTACAAACAAAATTAAGTTTTAAGGTCCATAGGAATGAATGAAAAAGAAAACCATAGCTTCGATTTTTATGTATTTGAGGACATTTGAAAATATTCATTTTTGAAAATTTCTATAGCAATTTGCATATTATATAAAAAAAAAATTATAATGTGGTATTGCTTCATGTGCACAGGTGGTACCTAATAATGTTGTTCACAGGTGGTACTTCTGGCTTTTTCCACCAGAGAATATTTGCAGGAACTCCCCCTTTCAGAGTTACCCCTTTGCTCCACCCCTACCTACCTCCGAACACCCTCTACCCACCTCCCATTACTGGTCCTTTTAGAGAATACAGAACCTTCATGTATTCATACCCAGAAATAAAATTTGTGGTACAAAAGAAAAAATAGACCCCCCCCCAACAACAATACTGTTGATACCCCAATCAACAATTGGCCACCCGCAGCAAAATACCCCCCCCCCTCACCCCACAGCAAAAATAGACCCCCAGCAGCAACAACAGATCTCACCATAGTGAGTATCAATAGACCCTCCAGAATACAGCTACAATAGACTGCTTCCTCAACAGTAGATCACTCCCAGCAACAACTGACCCCCAGCAACATAAGACCAACCACAGCAACACTAGATCCCCCACCAGCAACAATAGACCTATCCACCAACAATAGACCGCCCCCCCCCCCCCCTGCAAAAATGCATCCCTTCCAGAGACAATAGGCAGCAACAACAGCAACACTAGACCTCCCCAGCAACAGTAACCATCTCCCAAAAAAATATCCCCTCCAGCAACAGTAGATCCCCCCAGCAGTCAGTGTCAATAGACACTGTAGCACAACCCAAAAACACACAGGGGAGGTGCCTCTAAGTGCATTATTTATAAGAACCTTAATGGAGCATCCAAATAAACACTCACATGTGTTCCATATGAATGTGCATATCTAGTAGTATCAACAGGGTGGGGGGGGTCATCCAAGTTCCAGGTCGGTAGCCAGCTACCGCTGGTGGTGTCGGATGGTGCAAGACACCACTTATCAGATGTAGAGGAGGACTTCCATAATCACTGTGGAACGTGGAAGTGATGCCACACCCTGAGGATGGGCCTTGTAACGCATTTTGGAGCGCCAATTAATTCCTTTATCAGACCATAGCACAACCCAGCACCCCTTGCCATTACATACATTCAGCGCTGGAGGTGTCGGCACTGTGTTCCCCTACATTCCTGCTGAAAAAAAGCCCTGCTAATAATAATTCCTTGTAGGTACTGTAGCTGCTGTGTTCCAGTGTATGCTACTAGGCTTGATAGCCCTCCTCCTCAATGCCATCAGTAGATGTCATGGTTGCTCTATGCCCAAGCCATCTGGCTGACAGCACAGCATTGTCCTAAAGGGAGGAGCAAGTTTGGTCCTACAGGGCACCATGAATCCAAGGGGCAGTCTATAGAATGTCTTCCCTTGGCTCCAGTGCTCTGAGGGGTTATTCTTACCCCCGTCACAAGGGGTAAAGTGGATTTCTGCAATAGAGGGTAAAAGCAAAGTCAGCAAAATATACAGAGGTGGAGTGATTATAGGAAGAAAAAAATGTGCTCCTAGAGACTCTAAGGATTTATGCTACTTGCGAAGCTTTCCTTCCTGTCCCTGTGGCAGTTGCCACCAGGAAATTTTCCCTGTTTATTGTATCAACATCCAGTCAATTTAACCAAGTCATTCTCAACCACGGTTCTGTGGAACCCTAGGGTTCCTCCAACGGTTGCCAATGGTTCCTTGAGTTGTGGCTGATCTGAACTTACCATTTGATGGCATCAGCATAATTTCGGAGCTAACATCACTTGGTAGAGCCAGTGGAATGACACCAATGATCCTTTTGGTTGTCTATAGGGAGGCATTCTCACCACCAATGTAAGGTGGGCATTCTTTCCACTTTATTGTTCAGTCATTTAGTCTTGTCCGACTCTTCATGGCCTCATGGACCATAGTGCGCCAGGCTTTACTGTCCTTCACTGCCTGCTTAAAAAGGAAGTAAACCCTGATGAGTTTACTTCCTCTTTCATTCCCTGCAAAGGTAAAGCATAATGGACTACTATGCATCGCATAGTAGTCCATTATGTGTCACTTACCTGACACAGGAGCCAGCGAAGTCACCACTGTCCCCTGTAGTCCGGCGCATCCATCTTCTCGGTGGGTCTTGCCGCTCCGCCGCTGTCATTCGGCGAAGCCGCGATGACGTCACTCCTGCGCATGCGCACGGGAGCCGCCACGCGTGGCATACCGCCGTTGACGGGTGCCACCGCTGTCTGCGGTGCATGCGCCGTAGACAGCGGTGCCTGTCTTTCGGCAAATATCTCCTAAACCGTGTAGTTTTAGGAGATATTTCTTGGACCTACAGGTAAGCCTTAATCTAGGCTTACCTGTAGGTCAAAGTGTCTTGTAAGGGTTTACAACCACTTTAACTTCATGTTCATTGTTTCGATGATGCCATCTATCCATCTTGTTTCCTGTCATCCTCTTCTCCTTTTTCCTTCCATGTTTCCCAGCATCAGGGTCCTTTCCAATGAGTCTTCTCTTCGCATTATTAGGTGCTCAAAGTATTCGAGTTTCAGCAACAGGATCGGTCCTTCCAGTGAATATTCAGGGTTGATTTCTTTCAGAATTGACGGGTTTGATCTTCTTGCCATCCAAGGGACTTTAACTTTCTTTCAACTACCAACCTATATAAGGGGCAATTTTCCCACTGGTCTGCCAATGGCACCTCATTGCCCAGATGCCCCATTGGGATACTACCAATAACATTTTTTTCAAGTACATTAATTAGGACCATCTATCAAGCAATGAATTGGTTTTAGTAGGCTTTTTCCCCAAAACCTAAAAAATATTTCAAGGAATTCTGAAGGAAATTGGTTGAGAAAGGCCAATTTAAACAACTGAATTAATTGAACATAAAATAAACATCTGCGCAAATTTGGCCAACATAACTTCAAATGAGTCCCATAGAAAATAGGTTTATAAACATATAATTTTATATTTATAACTGAGAAATTAAATAGTGAAACAAAAAAAAATTCTGAAGTTGGATTCCCTCGTAGCCTCAGCATTACAGCTGCTGTGATTACATGGGAAATGGCCGTATCTGATTATTCTTGATTTGAGATACTTGAATTTAAATAACCGAAATGGATTGTCGTTTGTTTTCAAACACAAATGAGATGTTGAGTGGCTTAAAGGATGCTAAGATATTCAATACCCTTGATTTATCCTCTGCTCACCATCAATTTCACTGACAGAAGACAGAAACATATACCTGAAAATTCACTAAGAGGTGGAATATTTTCTTTTTCTGAAATGGTGCTTTAGATTTGTGTAGCCAAAGAAAAAAAATGAATGAGGGGTACTTCTATAGCTACCAAGATATTCTTCAGACAGCAGTTCAATGTAGCCAATGGTAATGAGTGCAGTGTTTTTAATGAAATTTATTTTGCAGTGAAATTACTGATTTTGCTATAGCAAAATTTCACTAAAGCTCCTTAGGTAAAATTGTCTTATACAAAAAAAAAATCTCTAATTAAAGATATATATATATATATATATATATATATATATATATATATATATATAAATTCCAAAAACTACCACTAATTAAAGTTAATTAAGATATATATATAAATATATACATATATATATATATATATATATATATATATATATATATATATATATATATATATATATATATATATATATACATATACATATATATATATATATATATATATATATATATATATATATATATATATATATATATATATCTTAATTAACTTTAATTCGAGGTAGTTTTTGGAGGGTGGTGTGTCTAGGGTAATATAATGTATTTCATTTTGGCATAATAGTGTTCTTTATATTTTGTGTTTTCCCCTCTTTTGCATTTGATAGTTATTTGTGTATTGTTTTACATGACTATATTTATTTTTTTACTGTCTACTTTTTTCCATCTGTTAATAAAAAAAAAACACATGTAAAAATAAGGCTAACGAGGGTTTTTTTTTTGTTTTTATTTTGTTTTGCACAAGAACTGGTCCAGGAAAATTGAAAGATGCTTCTGTAACCCTCAGACCTTTTATAAACCACCACAAAAAGCTTAAATCTAAACAGATATAAAAGACAGAAAAAAAAAACTGTAATAAGTAAAATCAAAGCAACAGCACTCAAATTAGGGATTTTTGGGCACAAGAACTGGCCTGAGAAAGTTAAAAGGAGCTTCCAAAAACCTTAGGTCCCATTTACAGACCACAAAAAAATTAAAATAAAGCTGAAATCTTGACAGATATTAAAAAGACACAAAAAAAAGCTAAAATATGAAATCAAAGCAACAGCACACAAACAAGGGCCTTTTTGCACAAGAATTGGTCTAGGAAAGTTGAAAGGAGCATAACCCTCAGGCCTCATTTACAAACCACTGAAAAAAATAAAGATGAAATGTAGACAGATATAAAAGACACAAAAAAAAAAAATATTAAATAAAAAACCATCCAAACAGTACACACAAGGACTTTTTTGGCACAAGAGCAGATCCAGGATAGTTGAAAGAAGCCCCTGTAACCCTCAGATCCCATTTGCAAACCACCAAAATAAAAGACCAAAAAAACTCCAAAACTAAAATCTAGACAGATACAACAATAACTAAAAGAATTAAAAGAATCAGCAATAGTGCACAAATTAGTACTTTTTTTTCACAAGGACTGGTCCAGAGATAAAATACTCTATTAATGCAGCCATATAATTAGATTAATATTTGTATATAATATTTATTGTACAAATAAAATTTTACAAAGGGTTTATCCATTCCACTCAGTTTGCAAATTAAGTAAGCATGTAAGCACCCTTTGTAAAACTTTCTAAACCGGAAGGTCCAAACCCTTGTAAATCCATATATATATAATCTGATCCCACTGCTTTTAAAGTTTATTTAAATACACCGCTGTAAAATGAGTGAATACTGCTGCTTTCTTTGGAGCTTGACACCCACTGGCTGCAAGTGGTAAATATAGAAATATTTTAAAATATTAGATACTATTACTAACAATACACATTTAAAAAGGACAACTCATTTACCCAGTGACATCAATTTGAATCAACCATTAAAACGATTACAGAGAAATAAAATGTGTCCTTTTACCTACAGAAGAACACAATAAAAATAAACAATTATGCATTGTTACATAACATATATTAATTAATAGCAGCAAACAACTAGGTATTATCAGGGCACTAACATTAATCAATACACATGTTACAATTATTCCATAGTTTTATTACACAAACAGAAGCTCTACACGTTTCTTAGACCAAAGGTCTACTTCCTCAGGAGTAAGTGAATGGCATTGATCTATAAATACACACACAATTCAAATTAGTATCAAACATCAATTACTTTTTATAATTGATATTTGTTACTAATTTTAAATATTTGTGTATTTGTAGATCAATACCTCCTGCATATCCCCTGAGGAAGTAGACCTTTGGTCTAAGAAATGTGTAGAGTTTATGTTTCATCCAATCAACATATTTTCCTGTTTGGATTGCAAACTGCAAGAATAACATTAATAATTGGATTTTTTCATAGGGATTGACATTTATTATATGGTGTTTTTAATGACATATACTGTACAGACAGCATTCTAGGGCTACTTGTTATTATGAAGTGCATGTAATATTTGATTAAACAGTATAGGTATGCAACATGGAATGCTGCTATACGCAAGAAAAATTGTATTTTTTTAAATTAATTTGTGTAATAAAAATAAGGAATACTTTTAACAAGTTTTTAACATGATTATTGATCTGCCCTGAAAATCCATTTGCTCTTTGCTGTTATTATTAGTTTATTGATGGGGATGCTAGCACAAAGTAGAAACTAGGCTTTATTAAATATATTTGATATATACTATCATAATTTTATATATATATATATATATATATATATATATATATATATATATATATATATAATTTTATATATATTTAATAATTTAATTTGTATTTCATAATTATATATATATATATATATATATATATATATATATATATATATATATATATATATATATATATATATATATATATATAAATTATATATATATATATATATATATTAAAACATTATATATATATATATATATATATATATATATATATATATATATATATATATATATATATATATATATATACAGTATCTCACAAAAGTGAGTACATCCCTCACTTTTTTGTAAATATTTTATTATATCTCTTCATGTGACAACTGAAGAAATGACACTTGTCTACAATGTAAAGTAGTGAGTGTACAGCTTGTATAACAGTGTACATTTGCTGTCCCCTCAAAATAACTCAACACACAGCCATTATCTGCTTCAGCCCTGGAAGATTTTACCCCTTCCTGATCAGAGCAATTTTTGCAATTCCGCACTGGGTTTAACTGACAATTGCGCGGTTGTGCGACGTTGTACCCAACCAAAATTGATGTCCTTTTTTCCCCACAAATGGAGCTTTCTTTTGGTCGTATTTTGGTGGTAACCTCTGAGGTTTTTATTTTTTGCGCTATAAACAAAATAAAGAGCAACAATTTTGAAAAAAGCTATATTTTTTGCTATAATAAATATTCCCCAAAAATATATATAAAAATTTTTTTTTCCTCAGTTTAGGCCGATACGTATTCTTTTACATATTTTTGGTGAAAAAAAATCGCAATATGCTTATATTGATTGATTTGAGCAAAAATTATAGCATCTACAAAATAGGGGATAGTTTTATAGCATTTTTATTATTCATCTTTTTTTAACTAGTAATGGCAGCGATCAGCAATTTTTATTGTGATTGCGGACACATTTGACAATTTTTACACATTTTTGGGACCATTGAAATAAATACAGCAATCAGTGCGATTAAAAATGCATTGATTACTGTAAAAATGTTACTGACAGAGAAGGGGTTAACCACTAGGGGGCAGTGAAGGGGTTAAGTGTGTCCTAGTTTGTGTTCAAACTGAAGGGGGGAGGGGACTGTGCAGGGGAGATGACAGATTCCTGTTCATACTCTGTGTGAACAGACAAACTGTCACTTCACCCCTCAGAGAACCAGAAACTGTGTCTCAGCAGCGATCGCGGGAGCCCAGCGGTGATCGAGACTGCCTGGCACTCTCATTGGTTCGTGGGGCGAGCGGGGGGGCACAGGGCGAAGCGACGTTACATAACATTGTTTCACCCAGCCATGCTATTCTGCTGTAATACAACTGCGGCGGTCGATTGGCATGTAGTTAATGTCTAAACATGCTGGCAACAAAAGTGAGTGCACCCCTAAGTGAAAATGTCAAAATTGGGCCCAATTAACCATTTTCCCTCCCCGATGTCATTGTGTTACAAGGTCTCAGGTGTGAATGGGGAGCAGGTATGTTACATTTGGTGTTATCGCTCTCACTCTCTCATACTGGTCACTGGAAGTACAACATGGCACCTCATGGTAAAGAACTCTCTGAGGATCTGAAAAAAAATTATTGTTGCTCTACATAAAGATGGTCTAGGCTATAAGAAGATTGCCAAGACCCTGAAATTGATCAGCAGCACGGTGGCCAAGACCATACAGCGGTTTAACTCAGAACAGGCCTCACCATGGTCAACCAAAGAAGTTGAGTGCATGTGCTCAGCGTCCTATCCAGAGGTTGTCTTTGGGAAATAGACGTATGAGTGCTGCCAGTATTGCTAGAGAGATTGAAGGGGTGGTGGGGTCAGCCTGTCAGTGCTCAGACCATACACCACACACTGCATCAAATTAGCTGTTGTCCCAGAAGGAAGCGTCTTCTAAAGATGATGCACAAGAAAGCCCGCAAACAGTTTGCTGAAGACAAGCAGACTAAGGACATGGATTACTGGAACCATGTCCTGTGGTCTGAGGAGACCAAGATAAACTTATTTGGTTCAGATGGTGTCAATCTTGTGTGCGGCAACCAGGTGAGGAGTACAAAGACAAGTACTTGTCTTGCCTACAGTCAAGCATGGTGGTGGGAGTGTCATGGTCTGGGGCTGCATGAGTGCTGCCGGTGTTCTGGAATATAGTGTCCTGCCATTGGATACTGTCTGCCCCGTACTGTGCATGCGCAGTTCTTGCGCAGTACGGAGCAGAAGAAGCTTCGGAAAATCTCCGAAGATGAACGGCGCCTGCACCGTGAGTTGAGGTGGTAGCCCCACCATCCAAGCGGACATAGGGCTGGCAAAATTAGAGGGCCGCTCACCTCGCTTCGCTTGCCTCGCTGCGCTCGGCTCTTTTTATTCCAACTCTATGTCCACTTGGATGGTGGGGCTAGAACCTGGACTCAAGGCGCAGGCGCTGTTCATCTTTGGCTATTTTCAGAATCTGTGTGTGCTGTGTACTGCGCATGCGCAGTACACAGCGGACACTATCTGATGGAGGACTCTATATGATAGGACACCGGCACTGGGAAGCTACAGTTCATTGAGGGAACCATGAATGCCAACATGTACTGTGACATACTGAAACAGAGCATGATCCCCTCACTTCGAAGACTGGGTCACAGGGCAGTATTCAAACATGATAACGACCCCAAACACACCTCCAAGACAACCACTGCCTTCCTATAGAAGCTGAGGGTAAAGGCGATGGACTGGCCAAGCATGTCTCCAGACCTAAACCCTATTGAGCATCTGTGGGACATCCTCAAACGGAAGGTGGAGGAGCACAAGGTCTCCAACATCCACCAGCTCTGTGATGTCCTCATGGAGGAGGGGAAGAGGACTCCAGTGGCAACCTGTGAAGCTCTGGTGATCTCCATGCCCAAGAGGGTTAAGGCAGTGCTGGAAAATAATGGTGGCCACACAAAATATTGACACTCTGGGCCCAATGTGGACATTTTCACTTAGGGGTGTACTCACTTTTGTTGCCAGCGGTTTAGACATTAATGGCTGTGTGTTGAGTTATTTTGAGGGGACAGCAAATTTACACTGTTATACAAGCTGTACACTCACTACTTTACATTGTAGCAAAGTGTCATTTCTTCAGTGTTGTCACAGGAAAAGATAGAATAAAATATTTACAAAAGTATGAGGGGTGTACTCAATTTTTTGAGCTACTGTATATATATAGATAGATAGATATATATATATATATATATATATATATATATATATATATATATATATATATATATATATATATATATATATATATATATATATATATATATATATATATATATACACTGTATATTTAATTGAATATATTGTGGAGGCTATACGGTATTAAGTATGTCATTTTTTGCAGTCATTTTTAAGAAAGAAAATGGCAAAGCAAACATATAGAGAAGGTTATTGACGTTCATATACAGCAGGAACCGTTGTATGAATTTAAGTCATTCCTATCTGGTTTATTGAGGTGCTCATTATTAGTTACCATGGAGACGGGGTAGTAGACTGGTCAGGATCTTTTGCCTTTTGTTCACATTTAAAAAAATATCAGAGTGCGTCCCGATTCCCAGAGTCTTTGTTGAAAAGCTCTACTCTCCAAAAGCACTTATGTTTCAAGTATTCCGCTTACCTGCTGCAATTACATAAAACAAAGCCTACGAGTGCTCATCACATTTCCATAGAATTAAAGTAGCAGAAGCTTTGCAGTGCGGTGGGGTGGTGACCTGCTCTGGTGAAATGCCCGGCTCCTCGGGGGTATTCCATGCCTGGATCTGGAGTCTCCGGAGAAATGGTCCCTTCCAAACTTTTCATCTTTGCTCCTGTTTACCCCCCTTATATACAAAGCGGAAAAGTGGACCATTTGTCCTTACCCACTGGTAGAGGGACCTACCCTGGACATTGTCCACCATTTCTTCACATTTTCCCCTTTCCTTTCCTCACTTCTTTTCATTTCTCCACCTCTTCTCCCCTCCATTCTCCTCTCCTCTATTCTCTTCTCCTCTTTTATCTTTTCATGTCATCTGTATTCCCATCTCCTCTTCCCTACTCTCTCTCTTTATCTTCCATCTCCTCTCCTTTTCTCACTTCTTGTTTCTCCCCTCACCTTTTTCTCTCCTCCTCTTCCCTCACCTCCTCTCCCCTCAGCTCATCTCCACTCCTTTCCCTTCTCCTCTCAGCTCTTCTTTTCTGCTCTCACCTTTCTTTCCCTCTTGTTTCCTCTCCCTTACCTTTGCTTTATTGCTTTATCCTCCATTTCTCTTCCCTCTCATTTCCTAAATTATTCTCCTTTCTCCCTTCACTTCTCCTCTCCTCTCTTATGTCTTCTATTCCCCCCCCCCCACATCATCTCCCCTCCTGTCACCTCTCCTCCCCTCTTGTCTTTTCTCTCTTCTCGCCTCATCTCTTATCTCCTCTCTCCTCTCCTCCCCTCTTGTCTCTTCTCTCCTCCCATCTCCTCATTACATTTTTCCCAATGTCTCCTCACTTTTCTCCCCACCTCACCTCTCCTCTCCTCCTCCCTTGCCTCTCCTCTTGTTTATCCTCCCCCTCTCCTCCTCTCCTCTCCTTTCATGTCTTCTTCTCTCCTGTCTCTTTTCTTTCCTTCTTGTCTTTCTTGTCTCTCATCTCTCCTCCACTCTCCTCATCTCATCTTCCCTCCTCTCTTTTCTCCCCTCTTGTCTCTCCTCTCCCCTCCACTCCTCTCTTCTTTTCTTCTCTCCTTCCCTCTCCTCATCTCATGTTCCCTTCTGTCTCCTCCCCCCTTGTCTCTCCCCTCATCTCTCCCCCTCTCCTCATCTCATCTTCCCTCTTATCTCCTCACTTTTATCCCCACCTCCTCTCTTGCCTCTTCTCTCCCCTCCTCTCCTCTCCTCTCCTTTCCTGTCTTCTTTTCTCCTTCCCTCCTGTCTCCTTACTTTCCCTCTTGTCTTGTCTCTCATCTTTCCTCCCCTCTCCTCATCTCATCTTCCCTCCTCTCTGTTCTCCCCTATTGTCTCTCCTCTCTTCTTTTCTTCTCTCCTTCCCTCTCTTCATCTCACATTCCCTTCTGTCTCCTCTCTTCCCCTCCCCCCCATCTCTCCCCCCTCTCCTCATCTCATCTTCCCTCTTGTCTCCTCACTTTTCTCCCCACCTCACCTTTCCTTTCCTCCTCTCTTACCTCTCCTCTTGTCTCTCCTCTCATCTCTCCCCCTCTCCTCATCTCATCTTCCCTCTTATCTCCTCACTTTTATCCCCACCTCCTCTCTTGCCTCTCCTCTCCCCTCCTCTCCTCTCCTCTCCTTTCCTGTCTTCTTTTCTCCTTCCCTCCTGTCTCCTTACTTTCCCTCTTGTCTTGTCTCTCATCTTTCCTCCCCTCTCCTCATCTCATCTTCCCTCCTCTCTGTTCTCCCCTATTGTCTCTCCTCTCTTCTTTTCTTCTCTCCTTCCCTCTCTTCATCTCACATTCCCTTCTGTCTCCTCTCTTCCCCTCCCCCCCATCTCTCCCCCCTCTCCTCATCTCATCTTCCCTCTTGTCTCCTCACTTTTCTCCCCACCTCACCTTTCCTTTCCTCCTCTCTTACCTCTCCTCTTGTCTCTCCTCTCATCTCCCCTCCTCCCCTCTCCTTTCTTCTCTCCTTTCATTTCCACTTCTCTCCTGTCTCCTTTCTTTCCCACTTGTCTCTTCTCTTTTCCCCTATCCTCATCGCATATTCCCTCCTCTCTTTTCTCCCCTCTCCTCTCTTCTTTTTCTTCTTCTCTCCTCTCCGCTCCTCATCTCATGTTCCCTTCTGTCTCCTCTCTTCCCCTCTTCTCCCCCCCCCCCTCTTCTCCCTCTCCTCATCTCATCTTCCCTCTTGTCTCCTCACTTTTCTCCCCACCTCATCTTTCCTCTCCTCTCTTACCTCTTCTCTTGTCTCTCCTCTCCCCTCCCCTCCTCTCCTCTCCTCTTCTCTCCTTTCCTCTCATCTTCTCTTCTCTCCTTTCCTCTCCTCTTCTTCTCTCCTGTCTTCTTTCTTCCCCTCTTGTCTCTTTTTCTCATCTTTCCTCCCCTCTCCTCATCTCATTTTCCCTCCTCTATTTTCTCCCCTCTTGTCTCTCCCCTTCTTTCCTCTCCTCTCCTCTTTTCTTTTCTTCTCTCCTTCCCTCTCCTCATCTCATGTTTCCTTTTGTCTCCTCTCTTTCCCTCTTGTCTCTTCCCTCGTCTCTCCCCCCTCTCCTCATCTCATCTTTCCTCTTGTCTCCTCTCTTTTCTCCCCACCTCACCTCTCCTCCCCTCTTGTCTGCTTTCTCCTCCTCCTCTCCCTTCATCTCCCCAGCTGTCTCCTTTTTTTTTCTCTGAACCTCTTCCCTCTTCTCCCCTGTTCTTTCTCCTCTTTCTTCTCCTCTCCTCCTTCCATTTGTTGCTCTAATCCACTCTCCACCCTCTCCTCTTCTCATTCCCTATGGTCTTACCTCTCCTTCCCTCATCTATTCTATCCTCCCTTCTTTCCTTTCTTTTTTCCTGGACCCTACATTTTAAAATTTATGTCAAATCGTATTTTTATAGAGTACAAAATGGTTAAAAACCAATGTCAATGTAAAAAGAAAATTCTATCCAAAACACACAAAAAAAAGAAAAAAAACTGTTTGGGCTTTTTACCAAAATTACACATTTTTCTTTGTCACATTCAATGCAGTGTTTTTACTCACCTTGTAAAATAAATGTTATTTGACCAACTGAAATTATACAGTTATTTCTTTCTTCCTTCCTTCCTTCCTTCCTTCCTTCCTTTCTTCCTTCCTTCTTCCCACCTTCCATCCCCCATTCCTTCATATCACTTTCTTACTTCCTTTCCTCCTTTTTCCATGTCTTCCCTTTTCATTCCTTCCTTCTTTCTTTCTTTCTTTTTTTCTTCCTTCCATCCTTCCTTCTCCCCTTCCTTTTTTCCTTCCTTCCATCCTCCATTTCTTCTCCCCTTCCTTCCTGCCATCCTCCATTCCTTCCTATCACTTTCTTACTTCCTTTTCTCCTTTTTCCATATCATCCCTTTTCCTTCCTTCCTTTTTTCTTTTTTTTTTCTTCCTTTCTTCCTTCCATTTTTTCTTCCTTCCTTCCTTCCTTCCTTTATTCCTTCCATCCTTCCTTCCTTCCTTCCTTCCTTCCTTTCTTCCTTCCATCCTTCCTTCCTTCTCCCCTTCCTTCCATCCTCCATTCCTTCTCCCCTTCCTTCCTTCCTTCCTTCCATCCTCCATTTCTTCTCCCCTTCCTTCCTTCCTTCCATCCTCCATTCCTTCCTATCACTTTCTTACTTAATTTCCTCCTTCTTCCATGTCTTCCCTTTCCTTCCTTCCATTCTGTCCTTCCTTCCTTCCATGTATCTTTCTTTCTTTTTTTCCTTTGCTTTCCTTCCTTTCTTCTCCCCTTCTCCCCTTCCCTCCTTCCTTCTAACCTTCTTTCCTTCCTTCTTTCTTTCTCTTTCTTTCTTACTTACCCTTTCCTTTCACTTGCTTCCGTCTCCCCTTTCCTCCTTCCTTCTAACCTTCCTTACCTCCTAACATCTTTCTTTCTTTCTTTTTTTCTTTCTTTCTTTCTTTTTTTCTTTCTTTCTTTTTCTTTCTTTTTTTCCCGTTCTTCCTTCCTTTCCTTTCCCTCCCTTCCCTCTCCCCTTCCCTCCTTCCTTCTAACCTTCCTTCCTTCCGTTTATCTTTCTATCTTTCCTTTCCTTTCCTTTCCTTTCCTTCCTTTCTCCTCCCCTCCTTCTTTCTTACCTTCCCTTTCCTCCTTCCGTCCTACCTTACTTTCTTTCTTTCTTTCATTCTTTCTTTCATTCTTTCTTTCATTCTTTCTTTCATTCTTCCTTTCCTTTCCCTTCCTTCCCTCTCCCCTTCCTTCCTTCCATTTATCTTTCTTTCCTTTCCTTTCCTCTCCCCTTCCTTCCTTCCTTCTTTCTTTCTTTCCATATGTTGGAAGACATACGCTCAGAAATAAATGTATAGATTTCCTGGGTGTATATATTGTGATTTTTAGTGAAAGGTTTGCGATGTGTGTCTCCCGCTGCGCTCCATTCTGTACCAAAGGACACTCAGTACTGAGACAAGAGTCTCTTGTCGCCTTTGTGGGAATGAATGTCTCAGTGGTAACCGGGATCATTATGATAAACTCAGAATAGGGAGCCGCATTGTATTCACCCGCTGCACAAATCCGCCACGTTGAAGATTATTATGTTTTTCTTTCTCTTACAAGAGATTGAGATTTACAAGGTGCGCGATACATCTAAATGCAAAGAATGTCCAAACAACATTTTATTAAAAAGAGAGTAAAGAAAAATAAAAGAAGGGCTGCAGAAAGTGTTTAACAAAGGCTGACATGAGAGCTGCCGCTGGATCCGGCTCTTCATAGAGGAGAATGGAGCTGTCTGCTTAGGTAATTAATGAAAAAAAAACGGAATTAAATAAAATAGAAATTGATTTGGTACATCTGATATCAGTGGTAAAAAGCGGTATTAAACCCCGAAACAAAAATGTAATATATTGCAGCGTATTAATCCTTGGATGTGGTGGCTGCTTTCCTTTTTCTTTTTTTTTTTCTCCTTTCTTTTTTTGGTGATCCTGCCAGTAAGTCTGTGATTGTGCAACTTCATTAAACTTTCCATTTTTTTATTTTTTTTTATTTTTTTTTATTTTTTTAATTGAACTTTTTCTTTTTTTAAACTTTCTTTATTTTTCAATGTCCAGCAAAAGTGGCAGTTAGGGGGCTAGGACAAACTATTTACCAATGACAGGGGTGCTTACAGTGATCAGCTTGTATTTATGTAAAACCTTTATCCCAAAAGGGAAAAAAAAAAAACACAGTTGCTGTAACTGCTTTAAAAATATTAGTTGGAGTTTGGCTTCAATGTGTTAGTGTATCTAAATCTGCTAGTGCATCTAACACTCTCCTCCCCCAGATTGCTGCTGTCTAAGCCCTTATACACACGGTAGGACATTCCGACCACAAAATCCTTCAGATTTTTTCCGACGGATTTTGTCCGAAACTGGTGTTGCATACACACGGTCGGACAAAGTTGTCGGAAAATCCGATCGTTCAGAACGTGATGACGTTTGTTTGTTACGACTGGACTACGTTCAGGCTAGTAGCCAATAGCTTTGGTCTCGTAATTTGATCTGAGCATGCGTGGCACTTTGTCCGATCAGAATTCTCTACAAATGATCGGAAAAAGTCCGATCGGATCATGTTGTCAGAAAATTTTATATCCAGCTCTGAAACTCTGTTGGTCGGACATTCCAACGGAAAAAGTCCGATGGAGCCCACACACGGTTGGATTATCCGACAACACGGACCGATCTGACATTTTCCTTTGGAATTTCTGACCGTGTGTACAAGGGATTAAGGTGTCTCTGTTGCCACTTCATCCACAGTGAACACACCTAAGACAGAACGTTTGTTACTGGCCAGATCGCCAAGCAAAATAAAGGAATAAAAGACTACCCAAAAAATAAACGAAAGCAGTCACCGCATCTAAGGATTGATAAGCTGCGATATGTTACATTTTTCTTTGTGGGTTTAAAGTGGTGGTAAATGTACACATTTTTTTTTTTTTTACCTTCATGCATTCTATGCCCACCCAGCCCTCCCCCCAAAACTTACCTGAGCCCCTTCTCGATCCAGCAATGTCCACGAGAGCCTTGGCACCCCTGGTCGGCTTTTTGCAGCAGCAGGAGCCGTTTGCTCCAGCTGCTGTCAATCGCAGCCAGTGAGCCAATTAGGAGTGAGGGGGCCGCTCCATGTGTGAGTGGACAAGCTGCTTGCTCTGGGGGTACCCGACAGGAGGGAGGAGCCAGGAGTGCCGGCTTGGTACCCACGAAGAGGAGGATCCGGGCTGCTCTGTGCAAAACCATTACATCGAGAAAGTAAGTATGACGTGTTTGTTATTTTAATGTAAAAAAAAAAAAAGAAGTGTTTAGTAACACTTTAACCACTTCCCATCCCAGCGATCATCAAATGAGGGGTATCTCATCCTGGGAGGGTGTCATATGACGTCTTGGGCTTCCCGGCCGTCTAGGGGGCGCCTGCAGCGTCACTTGGGGAGCTGATGTGCGTGCCCGGCGGCCGCGGGGCACCCACAATTACCCAATAATAGAGCAGGACCGTGGATCTGTGTGCGTAAACGCACAGATCCGCGTCCTGTCCGGAGAGAGGAGACTGATCGTGTGTTACCAGTACTGAGGAACACCGATCGGTCTCCTCCCCTTGTGAGTCCCCTCCCCCTACAGTTAGAATCACTCCCTAGGTAGTACACTTAACCCCTTGATCGCCCCCTAGTGTTAACCCCTTCCCTGCCAGTAACATTTATACAGTAATCAGCGCATTTTATAGCACTGATCGCTGTATAAATGTGAATGGTCCCAAAATAGTGTCAAAAGTGTCCGATGTGCCCACCGCAATGTCGCAGTCATGATAAAAATCGCAGATCGCTGCCATTCCTAGTTAAAAAAAAATAATAATAAAAATTCCATTAATCTATCCCCTATTTTGTAGACGCTATAACTTTTGCACAAGCCAATCAATATACGCTTATTGCAATTTTATTTTACCAAAAATATGTAGAAGAATACATATCGGCCTAAACTGAGAAAAAAATTGTTTTAAAGAAAAAAATGGGTTATTTATTATAGCAAAAAGTAAAAAATATTGTGTTTTTTTCAAACTTGTTGCTCTTCTTTTGTTTATAGCGCAAGAGATAAAACCCGCAGAGGTGATCAAATACCACCAAAAGAAAGCTCTATTTGTGAGGGAAAAAAATTATCAAAATTTAATCTGAGTACAGTGCAGCATGACCGCGCAATTGTCATTCAAAATGTTACAGCGCTGAAAGCTGAAAATTGGTCCGGGCAGGAAGGGGGTGAAGATGCCCGGCATTGAAGTGGTTAAAGTGTGACATGTTAGGTATCTATTTACTCAGCATAACATCATCTTTCATATTATAAAAATAAAATAAAAAATTGGGCTATCTTTACTGGTTCTTATTTTTAAGTCGTTAAAGTGTATTCCCCCCCCCCCCCCAATTTTTTTTTTTTTAAAGGCCGCTGCGCAAATGCAGTATGACAGAAAATATTGCATCGACCGCTATTTTATTCTCTAGGGTCTCTGCTATAAAAAAATATATATATAATGTTGGGGGTTCTAAGTAAAGTTCTAGCAAAAAAATACATATTTTTACTTGTAAATAACAAATGTCAGAAAAAGCCAGGGTCAGCAAGTGGTTAAGATAAACTCCCGCCTCACGTCCAGTTTGGGTACAGCGTTGCATGACCGCGTAATTGTCGCTCAAAGTTTTACAGCGCTGAAAATTGAAAATTGGCCTGGGCAGGAAGGGGGTAAAAAAAAAACGTCGGCAGCCATGACTGAATATCTCACCAAGGCCCCAAACATGAATTTTTGGTATCTCAATTTGAGTACACTACAAAATATTTCATGATGAATATTCAGGACGTAGATGTAATTATTCAACCTGAATACCATCGTACCTAGAATATTATTCATGCAGATGTTAAAGTGCCCATGGTAGTTGGAAACCCACTGGTGCGGACCAGTAGTCGATTCCACCTTAATATTTAGGTGCATAATTACTAAGGTTGAGTGTATAAAAATAAGACATGCTGGTGAACACGGACAATGTAATGCAATAATGACTTGACTATGAATGAAATGTGTAAGAATGTAACAAATGACTGACAATCTCTGGATCTCGCCGCAATGTAGACTGTCGACATATGATGAGGGCTAAGTGTGCTTTCACTTTATATAGTACAATTCCATTTTTTTTTTTTTTTTACCGAATTATATTTATAATTATATATAATTATATTTTTTTAAGATATTTTTTTTTCAAGTGGTAGTCGTAATAATAATAATAACAATCATTAAATAATAATAACAATAAGCACAAATAACATAGGAGAATAATACCCTGTTTCCCCATAAATAAGACCTAGCATGATAGTCGGTGATGGCTGCAATATAAGCCCTACCCCCCCAAATAAGCCCTAGTTAAAGTCCTTGTAGGGCTTATTTTCAGGGTAGGGCATATTTGGGAAGGTAGGGCTTATATTGCAGCCATCACTGACAATCACACTAGGTCTTATTTTCGGGGAAACAGGGTCATAATGAGACTAGCAAAAAAATGGCGAAAGGTCTGAGGGATAAAACATATCAGGAGAGACTGCAAGAACTTAATATGTACAGAATGAAGGGAAGAAGGTAAAGGAGAGTCATGATTTAAATCTTTAAAGTAATTGTAAACCTCTGAAATATAAAAAAAATGAACGAAGCATTCCATTCTATAGTGTGTACTTGCCTCTATCCAAATCACTTAGTGTGATTTCTGTCTGTTCTCTCCTCCCTCTGCTATCTGCATATTTCACAAAATATCAGGGGATAGCGTCCCCACCCCCACATATAGCAGGTGATTGACAGCCTCAGTTGTGCATGTTTCCCTATGAGACTGTGTAGAGAAGGGTGTGTCCATTCTTTCCCCTCAGGTGTCATATCTCTGTCTCCTGCCTTCAACTGCTGAGAAAAAGCCTTTGATATGTGTGATTTAGGAGGCTGTAGAGAAGAGAGGGATGCAGATAAACAGGTACAAATTATATAGGATAATTTGTTTAATCTCTGTGTATCACCAGAAGCTAATCACTTCAGTGGGTAAATGTAAGGCCCCTATCATACGAGCTGTACGATCAGATCCGCCTTTCAGTTTTTCAGGCGGACCTGATTAGACCCTCAAGTCTCTTCTATGGAGCGATGGATCCGCTGACACCCGCCGCCATCCAATCTGATCCTGTCTGCTGCAAACAGATGGAATGTGGTCCTATTCCCTATCCGTCCAGCAGATCAAATCGGATGTTATTGAATGAAAGGCGGTCCATTTCCTTCCGATAGCCCCATAAAGGAGAGCGGGAGTGTGTCTGTGTCTGCTCTGCCTAGCAGAGCGGATATGGGCCTGTCATCTGTCTGCTTAGCGGGAATCAGTGGATAGATCCCCTGCTGGGCAAGCAGATTTCGCTTAGCAGGGACTCCCATGTGAATGGGACCTCATACACACAATCAGATATTCCAAGAGGAATTGTGTGATGACAGGCTGTTGGCAGAAAATCCAATCGTGTGCACGCTCCAACGGACAATTGTTGGCCAACTTTCCATGCACAAATGTTGGTTGGCAAGTTTATAAATTTTCCGCGGACAAATGTCTGTTGGCGGATTTTACGAGCGTGTGTACACAAGTCCGTCGGACAAAAGTCCAAAGTACAAACACACATGCTCAGAAGCAAGGAGGAGCCGGAAGCGGTCGGTCGTAATGGAGAATTAACATTTGTGACGCGGCAAATTCTGAAATCTCCAAATGCAGCGCACAATTCTCTTCTTCTTTAATGGGATTATAATGAAGCTGCTTTGCTGCTGATACTGATGGAGTTATTGCAAATTAATATTCAAAGGTTTTTTTTCTAGTGATATCAAGAATAATATTATTATGCTTTTTTTTTTTTTATTTGTGCAAGTTACCACAACACCATTATCCCGTAGTTTATAAGATCAAAGATACTACTATGTTGGTGTCCCTTGTCAATGTTACATTGTATTTTATAAATGTAACTGCCTACTCCCAAACTGTCACTTGAAGTAAAACACATAGCCAAGTATTATTCTACACAATTATTTTATTGTGCATTAAACAAAGAAAACATATAAAATTAGACATGATATCTGCCAATAGAACTTAACCAAAAAGTGCATTCTATGCACCTAAAAATATAGAAATTATACCAAATCAAATCATTATTATTCAGCCAAATATAAAATAAAAGCCTCATGCATGTGTCCTGCTTCTTAATATAGGGGGTCAACAATGCCAAGAGTTGGTGAAAGCAGGGGTCCATCATCTGGAGATAATTCCAAAAATCATCCGGATTATTCTCCTGGAGCTCCCGCAGCAAAGGCATATGACATAATTGGTCACGATTAATAAAGTAACCAATTTTTGGTCCAAGAAATCCTCCTCCTTCTGTTCCAGGACTGGACTTGGGTCAAAGCAATAACTCCAAGGCCAATAATAGACCAACACGTTATCTCCTCAGATACCGCAACATGTCTGGTTGACGAACGGCCGTTCAGAAACGAACTGAAAAGCGCAAAATGAAAAGTGCGAAATGAAAGGTGCGAATCAACACTCACCAAACTTCTACTAACTCGAAATTAGCAGAAGGAGCCCAAAGGGTGGTGCTTATGAGCTGAAAAACCACGCAGTACGTCACTACTTTCGTATTTGTTGGCCAACAATTGTGTGGCCGTGTGTATTCAAGACAAGTTTGAGCCAACACCCTTCAGACAAAACTCCACAGTCTTGTTGGCCAAGAATCTGATCGTGTGTACAGTATGAGGCTTTAGAGTTTATAACCACTTTAAATACATGAAGGGAATAAGGTTCAGAAGGACATACGTGTTAATATGTAGCTGAGGTCAAGAACACTGAGACATTAGAGAGTTCTAATCCTAGAAAGTATTATTTTACCAAAGAGTAGTTGATGCTTGGAATAGACTCCCAGCAGTGAGTAGTGAACAGTTATTAGATTCGAACATGCTTGGAACAAACATAGATCTATACCAGTGATTCTCAACTAGGGTTCCGTGGAACTCTAGGGTTCCTCCAGAGTTTGCTAGGGGTTCCTTCAGCATTGGGCAATTTCTGCCTCTCAGATAAGTTCCCACTGACACCATTGATCTTTTTAGCTATCTGTAAGGAGGTAACTCTTCCCAATGGCCACAAGTGTAAGGACCATTCTTCCCACTGACCATCACACTAATGTATCATGAGTTGTAGAGTTCTAATTTGTAGCAGGGGTTCCTCGAGACCGGAGAACTATTTCAAGGGTTCCTCTGTGTTGAAAAGGTTGAAAAAGGCTGATCTATACTCAGACAAAAGAAAAAATGTAAAAATATATAATAATTAAAAAGAAATGGGATAGACTCAATGAACCTTTCTGCCTTGTGATATTCAATATTATTATTATACTGTTATTTTTTTATATTTAAGTTTTTTAATTTGCTCTGTTGCTTGTTTTTGTTGATGGTGATGTTATATAATAGGCTCAGGTCTCATGAGCACAAGTAGCAAGGGGGTGGTAAAAACAAGTGGTTGAGCCATGGTGAGTTAACAGTAAGTGGATCCAAACATTTGCTTGGGCTAAACATAGATCTAAAAAATACACTATAATGTCAAAAGTATTGGGACACCTTTACAGGCACATGAACTTTAATGGCACCCCAGTCTTAGTCTGTAGGGTTGAATATTGAGTTGGCCCACCCTTTGCAGCTATAACAGCTTCACTTCTTCTGGGAAGGCTGTCCACAAGGTTTAGGAGTGTGTCTATGGTAATGTTTGACCATTCTTCCAGAAGCACATTTGTGAGGTCAGGCACTGATGTTGGAGAGAAGGCCTAGTTGCAATCTTCGCTCTAATTCATCCCAAAGATGTTCTATCAGGTTGAGGTCAGGACTTTGTGCAAACCAGCTAAGTTCCTCCACTCCAAACTCGCTCATCCATGTCTTTATGGACCTTGCTTTGTATACTGGTTCACAGTCATGTTGGATAGGAAGGGGCCATCCTCAAACTGTTCCCACAAAGTTGGGAGCATGAAATTATCCAAAGTGTCTTGGTATGCTGACGCCTTAAGATTTCCTTTCACTGGAACTAAGGGGCCAAACCCAACCCCTGAAAAAAAAAAAAAACCTGCACCCTCCTCCACCAAATGATTTGGACCAGTGCACAAAGCAAGGACAGAGTTGGGCGACGTAGGCCTGTGAAGTATGGCTACTTTCACACTGAGGGGCTTTACAAAAAAACGCTCCTGCAAAGTGCCTCTACTGTCACTCCAGGAGACAGGTCTTTTACTCCCTGTCTCCCCAATTAGTCACTAACAACCCCCCCCCCTTTTTTTTTTTCCTGTCCCCATTGCAGATACCGATTTATCCTATGTCAGTCCTATCTCAGGAAGGTCACATTGACCAATGTCTCCAATCTCCCTTCTGCCCTTTCTATACCCTTGTCCAACCCTCCTTCCATAGACAGCTATGTTTTGTACTTATTCCCCCCCCCCCCCCCCCCATTTTTTCTTCTGTTCCTTGTGAATTTCTCAAATACCATCATTATTTGTTTGGGATTTACCAAGTTTTTTGTCAGATCCTCCACATATGCTACCTTCTTTATCTGTGCACAGCTGTGACAGCTTCTTGGTTAGCTAATTGGTTTATCTGTAATATTTCTTGTGTTGATTCCTTCAACACACCAATTGTATGATCATATGTTCTCTTCTTAGCCCTTGTACACATGGTCGGATATTCCGATGGACAATGTCCGATAGGACCGTGTTGTCGGATAATCCGACAGTGTGTGGGCTCCATCGGACTGTTTCTGTCGGAGTATCCGACGGACCAAGTTTTCCAGCTGGGCTATAAAATTTTCCGACAACATGATCCGATCGGACTTTGTCCGATTGTGTGTAGAGAACTCCGATCGGACAAAGTGCCACGCATGCTCAGATCAAATTCCTAGACCACAGCTATTGGCTACTAGCCTGAACGTAGTCCCATCATAACGAAATTACGTCATCACGTTCTGAACGATCGGATTTTCCAACAACTTTGTCCGACCGTGTGTATGCAACAGTTTCGGACAAAATCCGTCTGACAAAATCCAACAGATTTGGTTGTCAGAATGTCCGACCGTGTGTACAAGGGCTAATACTGTATTTACCAAAAACATTTTTTCAATAAATCTTGTTTGGGGGAAAAAAAAGTTAATGAAGAGCCCTGTACACATGGTCGGACTTTCCGACAACAAAATCCGTCAGATTTTTTCAGACGGATTTTGGCCCAAACTTGTGTTGCATACACACGGTCGCACGATTGGAATTTAAACGATCGGATTTTGTTGTCTGTAAATTTTAGATCCAGATCTCAAACTTTGTGTGTCGGAAACTCAGACGGAAAAAGTCAGATGGAGCCCACACACGATCGGAATTTCTGACAACACAGTCCGATTGCACATTTTCCATCAGAAAGTCCAACCGCATGTACAGGGCATTAAGTCCAATACACACAATCAGAAATTCTACCAGCAAAAGTCGGATGTGAGGTTTTGGTTAGAAATTCCGACCGTGTGTATGCTCCATTGGACTTTTGCTGGCAGAATTCCGGCCAGCAAAAGATTGAGAGCCGGTTCTCTATTTTTCAGTCTGACGCACAAAATTCCTTACGCATGGTCGGAAACAATTTGACGCATGCTCGGAAGCATTAAACTTCATTTTCTCGGCTCGTCGTAGTGTTGTACGTCACAACGTTCTTGACGGTCGAAAGTTCAGAGAACTTTTGTGTGACCGTGTGTATGCAAGCCAAGCTTGAGCGGAATTCCGTCAGAAAAACCATCCAAGTTTTTTCCGACTGAAAATCCGCTCACGTGTATGGAGCATTAGGCTTGAATTCCACTTTAATTACTTTCAAAGTATATACCGGGCTTGGAGATTGTTGATTTTTTTTAAAACTTGAGCCATAACCCATAGCAGGTCCATTATTCAATTTTATCGGTCACTGTTGCTGCAGCAGGCGGTGTCATTTCCATCGAATTTCATAAAGCACACAAAGCTGGAACCTATGTACACACATCCAGAGTGTTCGGTTGATTTTGTGAAACGTATTTTTCCCTAAAATAAATATAGAACAATCACTTGACTCTAGAAATGCTCCAGTTAGGGCATGATGAATATGGCTCATTATGTTCAGCAATTTATCAGTGTGTCGCTCCTGCAGGAGACTTGGCACAAAGGGGACTCAGCAGCTCGCACTCCAGAGCTAAACGCCAGACTAAACAGATCTGTATTGGGTGTACCGTGGATAGACTATGAATCATGCAGCTGCAAAGAAGCCAAGGTTCCTCCTTCTGGGGGCTTAGAACACTTGGTGCGCTTCTAATACCAGCAGGGTGGAACAAGCTGTACTCAGACCCCACTGAGCACTCCTCTTTAGGGGTTAAAGACCTCCCCATAGGCTCTATAGAGCAGTGGACATCAACCGTGTCCTCAGGGCCCACTAACAGGCCAGGTTTGCAAGATAACTGAAATACATCCTAGGTGATATAATTTACTGCTCAGTGATTGCCGTATTCTAGTCTGCATCTCCCCAAGGTAATACATAAAATCTGGCCTGTTAGTGGGCCCTGAGGACAGGGTTGATGACCACTGATTTAGAGGGCTTTTGACCCGTGCCGCCAAAGCCATAGCCACAATTCAATCTTGGCTCCTCTATTATTATTATTATACAGGATTTATATAGCGCCGACAGTTTACGCATCGCTTTACAACATTAGGGCAGACATTACAATACAATACAAGACAGGGGGAATCAGAGGGCCCTGCTCATTAGAGCTTACAATCTAGGAGGGAGGGTCAAGTTATACAAAAGGGTAATAGCTGTGGGGGATGAGCTCATGGAGAAAATAATGCAGTTGTTAGATGGAGGCAGGATAGGCTTCTCTGAAGAGGAAAGTTTTCAGGGATCGCCTAAATGTGGATAAATTTGGAGACATTCTGACAGATTGGGGTAGTGAGTTCCAGAGGATGGGCGAGGCTCGGGAGAAGTCCTGGAGGTGGATATGGGAGGAGGTGCTGAGGGAACTAGAGAGCAGGAGGTCTTGGGAGGAACGAAGTGGGCGATTAGGTTGGTATTTTGAGACTAGGCTAGTGATGTAGCTGGGGGCAGAATTGTGGATGGCTTTGTAAGCAAGTATTAGTATTTTGAATTTAATTCGTTGGGCAAGTGGTAGCCAATGGAGGGATTGGCAGAGAGGGGTAGCAGACACTGTGCTGTTTGTAAGGTGGTTGAGTCTGGCAGCAGCATTCATGATGGACTGAAGGGGGTAGTCTATTTAAAGGTGAACCAATGAGGAGGGAGTTGCAGTAGTCAAGGCGAGAGATAACCAGGGAGTGAATCAGGAGCTTTTTGGTTTCCTTGGTTAGAAAGGGGCGTAGTTATTAAAACTGAAACTCTATTAAAACTGAACTCCAGGATAAACAACTTCTTTGAATCTCAGTGTGCTTTCTGCATCTCTCCCAGACACGTGCAGTAATCCAGCGTAAAACATTACGTCTGTGCAGGAGCTTCCTGTAATAAAGACCGCTCAGTGCTGCTCTCTCTCCTTGTGCAGAGTGACTGGTCTTTTATTTGCCTGTAGGCAGGTGCAGTTAAACCCCATACACACTATCAGATTATCTGCAGATTTTTTCCTTCAGGTTTACCAAAACCATGTAGTAGAAGGGCCTGCCTGATTGCATACACATTGAAACTCCTAAGGTTCGACCTCATTATATATGGTTTTGGTAAATCTGAAGGAAAAACTCAGCAGAAAAACTGATAGTGTGTATGGGGCCTTAGCCTCCCTGCCTATAGGTGGCACAGATTGAATGGAAAGGGGAATCTCATAAGGGAATTGATCTCCCTAGGGCAGCCTTTCTCAACCTCTGCAACAATAACTTTCTGGTACCATTGAACCCCTGCTAAAAATGACTATATCTACTTATATGTATCATAACTCATGATACATTAATGTGATGGTCAGAGGATGCTCCTTACACTTGTGGCCATTGGGAAGAATTTGCCCCTTACAGAGCTTTTATGAAGGGCAGAAATTGCTCATTGCTCAAGGAACCCATAGCAACCTCTGAAGGAACCCTAGGGTTCCACAAAACACCCTACTTTAGAGATTGTATACAGTGCCTCGAGAGAAGAAGTGTTTCTGACTGGACACTGAACTCTTGAGAGGCTTCAGCAGCCATCTTGGGTGAGGGAACCTTTTAAATAATGGAACGAACATAATTTTGTTATGCTTCTGGGGAGTGTACAATCAGGCAGGCCCATCGCAACAGGACAGGAAAACCAAACAATTGCTTGGGGCCCCGAGCTGGCCTGGGGCCCCAGCAGGGAGGGCCCTTGCCGCATCACCGCTTCCTATAAATGCTGCGGCCTGTAGCGTGGCCGAGCTCCTGTTCCTTCCTCCTGCAGTCCAGGAGATTCAGTACAGTACAGGAGATTCAGTTTCCTGTTCCCGGCCGGACTCACTTCCTTTCAGTCCAGCCGGGAACAGGAAACTGAATCTCCTGCCACGTGGTACGTGGTAGGGAGGGGGGAGAGTGTAAAAAGAACACGGGTGGGGGGGGGGGGGGAAGCAGTCATCAAGACCTGTTGCTCACAACTTGATTAGACACCGTTGGATTTCCTTTGCATATTGCACTTTTTGGACTTATTTCATGGACTGTATTAATATATGCTGGAATTAGTTATATACAGCATCTGCCACTGTGTTCACACGGATTACATTGCACTTTGCACCAGGATTTGCTGCTTTATTGTTGCCCATGCATTTTTTTTAGTTCATGTGACACATAAAATTTTTTGGACTTTGCACTTATCATTTGATTCTTATCATTTGATGGGGGGGCTCCATGTCCATTCGCTTGGGGCACCAAAATTCCTTCAAACGGCCCTGCAATCAGGGGCAGGAACCCGCTTGTGGAGGACAGTACTAAGCATAGGGATAGCTCAGGCAGGCTCATTTGCTGATATTCTGATGGTCAGAATGAAGACATGTAGCCAGTGTAAAGTGCTAAATAATCCTATATACATTTCCTGAAGGAGAAATATCCCTGATAGCTGAAGACAATCCTCTGGAACCGCTAATGAAGAATACTGAGACTAGTACAATTCTGCAATACTGTGCATATTTCCAGTATATCTGTGCCAAAGATTGGTTTATCTGCTTATGCAATAAATCTGCAAGGACTCATATAAAGAATGCTAGTGCATTGTATAAGGTGCGCAAGTGGTTACTTCTAATTAAGGTACCTAATATAGGTAGGTCCCACCTACAAGCCCTCTCCTGTAGTTCTCTGCAGGCATCCTGTAGTGGGTGGAGCTTGCTGGGCCCCTCTCAAAGCTCTGTTTCCTGCACAGGCTATGCACAGTAAGCATGTGTGGAAGGAGATGTGAAGCCGGAAACTTGTTCATATGAGTGTAGAATTTTTTTATTGTAGATGGAGTACAGAAAATATTGTGGCTTACACGTTTCAGCTGTTAGCCTTAAACATAGCCTACAGCCGAAACACGTAAGCTGCTGTATTTTCCATACTCCACCTGCAATAATAACATTTCTTTATCAAGATGAATAAGATGCTGGATTCTCATGTCCCTCCTCCATGCTGTATTCCAGTGTTAGGAAGACATCATAAGCCAGTGCACAGTCCAATGAGGACACTAGTTCTGGTGACTCTGGGATTCTCTCACTTTGGAGAGATTTCCTCCCACTTCTTGTTTTGGCTATCCGAGAGGAAGTGAAGGGGAATCTCCCCAGTGGGGCACAGATGTCAGGGAAAACTGTTGGAGTTATAACCCTCCCTTAAGCTGCGTACACGCGATCAGACTTTCCGACAGGAAATGTTCGATCACAAGCTGTTGGTGGTAAATCCAACTGTGTGTATGCCCAATTGGACAAATATGTGTTGATTTTCCGAGCGTGTGTACACAAGTCCGTCAGACAAAAGTCCAAAGTACAAACACGCATGCTTGGAAGCAAGGACGAGCCGGAAGCAGTCGGTCTGGTAAACTAGAGGCCGTAATGGAGAATTAACATTCGTGACACGGAAAATTATGAAATCTCCAAATGCAGCGCACAATTCTCTTCTTCTTTAATGGGATAATAATGAAGCTGCTTTGGTGGTACTGATAGAGTTATTGCAAATTAATTAAGGCTTTTTTTTTTCTAGTGATATCAAGAATAATATTATTATGCTTTTTTTGTTGTTTTTTTGTTTTTTTTTTTGGTGCAAGTTACCACAACACCATTATCCCGCAGTTTTTAAGATCAAAGATACAACTATGTTGGTGTCCCTTGTCAATTTTACAATTTTTGTATTTTTTTTAAATGTAACTGCCTACCCCCAAACTGTCATTTGAAGTAAAACACATAGCCAAGTATTATTCTACACAATTCTTTTTATTGTGCATTAAAAAAAAAAAAAAAAATATTAGACATGCTATCTGTCAACAGAACTTAACCAAAATGTGCATTCTATGCATCCAAGAATATAGAAAATATATAAAATCATTATTCAACCAGAGCAATAACTCCAAGGCCAATAATAAATAACACGTTATCTCCACCGATTCCGCAACATGGCTGGTTGATAAACAGCCATTCAGAAACAAACTGAAAAGCGCAAAATGAAAAGTGCGAAATGAAAAATGCAAAAATGCAAAATGAAAAGCACGAATCAACACTCACCAAACTTCTACTAACATGAAATTAGCAGAAGGAGCCCAAAGGGTGGCGCTAAAGAACTGAAAAAACACTCTTTGTATTATGTACTCCAGACCTAACATTTGAACCCTGCACTCAGTGCATTATGTACTCCTGACTCCTGCACTCTACACATTACATACTCCTAGCCCCTGCACTCTGTGTGATATGCACTCCTGACCCTTGCAATCTATGTTAAGCATTCCTAACCTCTGCACTCTATGTGTTACATACGCCTGATCCCTACACTCTCTGTGGTACACATGTATGACCTTTGTATTCTTTGTATTATGTACTCCAGACCTCTGCCCACTTTATGTTACCTACTCCTGACCCCTGCACTCTGTGCTTTACCTACTTCTAACTCTCAACACACTACACTATATTGTGTAAAATACATATTCTAGACAAAAGCATTCATTGCCGTATCTGCATCTGTAATGAAAAAGTTTATTTTTTTGTTTAGAGGGATGTGCTAATTTTTTATGTGTGTCTGTGAGACACTGATGTGTGGCATCGTAATTACAGCTTATTCTATGCGTACAGGGACTGTGGCATGTGTGTACTGTGGGTAGGCCTATTTTTATTTTTAATTTAATCAGACCCCTTTAAGCTCCTTCCACTGTTCAGCCTTGTACACATCACAATTTTTTTTTGGGTTGGGTTAAGTTGAACAGCGGGACGAACGAAAAAAAAATCTGACAGCTTCAATCTTAGTATTAACTACCCAACATTAATATGGTAATCTTCGCTGCTGTTCTATTGTGTTCTGACACTCTGGAACACTCCGGATAGCACTCTCAGCCATTGGCTGAGAGCGCTGATCAGGAGTCGGTCGACTGCTAGTTTTCCAGCTTGCATGTCTGCCAGAAGCCAAAGCTGAATTGTTGGACCAGCTGCAATACACATGGGCCGAATGTTTTTTATTGAACCGGCTAATATCGCCAGACATTTGGCCCATGTGTACTGAGCTTTAGCACAATTTGGCCACACCCATTCCTCGGTTGACCTACTGCCCGTTCTTCTTGACTGCCCATGCAAGCCCAAGGTCTTCACCCTGCATTTAAAAGCAAGATCAACGTGCACTTTCTAAACTTACCAAAAATGCTCTTAAAGCGGAGGTCCACCCTAAAATGGACCTTCCGCTTATCGGAATCCTCCCCCCCTCCGGCACCACAATTGGCACCTTTCAGGGGGGAGGGGGGTGCAGTTACCTGGATAATCCAGGTAACTGCACCCACTTCCGGGATAGCTCTCTGCGGAAAGGGGCGTAGATTACGCCCCTTTCCGCAAGTGCCCGTCCCCTTCCGCAAGTGCCCCGTTGCCTGCTGGGAAACACACAGATCCCAGAGGCAGCGGGGACCGTCCTTATTGCGCAGCGCGACTCGCGCATGCGCAGTAGGGAACCGGGAAATGAAGCCGAAAGGCTCAATTTCCTGATTCCCATACCCAAGATGGCGGCGGCAGCACCCGAGTGACGATCTAGAGATCGGCTTCGGGTGCCGACATCGCGGGCGCGCTGGACAGGTAAGTGTCACTATTTTAAAAGTCAGCAGCTGCAGTATTTGTAGCTGCTGGCTTTTAAAAAAAAAAAAAAAACGCGGAGTCCCGGCGGACTCCTGCTTTAAGGCCCATACACACGATTGGACTTTTTGACAACAAACATTCAAACTAGCTGTTTTAAGGCAACATCCAACCGTGTGTACGCTCCATCGGACAAACTTTTTGGTTTTTCTGACTTTTGCTGGCTGTGCGAAAGGACAAACTTTTAGACAACATAAGTCCGATGGACCAAAGTCTGATTGTGTGTAAAGAAAACCATAGGACTTTTGTACAAAGTACAAACACGCATGCTCAGAACCAATGCAAAAGATCAGACAACAATACAGAAGTTGACCAAAGGTGGCGGTAAAGAACAGAAAAAACACGTGATTTGATGAAAGTTGGCCGAAAAAGCCCTGCCGTGTGTATGCAAAACAAGTTCACGCCTGACGCCCTTTGTACAAAAATCCACGGGAAAGTTTGTACAAAGTCCAATCTCATGTATGAGTCTTTACAGTATATAAATTACAATAATATATGCAATATACTATTTTTCTTTTTGGGTTTAGATATCTTTTAACTATAGCAGTGGTTCTCAACCTCAGTCCTCAAGTATTGCCCAACAGGCCATGTTTTGGGAATTTCTCTTAGATAAAATAGCTGTCCAAAATACCAAGCCATTGACTCTGATTGAAACCACCTGTGCAAGATAAAGGAAAACCTGCAAACATGGCCTGTTGGGGGTACTTGAGGACTGATTTTGAGAACCAACGTACAATAGTATCTCAAATGGTAAGTAGTATAGCTTGGGCACTTTGGATTTGCTTGGGTTGGATTAACTCCTTTCCCCATATCAGTGACCCTGATGCCCCGTACACATGATCGGACTATCCAGCGGACTTAGTCTGGCAGACAATCCGTCAGACTTTCCAGCGGAGGTCCGCTGGACTTTCCAAACGAGCGGACTTGCCCCAACACAACCACACACAAACTGACTTTTCCGGCGGACAATCCGGCAGGACTTTTGGCGGAGGTCTGCCGGACTTTCCAAATTAACATACTTGCCCACACAGGGACTAAAGTCCATTCAACGTGACTTCAGGTACAACGGGACTAGAGAAGGAAGTCAATGTCGCCGCCTCCATCGGCAAGATTGACACCTTGCAAGCCCCATTGCCTGGTATGGGTTTTAAGGGGAACCCCTACGTTGAAAAACGGCATGGGGTTCCCCCCAAAGTCCATACCAGACCCTTATCCGAGCACGCAGCCCGGCACGTCAGGAAAGGGGGTGGGGATGAGCGAGCTCCCCCTCTCCTGAACCGTACCAGGCTGCATGCCCTCAACATGGGGTGGGTGCTTTGGGGAGGGAGGGCCCTGCGGCCCCCCCACCCCAAAGCACCTTGTCCCCATGTTAATGAGGAAAAGGGCCTCTTCCCGAGAACCCTGGCTGTTGGTTGTTGGGGTATGCAGGCAGGGGGCTTATCGGAATCCAGGAGCCCCCTTTAATAAGGGGGCCCCCAGATACCGGCCCCACCCACCCTATGTGAATGTGTATGGGGTACATCATACCCCTATCCATTCACCTGGGGGAAAAAGTGTCAATAAAAAAAACACACGTGTGTCCGTGTCTGGGCAAGCCCGTTCATTTGGAAAGTCCAGCGGACTAGCACACAGACGAGCGGATTGTCTGCCGGAAAGCCTAGTCCGGCAGACAATTTTAAGTCAAGTCTTCTGGGAAGAAAAAGTCAGCCGGAGCCCACACATGATCAAATAGTCCGATCGTGTGCACGCGGCATGATTGACACTCTAATACACCAATTATACCTGGCATATTGTATCTCCTGCTGTAAATTATATGGCCATTAGAATACTTTGTAAAGTTCAGTGAACATATAAATGTATGAGGCTGCAGACTGGGCACTTCTATAACAGCTACAGAGCTTCTCACTAAGAGCAGCCCTGGTCCTGAGCCAAAAGTACCAAGCTGGCATAACCTTATATCATGTCAATTGGTGATTTTATTTCCCTGATTGCAGTGGTCTCTTAATGTCTACATAAACTATACTCATTTATATATATGTTTTTTTTAAATATATATATACAGTGGTGTGAAAAAGTGTTTGCCCCCTTCCTCATTTCCTGTTCCTTTGCATGTTTGTCACACTTAATTGTTTCGGAACATCAAACGAATTTAAACAATAGTCAAGGACAACACAAGTAAACACAAAATGCAATTTGTAAATGAAGGTGTTTATTATTAAAGGTGAAAAAAAATCCAAACCATCATGGCCCTGTGTGAAAAAGTGATTGCCCCCCATTGTTAAAACATACTATAACTGTGGTTGTCCACACCTGAGTTCAATTTCTCTAGCCACACCCAGGCCTGATTATTGCCACACCTGTTCACAATCAAGGCATCACTTAAATAGGAGCTGCTTGACACAGTAAGGTCCACCAGAAGATCCTTAAAAGCTACACATCATGCCGAGAACCAAAGAAATTCAGGAACAATTGAGAAAGAAAGTAATTGAGATCTATCAGTCTGGAAAGGGTTATAAAGCCATTTCCAAAGCTTTGGGAATCCAGCGAACCACAGTGAGAGCCATTATCCACAAATGACGAAGACATGGAACAGTGGTGAACCTTCCCAGGAGTGGCCGGCCGCCCAAAATTACCCCAAGAGCGCAGCGACGACTCATCCAAGAGGTCACAAAAGACCCCACAACAACGTCCAAGGAACTGCAGGCCTCACTTGCGTCAGTTAAGGTCAGCGTTCATGCCTCCACCATCAGGAAAAGACTGGGCAAAAATGGCCTGCATGGCAGAGTTCCAAGGAGAAAACCACTGCTGAGCAAAAAGAACATCAAAGCTCGTCTCAATTTCTCCACAACACATCTTGATGATCCCCAAGACTTTTGGGACAACATTCTGTGGACCGATGAGACAAAAGTGGAACTCTTTGGAAGGTGTGTGTCCAAGTATATCTGGTGTAGAAGGAACACTGCATTTCATAAAAAGAACATTATACCAACAGTAAAATATGGTGGTGGTAGTGTGATGGTCTGGGGCTGTTTTGCTGCTTCAGGACCTGGAAGACTTGCCGTGATAAAAGGAACTATGAATTCTGCTGTCTACCAAGAGATCCTGAAGGAGAATGTCCGACCATCTGTTCGTGTACTCAAGCTGAAACGAACTTTGGTTCTGCAGCAGGAGAATGATCCTAAACACACCAGCAAGTCCACCACCGAATGGCTGAAGAAAAACAAAATGAAGACTTTGGAGTGGCCTAGCCAAAGTCCTGACCTGAATCCTATTGAGATGTTGTGGTATGACCTTAAAAAGGCCGTTCATGCTCGAAAACCCTCTAATGTAACTGAATTAGGACAATTCTGCAAAGATGAGTGGGCCAAAATTCCTCCAGGACGCTGTAAAAGCCTCATTGCACGTTATCGCAAACGCTTGGTTGCAGTTGTTGCTGCTAAGGGTGGCCCAACCAGTTATTAGGTTTAGGGGGCAATCACTTTTTCACACAGGGCCATGATGGTTTGGATTTTTTTTCACCTTTAATAATAAACACCTTCATTTACAAATTGCATTTTGTGTTTACTTGTGTTGTCCTTGACTATTGTTTAAATTGGTTTGATGTTCCGAAACACTTAAGTGTGACAAACATGCAAAGGAACAGGAAATGAGGAAGGGGGCAAACACTTTTTCACACCACTGTATATATATATATATATATATATATATATATATATATATATATATATATATATATTCTTTCAATTCCACTACAATCTTCCCTCCTAAGTTCTATTTCCCAGCTCAGCCAGCTCTGCTGTCGACTTCTGAAACCTTTAAATACAATAAAGCCATCATGCTAATAGTATTATTTCAAACAGATCAGTATTTATGAGTCGATTCTGGCTTCATATAGGACCATTTGGTGCATGGCATAGGCTAATACACGGCAGATGGCAGAGCCTCAGCTCTCATAATAATAGCGTCTGTTATTTTCATGGCTGTCACTTGACAATGCGCTGTACAGTAGGGTGGAAAAGCTTGAACTAAGCAATCACAGTCAATATGTTTGGAGGCCTAACAAACTGTATTTTACGCACGTTGTTTGGTGCGAGCAGCTTGGCTCAGCTGAATGTGACAATAATACACACTGAAAGAAAGAACACGATGAAAACACATTTGGTGAATTACAGGGAGGCTGATATGACTCAAACGCTTGCTGATATGCTTTGTATAGGTCACTTCATAGAGTTCACAAATTACCTGTAAACTTCTCAGGGGACTCATTGGCAAAGGCTTCCTGAAGAAGACTGGTTTACATGTGGGCGGGGGTACCTTTTTGAGTGGAGCACCCTCATTAATGCCCCAGACCAGGTGAGGAAGACTGCATTCATGTGAAAATAAATTCAAATTCGAATAGAATAGATCATAATAGAATAAAAAAACACTAGAATAGAATAGAAAGAATATAACAATCTTCCGGAAATTCAAATTTTGAAAAGAACAAATTTGAATTTGATTTCAATTTTCCAAATTGAGTCAAATTAAATTCAATTTAACCAAATTTCGAAAATTCTGATTGGATTAGAAAATAAATTAAACAAATCTAAACGAATTCCGAAAACAAATTAAAGGAATTTAACAAATTTAACTGAAACAAATTAATTTAAATAACAAATCGAAAATAAAATAATTTTTCACTCTGCACATGTCTACTAGAGTTACCTGCATGCCTAGATGTCTCCCCAGTTCCTGTGCCTTTCCTCGGCCTTGCCATTGTCCGCTGGTCTACTCTCTCTATGGCCATCACTGCCTGGTCCTCGCAGCTGTCTTTATTGGTATATTCCACCTTTAAGCCACTTTGTCTGGTATGTTCCATCCACTGCTCCTGGTACACTCCACCAGCCAACTTTGTGTCAGCAAGACTTTATAGCTGGGCACTCATAAGCATAGTAGCACATAAACCTAATCTTAGCTCCAGCTCTTCCTACTAAGTTGCCACCTCAAACTACTGTAAGGACCTCCAAAGTGCAACTACTAATGTGTTTTGGATTTCCACCTCATCTTCTTCACTTAAAGAGCAGCTAAGCACATTCCATTCTATTGTGTTTAGCCAAAAAAATGTGGTGGATGTTAAATACGAACTGCAATAACCCATATCAATCACTCTTTAGATCAGGGGGTTTACAAACTTTCTAAACAAAGGGCCTTCAAACTTCAGGGGGGCTGGATTGTGGCGAGCGGGAGTAGAAAATTATCTGGTGCCAGTGGGAGTAAACAGTTCCCCATCTTCGGTATTAGGGGGAGGAATAGTGTCCCATCGTTGGTGTCAGTGGGAGGAATACTAATAGTGTCCCATCGTTGGTTTCAGTGGGAGGAATAGTACCCTATTGTTGATGTCAGTGGGATGAATAGTGCCCCATCATTGGTGTCAGTGGGAGGAATAGTGCCGGATCATTGAGGAGTAGTGCCCTATCGGTGTCGGTGGGAGAAATAGTGCCTCATCATTGGTCTCAGTGGGAGTAATAGTGCCTCATCATTGGTGTCAGTGGAAGGAATAGTGCCCCATTATTAGTGTCAGTGGGGGAACAGTGCCCATCATTGGTGTCAGTGAAAGGAATAGTGCCCTGTTATTGGTGTCAGTGATAGGAATAGTGCCCCATCATTGGTGTCGTGTTAGTGGGAGAAATAGTGTACCATCATTGGTGTCAGTGGGAGGAACAGTGCCCATAATTTGTATCAGTGGGAGGAATAACACCCTATCATTGGTGTCTATAGTTGGTGTCAGTGGGAAAAACAGTGCCCATCACTGGTTTCAGTGGAAGGAATAGTGCCAGATCATTGAGGAATAGTGCCCTATTGGTGTCAGTGGGAAGAATTTGGCCACATCGTTGGTCTCAGTTGGAGGAATATTGCCCATCATTGGTATCAGTGGGAGGAATAGCACCCTACCATTGGTGTCAGTGGGAGGAAGAGTGCCCATCATTGGTGTCAGTGGAAGGAATAGTGCCCCATCATTGGTCTCAATGGGAGTAAAAGTGCCTCATCATTGGCGTTAGTGGGAGGAACAGTGCCCATCATTGGTGTTAGTGGAAGGAATAGTGCCAGATCATTGATGAGTAGTGCCCTATTGGTGTCGGCAGGAGGAATAGTGCCTCATCATTGGTCTCAGTGGGAGGAATAGTGCCTCATCATTGGTCTCAGTGGGAGTAATAGTGCCTCATTGTTGGTGTCAGTGGGAGGAATAGTGCCCCATCATTGATCTCAATGGGAGTAAAAGTACCTCATCGTTGGTGTTAGTGGGAGGAATAGTGCCCCATCATTGGTATCAGTGGGAGGAATAGTGCCGGATCATTGAGGAGGAGTGCCCTATCAGTGTCGGTGGGAGGAATAGTGCCTCATCATTGGTCTCAGTGGGAGTAAAAGCGCCTCATTGTTGGTATTAGTGGGAGGAATAGTGCCCCATCATTGGTATCAGTGGGAGGAACAGAGTCGCAGGAACTATGGCAGACTGATGCTGACAGTGTGGAAAATAATGCCTCAAGCTTCTTGAAGCCGACCTCCCAAGGGTAGGATAAAAGCAAGCAAAAGGCCACATCTAGCCCCCGGGCCGCAGTTTGGAGACCACTGCTGTAGATGTTACAATGGCACAAGATGGAATCTGATTGGCTACTATAGGTTCCAGCACTTGCCTTTAGCTCTTTGAACGTCCTTTTATTTTTCAACAAGCTGCAGCAATTTCTTCACTGTCATTCCCAGATTTCCTTTAATTCTCCTTGTTCTCAAGTGCCAAAACGATCATTTTGACAAGAAGTGGTGTCACCCATGCTTCTCATACTGTTATCCTGCCGTTCGTATTTACAATAAACGCCACCAGAAAGATTGATCTGTTAAACTATAAGAAGATGACAAGCAGGCCCCAGACGGCGTCACTCACAGCGTTTAAGCTGCAGCTCGGCGTTCTCAGCCTAAGACAAATAAAGATCGTGTTTATTTTATACCTTTGAAATTAAATTTCTCCTCTCTAAAAAAAAAAAAGAAAAAATAGAAAAACTTATCCTGGCTTGTAGCACGGGCTCTTGTCTGCACATACAAGGTTCAGTGTCTATACTCTCATTTATTAAAATCTCAAGGAGAAAATTATGATAATCCGGCACCAAGGACCGAAGAGACACACTCCTTCTAGAAAATTAATTAGATCATATTTGAATACTCCTATTTCTCTTTTGTATTTAGCTAAGCAAAAAATAGTTCTTCTTGATTGCCTTGGGGTTTTGGGATGACCCACTGCCGACCCAATTAAAAAAAATACACAACACAATAGCTAATTTTCCAAGCTGCTGCAGAGCCTATGTACCTATGTGATTCTTAAAAGAATGTTATGTCTTGGATATTGTAGATTAAGGAAAGCTTAGTGGAGATAAGTGTTTTTTTATCTTAAATTCAGGATGCTATGTCTCATCTGGTCGTAATGATCTATATCTCATTTGCCTTCCCTATGGAATTGTTCCACTGCCTCTTATGTTCTGATATGGATATATAAACCATATGTTTTTGCAAAGGTCACTGCTGCATCCTCTATCACTCTCCAGTCTCCTGCTGCTAATGATGTAACGCCGGTCATTGAAGACCATGCTAGTGCTAGGGTGCCCAGCAGCAAGCCACTGGAGGCTCATTGCAGCAAATTAACTTTCATTTGTTTAATTTAAAGTGCAGAAAAGCATATACAGAACCTTCTGGCCTTCAAATAGCTATACAGCTTAAATAACAAAAAAAGGAACACAACAGAAAAGTAGGATACACGCTATAATAAAATTAGGTGAACAATCTTTCTGAGGATAGAAATAACGTACCAAAATTCTCGTACGACAAAGGCTTTTTTTCTTTGTTTATTATTTCTGATCATGTGCAGTCTTTGGTCTCTGAATTTTCTCGAAATGGTACTGTAAAGCGGAGCTCCACCCAAAAGGAGAAGCTCCATTTGTTCTCCCCCCCCCCGCACCCCTCCGGTGCCACATTTGGCACCTTTCAGGGGTGGAGCAGGTACCTGTTTTTGACAGGTACCCATCCCCACTTCCGGGAGACTTTCGCCATGGCGAGATCTCTCAGAAGTTTGGTCTTCCTCCTGCTTCCCCCTGCCGCTGGGCCATTAAGAAGGTGTAGCGTGCTTCGGACATGAGCAGTAGGGAACCGGCTGTGAAGCCCAGAACTTCACTGCCTGGTTCCCTTACAAGGAATGGTGGTGGCAGCACCAGAGAGCCAATCGGCAAATTGGCTGGGGTGCCAACATCTCGGGATCCCTGGACAGGTAAGTGTCCTTATATTAAAAGTCGACTGCTACAGGATTTGTAGCGGCTGACTTTTACATTTTTTGTAGGTTACCGTACAAGAAAAATATTGTAGTTTGTCCCTTTGGAAATTTTCGTTTGGAAGGTGGGAATCGGCTGTAGAAAGTTGTGTACACACTATAAGAAAAGTCTGCAGTTGTTCCTCAGACGAAAACATTCGCCTAATTTTCTTATAGTACAAGCCTTAAGGCTTCATGTACACTTGGGCATCATTTACCGTGGGCAAGGGAACGCGCAAAACATGGAAAAAGCACGGTTTTGCCCCTCATGTGAGACTCGTTCATACCAAATGTGTTGCCATACACTGGCTTGTAGCAAATACAATTCTTCTAATTCTTCTAATTAGTGTTAGAAGAATCATATGTCTCCCTGTAGCTCTAGTGACGAACGCCACCTCCTTCCACTCCCCAGATCTGTATAGTCCAACAGCAGATGTTTTACAGTAGATGGGTTTTAAAACAGAACTAAAGCTGCAGCTATTCACCTCTGCTCCTATGATTTGTCATTAGTGAGGTCCCTCAATGGTGCTGACATCTTCTCCCTGGCTTCTTCTGGGTGCCGGGTCTTCGGTCTTCTTGATTGGCCCAGTCCTGGATGACGTAACTCCTACGCATGCACAGGAGTTCACTCATCCCAACATGGCTTGTCTCTTCTGTGATTAATAGCATGCCTTTCCCCTTTAGTTCCACTTTAAAGGCTAAGTTGTCCTTTTAGATAAACCAGTCCATGGAGACAATGGGCCCCATTGTGACATTGTTCCATTTAAATAACCTATAGGCCAGTAGATTATCACTTTGGTTGTCCTCAAAGAAGGTGACTCAGTGGCCATTTTGTTGTAACCCATGGCCTGGAAATAAGGATATAGGAAAGTAAACACTGGGCTTAATTTAACCAGGCTTCATAGGTGACAGCAAAGGCCTACAGATATATTTTTACAAATGGCCCATTTGCCCAAATCGTGCCATTTGTCTGCATGGGACAGTTAAACACAGTAAACCCTTACATATATGCAGTGACTGGTCTCAAGTGATACACAGAGATTAAACAAATCCTCCTACATAAGTTGTACCTGTTTATCTGCTGTCATCTCTTCTTTACAGACAGGGAGATCTGACAACACACACTGCACTACATAAAACCTAGAAATTAGTGTAATCTGAGATCCGGGCAGTGGCGGCCCATCCATTAGGGGTGCCTCCCCCCCCAATCCATGCGCCTGGCTCCTAACCTACATGCACAGCACCGGATGCATGGATTTCAATGTTTTTGTTTTTAAGCACATAATTAGAGCCCGACGCTCTAATTGTCTTCCAAAAAGGGTGGGCTCGAGGTGCACCCTGAGCCCACCCAGTTGTGTGACAATAACAAAATAATATTCGCTATTGTCTTCCTGATTCTCCTCCCGGCCAATCAGGAAGCAAGTCTTAGGACACCCAGCTAATTGGGTCTCAGATCCCACTTCCTGTTTGGCTGAGAGGATAAGCAATTGCCCCGGCTCTTCCCTCACAAATCAATCTCCTGTGCTGTGTAGTGTGCCTCTACATGACCGTACACTCTCTGCTTTGACGCTTATTGGTGAATAATGAGCTTCTTGCTGCCCTTCGGAGAATCCAAAACACTGGAGCATGAAAAGAAAAAGAAGGCGGGTGGACCTACCGCATTATCTTCAAGCAAGAATATTTATTTAAATACGAAGATAGGTGTCATACTCACAAACAGACTTGATAAAAGCATCGTCAGAAATCATGAAATCAGACTGAGACAGAAGTACAGTTAAGTCACACTTGTTTAATAATCAAATTAAAAAGAACAAACGTAGTCAAAACATAGCCAGAGTTCAGTAACCGGAATGGGCAGTCAGCCAAGCCAGAAGTCAGGGATCAACGTAGAGAAACAGCAAGCAGGATCTGGAGCCAGAAGGCATGTAAGCAAAACAAGTCTTTAAACAGGAACGCAGGAGATCATCACTGTGATGTTGACCAAGGCGACGGCAGAGGTCCTCTGGACTGGACGGCTTAAGTAGGCAGGACTGATGAATAGGATATCATCAACAGCTGAATAACTGTGGAGAGAGACGGGAGCTGGCAATGAGCCGACAGCTGAGTGGCCAGCTCAGAGAAGGAAGGGCTGAGCGCAGCCCTGACAAGCATATCATAATGGTCCTCCACATGAGTCCGTAAAAGGAATTAATTGAAATGCGTTAGACAGCCTACGCCTCCACAGAGGTAGCCCCATGTGATGTGGACAGTTTTATGAACTCATGTGGAGGGCCATTATGATAAGTCTATGTTTGTGAGTATGATACCTACCTTCCTATATATATATATATTTATATATATATATATATTCTTGCTTGCGGATAATGCGCTAGGTCCACGCGCCTTCTGTTTCTTTTCATGTTGCAGTGTTTTGGATTCCCCAGTCTATGGAGGGCAACGAGAAGTGCAGTATCCACCAATAAGCGTCAAAGCAGAGCGCCTACGATAATGTAGAGGCACACTACACAGCACTGCCGTTTGATTTGTGTGGCTTTTGGATCCAAACATTCAATGCAGGTGTATCTTACTCCTACATGGTTACAAATTACAGTGATTGATTCACTTGAAATGTGTATTTGGTGAATGTCACATTCACCACTTTACTGTACAAACTTGCCCCTATATAGTTAACCTTCAAAAAAAAAGGGGAAAAGAGGATTTAATTTGAGATATTTAACTATAAAAAGCTTATGTTTTCTCTATTATTAATTCAGGATTTTTTTAATACAATAAGATTTACCATGGCAAAACAACTTAGCAAAAAAAATATACAAGCAAAAAAAAAAAAAATCGTAATGAGGATTTATGCAGATATTCTTGGAGTTGCATTGTCTTTTGCAGAGCAACAAACTTCACGGAGAGATTCTTAATTAATAGTTAATCTTGTTGTTATTACTATCTAAGCAGCAGAAGCTTAGAGATGGGTTTTTGTGAGATTTTAATTTTGATTAGATATTTCCTAAGCTGCCATTCTTTGAACGGGATTTTAATAGAAGTGTGATTTTAAATAACAGAAGGGTATTTAATCATTTTCCTTTTTGCATAGGATTTATAGGAGCCATTGCTCAGTATGACTGCGCTACGCACCTCTGACGTGACCTTTCTATAGACTGATGGCGGTCAACAAAAATCAGTTCCATGCAAAAGTTTATGCATGGGCTGCGTTAAAGCGGAGCTTCGGGCAGATGAATAAATATACAGAAGAGATATGGCCCTGTTCAACTGCCAAAGGACTTGTATTTCTGTCCATCCAGTCCTGGGATTTACACAGCTCAGCCCTGTCTGGCAATGGAGGAGACCTGATTTTCTCTATTGCAGTTAGATAACACTTACAGGTCATGTCCCTTTCCCAGCCTGTGGCCAGACAGTGAAAGTAGAAGCAGCAGATGATCACATAAGTCTGCCACTTTGCTCTTTACTCATATCAGCATTCACTCTTTGTATTATAGCAAAGCCTATTAGCTCCCTGTGCTGCTTTTAGGGGGCAAGCCATACATATGATAGCACAGTGAAAGTGACAAGTTCTCATTAATGATACATCAGGGGTCTGTTGTCTCCCCTGCACTCTAATGAAGCTAATCAAGTACAGTCCATACTTCATTAGCTTCTTTGACCACAAAGATCGGGGAGTGACAGTGCTGAAATTGGAAATTACAAAATTCCCATTACTTTCAGGTTCGTCCACTGAAGGGTCAGTTAGCAAACAGGTGTTTACTGATCCTGTCTGCCCGCCAGCTCCCACAAGGCTATGCTTGGCCTTTGGAAGAGGTAGTGAAAGCCAAGATGCATGGTGTGTGTGTGTAGGGGGGGGGTGCACATTCTGGTGTGTGTGTAAGTGATAGGGCAGCTGTTTCTGCAGAAAACTGACTGAAGGAGTACTAGATGCGGCAAGAGTGCACTCAAAGGCCTGTGCTGCCGCAGACATAAGCCTTACATCAGTGGCAGTGAGAGGATTGATGCCAGGGAATGCAAACTGCAGCATAGAGTCACTGAACTGGTCAATAGCATTTAGCCTTTTCTACCATATAGGATCTTCTTCCACTAAGTCGTTACAGCAGAAAGCTGACTTAAGAAGCACTATAGTAGCCGGGAGTGGGCTTAAAGGTGTGTTCTGCCTTGGACGTAAGCCTTACGTCAGTGGTAGTGAAAGGGTTGATGGCGGCAATGCATATTGCAGCATAAGGTCATCAAACTGGTCAACAAAAATCACCCTCTTTCACCATAGAGGGTCTTCCTTCACCAGGTTGTTCCAGCAGAAATCTGACCGAAGAAGCACTGTAGGAGCCTTGAGTGTGTTTGAAGGCCTGTGCTACCCTGACGTAAGCCTTACGTCAGTGTAGTGAAAGGTTTGATGGCGGGAGTGCATAAAGTAGCCAAGGGTCATCGAACTGGTCAACAAAAATTATCCTTGCCCACCATGGAGGATCTTCTTCCACCAGGCTGTGCCAGCAGAAATATGACTAAAGAAGCACTATAGAAGGAGGGATTGTGTTTGAAGGCCTGTGCTCCCCAGATGTAAACCTTACGTCAGTGGCAGCAAAAAAGTTGATGCATAAAGCAGCATATGGCCCCTGAACTGTTTAACAATAGTTAACCTTGTCCACCATAGAGTTGCTTCTTCCACCGAGCTGTTCCAGCAGAAAGCTGACTGGGGAAGTGCTATAGCAGATGGGAGTGCAATTAATGGCCTTTGCTGTCAGTGACATAAGCCTTAAATCAGTGGCAGAAAAAGGGCTAAGGGCAGGGAATGCATAATGCAGCATAGGGTCACTGGAACGGGTCAACAACAATTACTCTTGTCTGCCATTGAGGTTCTTCTCCCACCAGGCTCCATAGTTGTAGGTCTACCTAAAATACCACTGCAAGGCAGAAAGTCTTGTGTGTGTGTGTGGGGGGGCTGCAGCCGCAGTCCTTGCTTCCTTTATAAAGAACGTGAATACATATACGTATTTGTTCACAAGGCACAAGGCTCTTTACCGGTTCTCTGCCTTTGACCCTCCTTGGCAACACATAATTCTTGATGTATCCCAATAGGCAGTTGGTACATGAAGTACCGATCTCCTGCGTATCCTTGACACTTTTGCAAAGTTCTTGTGGCCAAGATATACACCAACAAAGTAGCACAAACATTTCTTTATTAAAGAGGCTGAATTCCCAACAGGACCCGTTGACTCACGCTCGTGATCATCGATTTGAAAGCCTTCCTCGGGAAGGTCACCATCATCTTTAACCTCATAATAACCTCCCTTATTACTGTCAGTTGAAAGACATTGTTTCATGTCATCATGCTTAGCCTCTTCAAAGCTTCTTGCTTTGCTCTACGGCATCTAGTTGTGGCCGGGGCTTAATAATGTCTGCCGTTTTCTCATCCGGATCTTATGTCAATCATTTTCCCTGTTGCCAGGGTACGGGGTTTCATCGTGACACCTGAGCTGAGAGAGTAGAGATCGCACTACGGCTTCTCAAAGATGACAGTGTTGTTGGAGAGGATAATTTAGACATTAAACCATGAAATAAAATGTATAACTATACATCTATATCCATATATCTACATATGCTTTAAAGCAGTGTTTCTCAACCTTTTTTCAGTCAAGGCACCCTTCAAAATTATGCACAAACTTGAGGCACCCCATTCTAAAAGGTAAAGAAAACAAAACTAATAGTTTTACTTAGTGGACGTAGGACACCCAATATTAGAGATGATTTATGTTGGGTGTCCAGCATTTCTTTCCTCATTTTCTCTCCCTGATGTCCTTCTTATCAACCAATGACATCAGTGATCGTTGGGATGCTGGTGGCTGGCCTGCACAGCACCCAAGGTTGTAATGCCACACAATGAAACCTATGGCTTTTAATAACAAAAAAGTAGACTTGATCAAACAGCTGGCTTGTACACAATTTTAGGGCAATTTGGGGCAATTTTTAGGCTTTTTGCCAAGGTGCCCCTGAAGAGCCCAGAAGGTACTCCAGGGTGCCTATGCACCCTGGTTGAAAAAGCCCGATTTAATGTATATGAAAATGCGATCACTAAAAACTCAGTTGTTGCAGTTGCCATTTAAGACAAAGTTTAGTTTATTTTTAAAAAATCAGCACAAGAGATGGTACTTATATGCAGGGCCAACCATCATTAGCTATCACTGGGCCCTGTATGGCTTACTTGACCCTGTACCCCCTATTGGCGAGTAGTGACCCTGCCCACTACCCCACACTATGTACCCCCAGCTCCCCCCATTACCCCCCAGTCTGCACCCCCTGTATCCCCCTTACACTTTAAATTACACCTCCTGCAATCCCCATTACCTTACACAACCTGCATCTCCTAATGTCTGTACCTGCATTACTCCTTACTTGTATCCCTGCCCACCCCCACCCCCCTCTACACACACACACACACATCCCCTATTAAACCTCACGCTGCAGCCCCTGCAACCCCTATTACCCTGCATCCTCAAATTCGCCTCATTTTGTACCCCCTGCATCCCCCTGAGAGCTCCCTGCCTGGGGTTTAGGAAGTTGGTGAACTGTGAGAAGCCCACATGCAGCACTTGCTGAATTGTTGGGACCTGGGCCCCATTCAGGAAAGCTGCCGGTACTATTGGCAGTCCTGCTTCCATTTAAAGTGTTATTAAACCCGCAAGAGTAAATGCAGTCTGTATTTGCAGTAAAACATGCTTGTTATAACTCGCTGTGGAACCTAAGGGGTTAATCCCTTGCATTGTGTAAAAGGGTTGTTTGATAATGTCTTCTCTGATCCTCCCCTCCTTCCACTGTCCCCTGATTTCCAGATAACACAGTCCATAGCGTCAGGCTGCACATGCTCAGTTTGGTGTGTATTGCTAGAGAGTTTTTTTTTCCTTGAGAGGATGCATGTGATCAGCACAGGGCCAATCAGCACTATCCAGACAGAGGGTCAGGGTTCTTGCAGTCTCATAGGACAGTCAGAAAACAGTCAGAAAACTCCTCCTACAAGCTTTAACCAGTTCTTGGCTGGAATCTGATCAAAATCACAAGACTGCTATATACTGCTGATAAGAAAAGGTATTAAGCACTTTATATTTATAAGCAGTCCACTGGTTGCAAACAAGATAGGAACTGTAGGTTTGTTCTTAAGTCAAATTTGTTTGTAAGTCAGAACAGGCACATTTTTTAAGTGTAGCTCCAGCCTGTGCAGTGATGTGAGATGTTTTCCGGGTGCTTCTGGGTGTGCAGTTGTGTTATTTGGGGCTCTTGTGGCCATGCAGTACTGCAGTGTGGGATGTGTTCGGCGCTGCAAGATGGCTGCTTGGCGATATCCGGGACCAGTGTGGAACGCAATCGGCTGGCAGTAACGTCGTTCCACCACCGTTCGCAACTCTTGGCCCTTGTACACACGGTCGGAGAATCTGTCGGAATGAGTCTTATCGGACCGCGTCGTCAGATAATCCGACTGTATGTGGTATACATCGGACTGATTCTGTCCGAATCTCCGTCCGATCCAAATTTCCAACATGTTGGAAAGATTTCCCGACCAACTGGGACGGACGGACCTAATCTGATCATGTGTAGAGCATTTTCATCGGACCAAGTGCCACGCATGCTCAGATCAAATTCCTACATCAAAGCTATTGGCTACTAGCCTGAATGTAGTCCCATCGTAACAAAATTACGTCATCACGTTCTGAAAGATCGGATTTTTTGACAACTTGGCCCGACCGTGTGTATGCAACAGTTTCGGACACAATCCGTCGGACTAAATCCGACAGGCAAAATCCGACGGATTTGGTTGGCAAAATCTCCGACCGTGTGTACGTGGGCTTGGATGTTCATAACTCGGTTAATGCCTGTTTTAAAATAATTGCATTTCGATGTTCTGTGTATTGTGGGAGACCAGATATAGTGAAAGCAGGCTCCTGGGTTTAGTAACACTTGAGAAGTTCCTTATGCCAGCTGTTCTAGTTGAAATCTTGAATCTTCCATCCTCTGACCCAGCAGCAATAATCTTCTGGTGCTATGGGGATTAATACAGCCACTGGACTGGTCATAGACACTGCTCTTTCTACCCACCCCCCGCCCTACTCCATTGATAGAAGCTGTACTGTAACTTCCATTAATGAAAAGCACTCTATGAATGGAGGAGGTGGACCTTTCATTTATCTGCTTGTCTTCCATTCATAATGCACTTTTTCATGGAAGCTGTAATACGGCTTCTTTGAATGGAGGAGGAGGGTGGAAAGGGTGGGCATAGTCATCACTCTTAAAGGAGTGCATATGACAGATCCAATGGCTTTTTTAACCCCTGAAACAGCAGAATATTACCATTGCCGAAGTATGGGGGTGGTGGAAGTTTCAAATAAGACAGCAGCCACCAGCACAAGGGACACAGGTACTTTTTTGTACATACCGTAAATAAATAAGACATCCCCTGATAGTAAGCCTTAGTGCGTTTTTTTTGTAGCCAAAATAAATATAAGACCCAGACTTAATTCAGAGGAAACATGGTATTGCTGACCTCTCCTGAAATTGCTAGCTGCCTGGTCGTAGTGCACACCTTCGTATGTTAGTACTTTGAGTTATTGACCTAAAATCTCTATGCACTCCTACAAATACACCTGACTGGTCATGAACAGTCAATGCAAAATGACTTTAATTATAACAGGAAACCCAGCTTGAGTTAAAAATGATAGAATGCAAGCATTACCTAAGTCAACGACCCCCATGGGCCCTGCAGGGTTTGAAAAGAACTTTAGTAGGCAATTGATTGATTTTGGAAAGGCCAGTATATTAGAGGCAATTGTAGTCATGTGTCTTACTTATTGAGAAGCCTAAAGTTCTCGCTTTGATTTTGTGATGCCTACTTCAAAGTTTTGTATAGATTTGCCTTGCGCGGAAGTATTATAGTAATGATAATGTTCAGTACTTAACATCTACAATACAGATCTTTTTTTTTTTTCTTGTCAGCACATCGATCAATATGATTAACAAAAGCATTTGCCCGTTGTGCTGTAGGTTTCCGCGTGTAATGAGGGGGTTAATCCTGGCTGCCAGTAGGTAGCAGTCATTATCGGGTAGTTTATGAGTTAGCTTTTGTCTCTGGGTCATCGATAGTCTGTTATGTTACAATAAGACAAAAAGACAGTGGGAGCCCTTAAATTGTTTTTATCGACTAAGCAAACAGCGAGATTTTTATTCACGCAGAGCTTTTGATACCGCAGAGTCACAATTCCAACTTGCCTTAGCTCTTTCAGAAGGAACGCTTTTAATAAACTCGATACATTGAACCTGCACATCAAAATATTACACCGAAGGTTGTAGCACTTCTTTTTCTCTGGGTTACAGAACGGCACGCAAAAGTCTGTGATCCAAAAAAAGACTCAGTTTTTCATCATCCTCTTTTCTAATCCTTGTCATTCGGGTTAGTCAGTTTTATGCCATACATTTAGTTGGCAGTACATCTCCTCCTATTGACTGCAGGCTTAGTTTATAGTCTTTGTGAGTGCCTCCACTGTGTTATCTTCAGAACATCTGTTCACCGCTTTAATAAGATCCTTACTCCTTTAGAAAGCATTAACAGGTCCACAAAACTCTCTGGGATGATTTCCAACCAGTCTCCAAGTGCTTTAAAATACACAGATCTATGCTGTAAGAGCGGGAGATGGAAGCACCTGTTACATTTTGCCATTTGGCGTACCGGTAGCAACTCACAATAGACCATTCGACAAGATATAGATTGAAGCTTTTGGGCCTAGGTAAATGCCAGGAATGATGCTTGCCCCTACATTCCTGACCACCTACCCCTACAGCACCACTCTTGAGCCATATTAGTTTTATTATTATCAGAGACCTGCAGAAAGTTCCCCCAGATGGGTGGTTAGGGGATAAAGCATGATGAAATTTGCTTTTTGAGGTAATGCTGGGCTTCATGTTGTCATTTAGTCTACAAATAACAGCTCACAACAAAACTACCCTATAAGACAAAGATTGAAGCTTCCAGGCTTAGGTAAAAGTCAGGAATGATGCTTTCCTCAACACTTTATTCCTATCCAACTACACCTACAACATTACCCATGGGCCATATTATTATTATTAGTATCAGAGACTTACACAGGGTTCCTCCAGATGGGTGGTTGGGGGATCAACCATGGTGCAGTTGGCAATCTGAGATGATGCTTCATGTTGGCCTTTAGTCTACAGATAATAGCCAACAATAGACTACTCTACAAGACAAAGAATGAAGCTTCCGAGCTTAGGTAAAAATCAGGAAAGATTTATATGACATGCTTTACTTGCATCTTTATATTGTTCTATGAAGATATGGCCATATAGCTGTTATTTGTATATTGAACTGATTGTTTTTCCTGAAAGCTTCATATTCTCTTTTGAAAGATTTTGTATGATCCCGACCCTTTGGGTCATTTGTAATATTTTTCATTCATAAAAAAACTATTTAGTTGTAAACAAAAACAGAACATTAGAAATTATGCTCTCCTCTACACTTTAGCTGAAGAGTTAATGATGTTTCAATGATGTACATTTCCTTCGTGTTTGTATTATCTTAGCTTGACTTGGTATGTGTTTGCTGGTTACAAATGTTTAGGTTAGTAGATTAGTGTGGTTGGTTTCTCATGAGAACATTCTGACCTGTACTTTTTAAAGAAAATTTTATGAGAATACACATCATATGGAGATAAACTTCTTTTCTTAGAATTACCATCCTTTTTCTCTGTAACCAAACCCTAATGTATTGAAATCCATCCTACCCTTCATTTTGTATAAAACCAAGGGATATTTCCCTTAATAAACTAGCATATTTTGACCTCATCATGTGTGTGTGTCATTGTGTGTTCCTGGGGCCCTGAGTGGGAGTTACTCAGCTGTCCATTTCAAGTCCCCATCACTACTTACCCCTAAAACACTACCCATGGACCATATTATTGTTATTATTATTACTGCTATCAGACACCTGCAGAGAGTTCCTCCAGATGGGTGGTTGGGGGATCAATCATGGTGAAATTGGCTTTCTGAGATGATTTTGGGCTTCGTGTTGGCATTTGGTCTACAAATAGCAGCTCACAATAAACTACCCTATAAGACAAAGACTGAAGCTTCCGAACTTAGGTAACAATCAGGAATGATGCTCTCCTCTACACTTTATTTCATAAACAATACTTGTCCAACTACCCCTTTAACACCATCCATGGGCCATATTAATAATATTAGCAGAAACCTGCAAGAGGGTTCCCCCAGATGGGTGGTTGGAGGATCAACCAAGGTGAAATTGACTGAGATAATGTTGGGCTTCATGTTTGCATTTGATCTACCAATATCGGGTCACAATAGACCACCCAACAACATGAAGATTAATCCTTCCAGACTTAGGTAATCGTCAGGAATAATCCTCTTCTCAACACTCTATTTTGTAAGCAATTCTTGACCACCAAACCCTGGAACACCACCGATGGGTCATATTATTATAATTATCAAAGACCTGCAGAGATTTCCTCCAGATGGATGGTTGAGGGATCACCCATGGTGATATTGGCTGTCTGAGATGATGTTGGGCTTCATGTTTTAATCTGTCACCGCACATATACAGTCATAGGCTGCAGGGGTCTTTGTGCTGAGAGCAGGTTGACTGTAAGGGATGCCAAATGGAGGTATCCAGCAAGGATGGCCAGATCAGTGGGTTGTACCTTAAGAAATCAGGAATCATGCTGAAGGAAGTTATATTGAGTTTATTAAGAGAAATAATACAATACCAACATCAGAAAACCATAAACAATATAAAGTGGCACATAAGCATGAAAATGCAGAAACTCAAATAACAACCTAACTGGATATGTATAAATGAAGAGAGCATACCTGAGCAAGGCAAGGATAGGAAAGAGACAGAAAACAAGGGTAGCAGGGAGCAAGGTGCAGAGATCTGGAAGCAGGGAGCAGGGTACAAGGAGCTGGTCACAGGAGCAGGTCTCAGGATCAGGTACAGGAGCAAGTACAGGAACAAGAATCAAGATCAGGCAGGGACACGGTTCACAGGAAGAACACTGAAGCATTGAACTTCAGTCAAGGGTGGGATTATATACCTTCCAGCAGTCCAAGTCACGTGCAGCCTAGTTACTTGGACAGCCCAACTGCTGGGAGACACCTGCTGGTGACCACAAAAACTGTGCCCTTCGACTCTGGGAACAACAGTGCCACCAGCAGGTGACCCAGGAAATGACAAAAGTCCCGACACTCCCTGTATGCTCCCAGCACAGTGACCAAGCTGTCTTTGACAGCTTCCAGTCTCTAGTATGATCAAGAGCTGGCAGTACTGACTGCCAATCATGTGACCCCTTTGACAGCCAATCACTTGGGTCTTTTGATTGAGCATAACGTCCCACCTCCTAGACTTAATAGCCCAGTTAAAGGGACACTGTGGCTGGGTGGGAAGTGGTTAATGTATAATTAAAGACAAAGTTTAATTTTGCATAAAGGAGAGTTATAACTCCTGTATGTGTCCCATTGGGGATATTTCCTTTCTCTTCCTGTCCCGAAAGTGAGAGGAAATCCCTCAAAAATTAGGGAAATCCCTTGAGGTCATCGGGGTCACCAGAACTAGTGCACCTATTAGAAGATTAATCCTCTATTCTTGTTCTAACAAGATTTTATCTCACTTTCAGTGATAACAGTCACAAGGAAAAATAGAGAAGGTGAACATCCATAATGGGGCCAGCAATAAAAACCTGACAGGTGTTCTAATCCATATCCACTCTATCCAGAACTATCAAAAAAAAGTTTTGCCTTCAGTTATACTTTAAATCCTGCTTTCAAAAACTGTGAGGAGGCAGGGTATTTATTGCAGAAGAGACATGCAAAGTCTCTTCAGCAATAAATGAAACCTGCTGTATCTGCCTGCTTGCAGTCCTCTTTGGAATGTACACTTGACCTTCTTTGGGTTCCTTTCTAGCAACTGGTTGTACTCTTCCTATTGTTGTTGATGCCTTCCCTGCCTTCCTCATGCCTGCCTTCTCTAGACCCTTCCCTTTCCTCAAGTTAACTTCCCCTCCACGTTTATGAACCAGCACCTTATTTTTGCACTCAGGCCATCCATAAAAACTTAAAAATTGTGGTTGAGCAGATATTTAGAACAAATTTAGAACATGTTTGCTGGGTTTAGAAAGGTTGCACACCCCAAAGCTGTATTAGGAAAAAGATATAGAGACACTCCCCATGGGATTTTTTACATTTATAAAAAGTTTCAGAATATTTTGGTATTATTAAACACTAGATGATAGGTATATCACAGTGAATTAGATAAAAAAATCTGAGCTCTGGTGTAACAATACAGATCTGCAAATCTCTATACAGTATTATGCGATTCAACAATTGTTCACAGATAGTGATGGACGAACTTCCGACGGGACGTTTCGCGAACGCGAAATGCGAACGGACCCAAACGTTCGCGAAACAGAACGTTCGCCGCGGGCCCCATTGACTTCAATGGGAGGCGAACTTTGCAAACCTTCATGTCGAATTTGCGGCCACGTGGTAATTATTAGGGGGTAAAACGTAGTCCCACCATCTGGACAATGACATAATACATGTATGAGGTGAATTTGGGATCGATAACTACAAGCATTTTTATTTTATTTGGGAAATTGTTCTAACAATTCAGGACTATGGAGCTAATGAAGGCAATGGAGGAGAGGGAAGGTCAGGGACCAGGGTAGGCAAAGAAGAGGGTGCAGGAGATGATCACCAGCAGCGTGACATACCGGAATGACACATGCACCGTGATAGAGGCATCTGACAGCAGCACCGTAATACAGAGCACTGACAGCAGCACCGTGACATACAGCGCTGACAGCAGCACCGTGACATACAGCGCTGACAGCAGCACCGTGACATACAGCGCTGACAGCAGCACCGTGACATACAGCGCTGACAGCAGCACCGTGACATACAGCGCTGACAGCAGCACCGTGACATACAGCGCTGACAGCAGCACCGTGACATACAGCGCTGACAGCAGCACCGTGACATACAGCGCTGACAGCAGCACCGTGACATACAGCGCTGACAGCAGCACCGTGACATACAGCGCTGACAGCAGCACCGTGACATACAGCGCTGACAGCAGCACCGTGACATACAGCGCTGACAGCAGCACCGTGACATACAGCGCTGACAGCAGCACCGTGACATACAGCACTGACAGCAGCACCGTAAGCAGCCCCAGGAGGAAGTCAGCACAGCACAGGGATGGTGTGATCCCCTCATAATAAGAACCCCCAGGAGGAAGTCAGCACAGCACAGGGATAGTGTGATCCCTTCATAATAAGAACCCCCAGGAGGAAGTCAGCACAGCACAGGGATATCATAAGCAGCCCCAGTAGAAATATGACACCGCTCAACCTCTTCAAAGAGGAGGGTAGGGGCATATAGTACGGTGTGCTTTTTTGGGTCAAGGAAGTGAGCCAAATGAATTAAGAAGGTCTGTGTGCTTGATTAAAAAAATAGTTTATAGACATATACATGGTCTACTGGTCACATGTGTTGAATTCCTCCGAGATCCATGCCTCATTCATTTTTAGAAATGTGAGGTAGTTAACACTGTGGTGAGCTAGGCGAGTACGCTTATCGGTCACAATCCCCCCTGCTGCGCTGAACGTCCTTTCGGACAGGACACTGGATGAGGGGCAAGCCAACAGTTCGATTGCAAATTGGGCAAGCTCTGGCCAGAGGTCAAGCCTGCCCACCCAGTAGTCTAGGGGTTCATCACTCCTCAGAGCGTCCACATCGGCCGTTAACCCAATGTAGTCGGACACCTGACGGTCTAGGCGTTCCCTGATGCTGGATCCGGATGACACCTGTCGATGGGTCGGCTGAAAGAATGACCTCATATCCGAAGTCACCAACACATCTTCAAACCGGCCTCTTCTTGCAGGCGCTGTTGGATTGGTACCCGCAAATCCTTCTCTGGGAGTGGGAATTGCTCCTCTGCCAGCGCACGCAAAAGCAGAATGCAGCATTTCTCGAAGCAAGGCCTGGAAGTGCTGCATTCTGACAGCCCTCTGCGACGGCGGTAACATTTCCGCCATTTTGTGTTTGTACCGGGGGTCTAAGTACGTTGCCACCCAGTACTGGTCCTTGACCCTCATGCTTTTTATACGGGGGTCCCTATTAAAACACTGGAGCATGAAGGCCCCCATTTGCACTAAAGTGGAAGCGGTGTGGTGGCCTGGCTCCTGCTCATCATCCAGGATAATGTCGTCCTCTTCATTCTCCTCTCCCCATCCACGCACAACAGGGATCCCAGAAAGGTTTAAAGCATGCTCTTCTTGCTCCTGCTCATCCGCCCCGGCACCATCCTCCTCTGACTCCTCATCAGACTCCTGTTGTTGACTTGTCTCAGATAGAGTAGCCCCCCCTGGGAATTCATCCAGCATTGCGACTTCCTCATCTTCCCGCTCCTGCTCCTCCACAGCCTGATCAATGACACGACGCAATGCACGCTCCAGAAAGAAGGCATAAGGTACCATGTCACTGATGGCGCCATGGCTGCGACTGACCAGTTTGGTGATCTCCTCAAATGGCCGCAGAAGTCTGCATGTGTCGCGCATGAGCAGCCACTGGCGCGGTGAAAAAAAACCCAGCTCCCCAGAACCGTTTCTTTCGCAGAGTTCATACAGGTAGACGTTAACTGCACGTTTCTGCTGGAGCAGCCTATCAAGCATATAGAAGGTTGAGTTCCATCGCGTCGGGCAATCGCAAATAAGACGTCTGACCGGCAGATGGTGTCGCCGCTGAATGTCAGCAAGGCGAGCCATGGCCGTGTAAGATCTTCTGAAATGGGCCGAGATTTTCCTTGCCTGCCGCAAGATGTCCTGGACCCCAGGGTATTTGACAAGGAATCGCTGCACGACCAAGTTTAAGACGTGTGCCATGCACGGCACGTGCGTGATTTTGCCCTGTTTCAATGCGCTAAGCAGATTGGCACCGTTGTCACACACCACTTTACCAACTGTCAAATTGAGCGGTGTTAGCCACTCATCTGCCTGTGAACGCAAAGCTGAAAGGAGTGCCGGGCCAGTGTGGCTCTTTGCTTCCAGGCACAACAGACGCAGCACGGCATGGCAACGTCTCACCTGGCATGTGGAATAGGTTCTGGGGAGCTTGGGCGGTGCAGTGGAAGAGACGCTAGCAGCGGAAAAGGAGGAGGCAGCTGAGGAGGAGAGGGAGGAGGATGGAGTAGGAGGAGGAGAAGAAGAGTCAGGCCTGCATGCAATCCGTGGCGGTAAAACCAAATCTACACGGGTGCCACGGGTTACATGCTTGACGGCCGTCAGAAGGTTCACCCAGTGGGCAGTAAAACTGATATACCTTCCCTGCCCGTGTTTGCTAGACCACGTGTCTGTGGTCAGATGTATCTTGGCACCGACACTGTGTGCCAGAGATACATTCACTTGCCGCTGAACATGGCCATATAGCTCTGGGATGCCCTTCTCTGAGAAATACTTCCTTCCTGGGACCTTCCATTGTGGTGTTCCAATGGCCACAAATTTGCGAAAGGCCTCCGAGTCCACCAGTTTATATGGCAGTAGTTGGCGGGCTATGAGTTCTGACAAGCCAGCCGCCAACCGTTGGGCAAGAGGGTTATCCGGCATCATCATTTTTTTACGCTCAAACATTAGGCCCACGGAAGCCTGCCTTTTTGCAGAAAAATGTGAGCTTGGCGTGATGGAAGGTGGAGTGGAGGACAATTGTGAGGAGAGAGGAGAAGGAGAAGTAGAAGACGAGGCTGGACGGTGAGAGCCTGCAGTGTGGCTTTGTGTGTTCCGTTGCTCCCACTGGGCTCGGTGATGGCTGCTCATGTGCCTTCTTAAGGCGGTCGTCCCTAGGTGAGTATTGGGCTTACCGCGACTAACGCGTTGACTGCAAAGATTGCAGATGGCAACGCTATTGTCAGCAGCGGACACGTTAAAAAAAGCCCACACTGCGGAGCCATGTGCCGGTGTCCTGGGAGCGCCAGATGTGACCGTACATGGTCGATGACTCGCTCCTGATACATTTGCAGTCTGCTTTGTCCCTGCTGTGCAATGTAAGTCATTGCTGCTTCTCCTCCCTATCTGCTGGTCCATATCTCCCTCTGAACTCCCCTCCTCTTCCTCTCTTGTGGGCACCCACGTGACATCACTAGACACGTCATCATCAACGTCACCTTCCCCACCGCTATAAGTAGAGATCTCGGAGTAGGCAGCAACACCGGGGACCAACCTCCTCCTTGGGCTGATCTGGGTACTGGCGTCAGACTGCTGAGTAGCGCTTGTTGCTACCTCCTCTTCCTGATCCAATACCAAGAGTGGCTGCGCATCAGAAATGTCCTCTTGATATGGATCGGAAAATAATTCCAGTGACTCAAGCGGAAGGTATGTGGTGGTGGTGGTGGTGGTCGTGTTGTTGGTGGTAGTGTCTTTGGGGGTGCACATAGCAGAGAGTGAAGAAGAGGGTGCAGATCGAGAGGATGAGGAGGGTGCAGAAGAGTAAGGCTGAGCGAGCCACTCAACCAAGTCTGGTGCATCCTTTAAAGTAATTGAACGCACCTTCTGCAACTTCCCACTTTGGCTCAAGCCTGTTGCTCCTGCCCTACCCCTACCACCCCTGCGGAAGGGCCTGCCTCTTCCTCTGCATGTCATTTTTTAAATGACCCTGTGACAAAACTCTTAGTCCCTATACCGCTGAAGGACTGCTGCAGTATAGGTGAGCGGTCAGCAGTGGTGCACGTCAACCCTATCTATTGTGGACCTATAGCGGTCCTTACAGAACAGCAGACTGTACCGCACTCAAGCCTATGTACCGTAGCACCCTATACCAAGTTACCAGTCCTTATAAGAACTTTTGTGGACCAAGCAGGTTGTGTATTAGTGTTTAGCAGACTGTACGTCAGTCCCTATACCGCTGAAGGACTGCTGCAGTATAGGGCAGCGGTCAGCAGTGGTGCACGTCAACCCTATCTATTGTGGACCGATAGCGGTCCTTACAGAACAGCAGACTGTACCGCACTCAAGCCTATGTACCGTAGCACCCTATACCAAGTTACCAGTCCTTATAAGAACTTTTGTGGACCAAGCAGGTTGTGTATTAGTGTTTAGCAGACTGTACCTCAGTCCCTATACCGCTGAAGGACTGCTGCAGTATAGGGCAGCGGTCAGCAGTGGTGCACGTCAACCCTATCTATTGTGGACCGATAGCGGTCCTTACAGAACAGCAGACTGTACCGCACTCAAGCCTATGTACCGTAGCACCCTATACCAAGTTACCAGTCCTTATAAGAACTTTTGTGGACCAAGCAGGTTGTGTATTAGTGTTTAGCAGACTGTACGTCAGTCCCTATACCGCTGAAGGACTGCTGCAGTATAGGGCAGCGGTCAGCAGTGGTGCACGTCAACCCTATCTATTGTGGACCGATAGCGGTCCTTACAGAACAGCAGACTGTACCGCACTCAAGCCTATGTACCGTAGCACCCTATACCAAGTTACCAGTCCTTATAAGAACTTTTGTGGACCAAGCAGGTTGTGTATTAGTGTTTAGCAGACTGTACCTCAGTCCCTATACCGCTGAAGGACTGCTGCAGTATAGGGCAGCGGTCAGCAGTGGTGCACGTCAACCCTATCTATTGTGGACCGATAGCGGTCCTTACAGAACAGCAGACTGTACCGCACTCAAGCCTATGTACCGTAGCACCCTATACCAAGTTACCAGTCCTTATAAGAACTTTTGTGGACCAAGCAGGTTGTGTATTAGTGTTTAGCAGACTGTACGTCAGTCCCTATACCGCTGAAGGACTGCTGCAGTATAGGGCAGCGGTCAGCAGTGGTGCACGTCAACCCTATCTATTGTGGACCGATAGCGGTCCTTACAGAACAGCAGACTGTACCGCACTCAAGCCTATGTACCGTAGCACCCTATACCAAGTTACCAGTCCTTATAAGAACTTTTGTGGACCAAGCAGGTTGTGTATTAGTGTTTAGCAGACTGTACCTCAGTCCCTATACCGCTGAAGGACTGCTGCAGTATAGGGCAGCGGTCAGCAGTGGTGCACGTCAACCCTATCTATTGTGGACCGATAGCGGTCCTTACAGAACAGCAGACTGTACCGCACTCAAGCCTATGTACCGTAGCACCCTATACCAAGTTACCAGTCCTTATAAGAACTTTTGTGGAACAAGCAGGTTGTGTGTTAGTGATTAGCAGACTGTACGTCAGTCCCTATACCGCTGAAGGACTGCTGCAGTATAGGGCAGCGGTCAGCAGTGGTGCACGTCAACCCTATCTATTGTGGACCGATAGCGGTCCTTACAGAACAGCAGACTGTACCGCACTCAAGCCTATGTACCGTAGCACCCTATACCAAGTTACCAGTCCTTATAAGAACTTTTGTGGACCAAGCAGGTTGTGTATTAGTGTTTAGCAGACTGTACGTCAGTCCCTATACCGCTGAAGGACTGCTGCAGTATAGGGCAGCGGTCAGCAGTGGTGCACGTCAACCCTATCTATTGTGGACCGATAGCGGTCCTTACAGAACAGCAGACTGTACCGCACTCAAGCCTATGTACCGTAGCACCCTATACCAAGTTACCAGTCCTTATAAGAACTTTTGTGGACCAAGCAGGTTGTGTATTAGTGTTTAGTAGACTGTACCTCAGTCCCTATACCGCTGAAGGACTGCTGCAGTATAGGGCAGCGGTCAGCAGTGGTGCACGTCAACCCTATCTATTGTGGACCGATAGCGGTCCTTACAGAACAGCAGACTGTACCGCACTCAAGCCTATGTACCGTAGCACCCTATACCAAGTTACCAGTCCTTATAAGAACTTTTGTGGACCAAGCAGGTTGTGTATTAGTGTTTAGCAGACTGTACGTCAGTCCCTATACCGCTGAAGGACTGCTGCAGTATAGGGCAGCGGTCAGCAGTGGTGCACGTCAACCCTATCTATTGTGGACCGATAGCGGTCCTTACAGAACAGCAGACTGTACCGCACTCAAGCCTATGTACCGTAGCACCCTATACCAAGTTACCAGTCCTTATAAGAACTTTTGTGGACCAAGCAGGTTGTGTATTAGTGTTTAGCAGACTGTACCTCAGTCCCTATACCGCTGAAGGACTGCTGCAGTATAGGGCAGCGGTCAGCAGTGGTGCACGTCAACCCTATCTATTGTGGACCGATAGCGGTCCTTACAGAACAGCAGACTGTACCGCACTCAAGCCTATGTACCGTAGCACCCTATACCAAGTTACCAGTCCTTATAAGAACTTTTGTGGAACAAGCAGGTTGTGTGTTAGTGATTAGCAGACTGTACGTCAGTCCCTATACCGCTGAAGGACTGCTGCAGTATAGGGCAGCGGTCAGCAGTGGTGCACGTCAACCCTATCTATTGTGGACCGATAGCGGTCCTTACAGAACAGCAGACTGTACCGCACTCAAGCCTATGTACCGTAGCACCCTATACCAAGTTACCAGTCCTTATAAGAACTTTTGTGGACCAAGCAGGTTGTGTATTAGTGTTTAGCAGACTGTACCTCAGTCCCTATACCGCTGAAGGACTGCTGCAGTATAGGGCAGCGGTCAGCAGTGGTGCACGTCAACCCTATCTATTGTGGACCGATAGCGGTCCTTACAGAACAGCAGACTGTACCGCACTCAAGCCTATGTACCGTAGCACCCTATACCAAGTTACCAGTCCTTATAAGAACTTTTGTGGAACAAGCAGGTTGTGTGTTAGTGATTAGCAGACTGTACGTCAGTCCCTATACCGCTGAAGGACTGCTGCAGTATAGGGCAGCGGTCAGCAGTGGTGCACGTCAACCCTATCTATTGTGGACCGATAGCGGTCCTTACAGAACAGCAGACTGTACCGCACTCAAGCCTATGTACCGTAGCACCCTATACCAAGTTACCAGTCCTTATAAGAACTTTTGTGGAACAAGTGAGTTGTGAATGTTTAGCAGACTGCAGCAGAAGGGCAGCAGTCAAGTATAATATCCTTTCTATATTTGGAAGAAAGAATATTATACATGTACAAGCCTATTACTGTACCACTGATACCAGTCCTGAAAAGAACCTTTGTGGAACTAATAATAACAGCAAGTCTTTAAAATTACCCTCACTGCCTGACAACACTGCTTCCTTCCTGTCCCTATACAAATTGGCAAAAAAAGAGAACGATTAGTGGTTACTGGAACAGCTCTTTTGTGGACCTTGATAGTAACAGCTAATGATGATGATGATGATGATGATGATGAAAGACTAATCTGGCTGTCCCTGTAGCATACACCGTCCTTTCCCTTTCTCTAAACTAACAAAAGACACTCAGGCTGCTGCAAGAATCAGCAGCACAGCAAACCTATCAACACCTAACACCTATACCAGTCCTGAAAAGAACTTTTGTGTACCAAATAGCTAGTGGTTTATCTCTCCCTACTCCACACAGGAACCTGTCCCTATCGTAACAGAAGAAAGAATGTAAAATGGCCACCGGATCGGGTGTATTTATAGGTTAGGGGGAATGTACAAGTGTCCATGTGCTGTCATGTCTCAATTGGCTGTCCTGTATCACATGATAAACGTGTCACCAAAGGTTAAAGTTCTTGTATACATTAAACACGTAAGTCCGCCGCGGCGAACGACGGAAAAAGGCGTTCGAACGTGCGGACCGCGAATGTCGGAAATTCGCCGCGAAACGACCGCCGGGCGAACCGTTCGGCCATCACTATTCACAGATACATATCTCCATTATATCAAAAATCTACTTTTAGGTTCCCACATTTTTGTTTTTACGTATCATAGAGAAGCCACTTAATGTGAGGAAATACCCCAATGCATTTCGACTTGGGACTGGTCGCAGTCTTCCTCAGGGGGTTTCTTTATTTCTGCCAACATAATAAGTGGATAATTAGTATTAAAAACAATATCATTCAATGGGCAATTATACAGACATCTCTATATAATATATTTACCCTTTCCGTGAGATACGAATATGTAAACCAGAGACTCTCATGCAAGTATCCAAATTCATTGAAGGCAAACCCGGACTGTCTCCACCCCACTATTCAAATCCACCAAATCTCCCAGGAGGGGGAAAGAGGAGAGAGGGGAGAAAAAAGATGTTTAGACACCTATGCATTTCCTCCCTGACTAGATTTATTTTTTTGCAACTCAAGCACACCCTGTTTATCCACTGTAGCTTTTTACCATCTATAGCAGTGGACAGATTTACCTAGTTACTAATCCTGCTTGTTCTGACCCAACTTGAAGTCCACCTGCCCAGGTGTTCTTTTTTTTCAGTTGTGGGTTGAATCTGCTTTCGTTTTTTGATGGCAGTGCTAGAAAAATGAGAAGGAGCTAAATTTTCTCAAATGGACACATTTCTAACATTGTATGTAGTTTTTGTTCAGGAAAATCCATTCATTTCAAAATCAAATGATAAAAGCAAACAAAGTTTTTAAGGACATTGGTCAGGTCATTGACCAATTTTTTGCTAATTTTTGCCTAATCTTTTGTTTGAAAATCTAGCCAGTCTAATTCTTTATGCTCATTTTAGCTATGGACTCAAAGTTCCTGCAGCCTCCAAAAATACCCTCTAGTTCTAACTCTTTACTTTGATTCTATTTTTTCTCTTGGCACCAATTGGCTTTGACCCTCACTGTTACTCTTTGCTTTTGTCGTGATCTGGAGTCAGACTCGGGGGCCAGTAGCTACAGCAGTAGCAAGGCACCCACTGACAAGCTGGACCCTGCCAGATGATGCAGGCTCACTAGAGGTGCAGAGTTTAAGTACTAACTGGTGTTCATCTGATGGTGAAGATGTGTTTTGCTGCATGTTATTACCAGGTTGCGTTCCTCGGGATAACCCCAACAGGAGGTGAGCAAGCCGGGGTCCAGTAACAGATATAGCAGGTAGAGATCAAGCAGAAGTGTAGTCAGTAAATAAACCAAGGGTTGATCATGAATGGTTGCATCCTGGGATCAAGCAGAAGCGCAGTTGAGGAACAAGCTAAGGGTCGGTAATGAGTGATTGCGAAGATATGGATGGGATAGAAGTGACAAGAGCTGGATATTAGCTGGAGAGAGCACAATAATCTGCCAAACTGGAAGTGCCGAGACATGGCTTAGATCAGGAAGTTAATTGGAGGGGCAATGAGTTCAAGGTTAACCAAAAAGCAACAGACAAGGCAAGAAAGTCTGAAACAATCAGGCAGTAATTTCTTGAGGTGGCTCAGGAAGTTACTGCCAGTCATTGCAGAGGTCTTTGGTTCAGATCGAGGCCCTAACAGCTTTACTTGCTCTAGAGTACTGGACCACATGCATTAGGTTGATCTAAAAGGGCTTGTTGCGTATTAGTTAGCTAATGGTATCTTTCTATTTTAAGTCACTTTCCAAAACCATTCTGATAATGAAACAGCTTTATTTTGTACCATCTTTCATTTACACACACATGATAGACAGTACACTGTAAATAATTGTACTGATCAAAAGCATACTATACTTAATAATGACCAGAAGACCAGTTGCCTAGACACGCATGATAAAATAATCTCTTGCTCGCTGGAGTACGGCTAAATAGGTTAAATGATTCAGAACACTCCATATTTTACTCTTAAAATTACTTTTGTATCCTTGTGTCTGATAGGGAATTGTGAACACTTTCTCATTAGCAGCGCCTATGTCTTTGATGTTGGTGATTTTAGGTTTTTGCCTTTTTTTTTATAGTTTTTTTTATTAATTGTCTCAAAAAGAATGAACAATACACAGATACATGTGAAGTCAGTGAAAGCAAATGCAAAAACTAAACAATGTGCAGCATATATACGCAACAGTGGTGGGAAGGGGCAAACCTTCTTCGGAAGCAGTGCAGTATATATTCCAACTTCATTAATAACATTGCTAATAAGAGAGAACATAATAAACAGTATCTTAGAACTGATAGCACATGTAACCTTGCATAGATAGTTTGCAGAGAAAGAGAAAGGAGGAGGAAAAGAGGGGGAAAATAAAGTAGGGGAGATGAGATAGGAGAATGTAGTAGGTTACCTCACTGGCTCATATTTCGCCTCCCTGGGATGCCACCGCTCCCAGACCCTGTTATGATCGTCCAGTCTGTCCTGTATTTTGTCTGTCATTTTCTCCATAAGTTCCACTTCCTTGACCCTGGAGTATAGGGCATCTTGGGATGGGGGTCATTTTTTTTTCCAATTGGGGCGATTAGGCACCTTACTGCCATAAGAATGTGTCTTAGCAGTTTCTTATATGGTTTAGCTATTTTTGGTTTAGAGAGGTCGAAACAGAAATAATTTTGGTGTCAGAGTTACCTCAAAGAGGCGGATCAGTAATTGTGTTGATAAGAGGCTATAAGAGGACATGGCCAGTAAAAGTGGAAGAGGGTACCTCTGACTCGTTGGCAGCGCCAATATCGGTCAGATGTGGAGGGGTGCATTTTATAGAGTACGTCCGGAGTCTGGTACCAGAAGAAGTGTATCTTGTACGCATTTTCCTTGTAGAGGGTGCATAGGGAACTTTTGGCAGCCTGACTTCAGACTGCCTGCCAGGCCTCCATCGGGAGTTCTTCTCCTAACTCTCTCTCTCAGCGGAGCATGTATACATGTTTTCCTCGCTCTGGTATACAGTACGTGTTCAGGATCTGGTATGTGTCTGAAATCAATCCTCTACATGAGCGGCCTTCTAGTATGATATGTTCAAATGGAGAGGGTGGGGTTTTTGTCTTTTCAATCTGAAAGTAGTGTTTGAACGAGATATAGATAGACAGTCCACTTTTCCTAATCCCATAGATCTACATGCATGTTTAGAGGGAATAAGTATTCCATTGTTTCTCTTTTTGTTTATCTCCAACATGTCTGCAAAACCTAAAATATAAGAATATTTTTTTTGTTTAGCCAGGTAGAAATAAAATATTGCATACCAATATTTTGCCATCCTCTGTCCATCCTTCATGTTCTCTTTACCTTTTAGAATGATTACTTGTAGTATATGCTGAAAGAAATCTGTTGTTTACAGACCTCAATGTCTCATCCAGTATCAAATGGCTTATCTGAGTTATCAACCAGACAAAATGAGTTGCAAAGCAAGCTTCTCTTACATGCTGTCTCTTTAGCTAACCCAGCGGTCTCCAAACAGGGGTCTGTGGGCAGGGGCGGACTGACCATTCGGTCACTCGGTCACGGACCGAGGGCCCGGCCACTAGGGGGCCCCATCAGGGTTGTCAGCCATAATAAAAACCAGGGACAGTATGTAAAAAATCTATGTTTTTTTTACTTCTGTCCCTGAAATGTCCCTTACCGACATACTTTTAATGTAAAAATCCCGAGATTGTAGTTGCCCCGCCTCTCCACTGCCTCCTCAGCCAATGGGAAAACAGTGTACCCGCCCCCTTCTTCAGCGCGGCTTATTCGAGATATGAGCAGGAGATGCCGACAGCTGGAGGAGAGAAGAAGAAGAAGGAGGGGGAGGGCACAGCCTGCAGCCTGATAGAAGGTAAGCAACTGAGCTGAATATATTATTATGAGTGGTTTACCCTTGTCAGCAAGGGGGAGGGGGGAGGCTGTGTTTGCTCAAGCAGAGCTCTTCCTGTCTCTGAAGCAGTTAGATCGTTTGTCTGAGGAGAAGTGAACTGCTTCTGGAGGATGTGCTGAATGTCTCCCCCCCCCCATCTATGCTACACCTCCCTACTCATTACCTGCTTACCAGTACACAGGCACAGTCCCCTCACATGCATTCTTGTGTCTGTGAGCTGCTGGGGTACTACAAGTCCCAGCATGCCAGGAGATGGAGGCAGCAGTGTGTTCCATCAGACTTTTTATAGTGTGTGTATATACTGTGTGTATATATACTGTGCAGGCATGTGTCTGTGTCTATAGTGTGTGTGTGTGTATCTATATATACTGTGTGTATATATATATATATATATATATATATATATATAGTGTGTGTGTGTATATATATATACTGTGCACTTGTGTGTGTATATACTGTGCAGGCATGTGTCTGTGTCTATACTGTGTGCGTGTGTGTGTATACTGTGCACTAGTGTGTGTGTGTGTGTGTGTGTCTGTAAGTATACTGTGTCTGTGTGTTACTGTGCATGCGTGTAGGTATATTGTGCATGCATGTGTTTGTGTATATACTGTGCATCTGTGTGTACTGTGCATGCGTGTGTGTATACTGTATGATCCATGTGTGCTCACTGCCGCTCAACAGAATTTGATCCAACAATCCTGTGCCCGTGAAAAATGCCCTTGTTGCCATTCGGAGCCATCTGATTGGTGCACTGCTGAGCTCAACCTCGGATCAGGCAGCAAGGCAGGTCTGGGTGCACACCTGTGCAGTGATAACATGGTGCACAGCTTTTATTCATATGCCCCACTGCCCGATCTGAGGTCAACCACTGCAGTTCACTATTCCGCTGACTCTACGACAGCACATGTGCAGTTCAGAGCCTGCAACATGTGGCTTTATTTTTTTTTTAAAGGCCTTGCCCACCAGCTGCCTACCTCACCAAGCACCAAGGTGCAAAGGTGTGTGTGTGTGTGTGTGTGTGTGTGTGTGTGTGGGGGGATATTCATGGAAGGTGGCACTCTGGGGGCTCTGCCGTAGGGCATGTCAAAAGTGTCCAATCTGTCTGCCATAATGTCGCAGTCCCGCCGCCATTACTAGTAAAAGAAAAAAAATTATAATAAAAATACCATAAATCTATCCCCTATTTTGTAGACGCTATAACTTTTGCGCAAACCAAACAATATACGTTTATCGTGATTTTTATTTTTTAACAAAAATATGTAGAAGAATACATATTGGCCTAAACTCTGGAAAAAAATGTGTTTATATCTATCCATCTCTCTATCTATCTTACTTTTTTTTTATAGTATAAAGTAAAAAATATTGCTTTTTTTAAAAAAGTGTCTGCCTTTTTTCGTTTATAGCGCAAAAACTAAAAATCCCACAAAAGAAAGCTCTATTTGTGGGAACTAAAGGACATCACTTTTGTTAGGGGAAATACCTCGCACGACTGCGCAATTGTCAGCTAAAGCGACACAGTGCCGAATCGCAAAAAGTGCTCTGGTCAGGGAGGGGGTAAATACTTCCGGGGCTGAAGTGGTTAAGACTCTCCCATTGACCATGCCCATTGTTCGCCATGGTTCACTATGCATGCCACAGATCATCATCTCCCTGGTAGGGGTCCCAGTGCAGTATTTTGCCCAGGGGACCATGGTGCCTTTACTGGGTCACCAGCTCTAGGTCTCCTGCCACCCTGCATGTCGCCGAGCTTGGTGCCCCTCCTCTAAAAAAAAAAAAAAATGGCTGCCACGTGGCGGCCATCTGTAAGCCTGGGGGCCCCATAATCTCTTATTGCCCGGGGGCCCCATAAGTTGTCAGTCCGCCCCTGTCTGTGGGTCAGATGTGGCCCTTTGTTTGACTTTATCCAGCCCTTAGGGCACTATTCCTCCCACTGAAATCAACAATGGGCATTGCTCCTTGCACTGACACCAACGATGGAGCATTATTCCTCCCACAAATAAACACCAATGATGAGGATTATTCTTCCAGCTAATACCAATGATGGGGCACTATTCCTCCACAAATACCAATGATGAGGCACTATTCCTCGAACTGACACCAACGATGGAAATTATTATTCTCACTTATAGCAATGATGAGGCACTCCTCCTACCGCCCACAGGTGTTATGTTATTTTTTTTTTACCCCTGCTGACCACCAAGTTTGAGGCATTTACTTTTCCCATTGGTCACAATTCGACCTTTCAAAAGTCTAAAGGACAGTAAACTGGCCCTTTGCTCAGAAAGTTTGGAGACGCTTGATCTAACCCATAGGGCTTTTAAATAAATTAAAATTAAGCTAAAATCTTTTAAAACATAATGAAACTTGCTCCAGTAAGGTAAAAGATTATACTGTAGTAATTCTTATAAATATCAGTACATGAATCTACCCGAACCAATAAATGCGGAATATGTATATATTTTTTCTCACTGTAATGACGTCAGGATGTATAAATGGTAATACTTTTATTTATTTTTTTGTTTTTTTGTACTGTGCATGCCGTGTTCTGGCACCACATTGAAGATCCAAACCACTGTTTCATAGTTTTATAGTTGGTAAGGTTGAATAAAGACACCACTACCACAGTAATCTCCACTTGCTTCCAGGTCCCATGCTGAGCAGCTGCCCAGCTGTTTTGCTTTGCGTCTTTTAATGTTTTTTTGCAGCAAAAGCAAGGAAGCATAACATCCTCTGTAGTATAATAATGTTTGCTTTACAAAACAAAAATGCTGCACTCACACAAAGTCATTTTCCTTCCCCTTACTTGCTACTAACATAATTTCCTGTCCACAGCTTCATGAACCAGTCCAACGTGTTCATTAGCACATGAAAAGGGGATGCCCAGCTTTCTACTTCTATTTATACTATAAACATCCCTAAAATAACCATAGCAACACATCTGCTGAATTCTGAACACAGAAGGTTGGTCACTTGGCACAGGCCCCATTCAGAGAATGCTCTGTATTTTCAGAATTAACACAAAGTGTTCTCTGATTGGACCAGGTGGAGAGTATGATGTCACCACCCTACCTTGCCACCTTGTGTCAGGCAGCTGACCTCCTGTGTTCATAATACAGCAGGGCAGCCATTCCATGTGAGACCCAGAATCAATTGGAGTTCACTGGATTATCAGGGTCTACTTTAGTGATTTAAAGCTTCCAGGGGCGTCTGCCAAATCTGTTATATACATGGACCAATGTAACTATGTACAAAATATCTACAGTATACTTGGAATTCCTCTTTAAGTCATATCCTCATTATTTTCCTTCAGAAAATTACATATGGCAGGCATCTTAAAGGAAACAAGTCAACATATCTGTAGCTGATCGGTTATGCTGCAATTAATCACGTTCTTGTTGAGATTTAAGGCAGAGGTCTCTATAGCTCCAGCCGACGTGAAGGATTTATGATTTTTGCTGGGACGTACACTTTCTCTAGAAGGATCGGTAACAGCTGTGTTGGGGTTTTCCGATAAACGTTTTACAGCCCATCAAGCAGCTATGAGGCAAAGCGGAAGAACATTTGGGGCTGTGCAAGGCCTATTACCCTTCACTAACAAAACATCTGGTGGAGACCTCATGTTTTCCAAAGTAATCATTTTTCATACTAATAACGATGGAAAAGATTTGTCTTAAAAAAAAAAAAAAAAAAGTTTTATTTTATTTTTATTTTATTTCAACATTTTTATTTAGCTTGAGGGGCAATTAGAGGGGTGTCGACAAGAGTTGAACTATGTCTTCCGAAGCAATTGTGTTGTGCTGGGCGCAAATCACAAACGAGTTTACACGATCCAATATTTGTTCAGTGATGAAACATTAGCTTCCTACTCAATTTCCTCTTCACAGTTTTGTTGTCGGAGATATAACAAGAGAAGAGATCACCTGCTTGGCTTGTGTGATACCATGGCGAGACTCAGATGTTGTTTTTGTAATTTTTTTTTTATTGCAGATAAAGGGCATTGAATAAATAGAAGAGTTTAACAGTTATAACGTTAAATGGCTATCAGTTTATAGTTATAGCAAGACACAGTATTAGATGGACATCATTATGTACAGAGTTCAGACCATAGTGAGACTTGTAGCTTTGAATGAGCTTTTAACAAAGGAGGCGATAAGATATTCAAGCACCGATTTTTGTAGCTTAATTTTGAGATGCGAGGGAGAGTAAGGGCTGCTGTAGGTAGACCCAGGGGCGGACTGACCATTCGGGCACTCGGGCACTGCCCGAGGGCCCCATGCCACTAAGGGGCCCAATCAGGGTTGCCAGCCTCAATAAAACCAGGGACAGTATCTGTGTTTTTTTTTTTAAATCCCAAGATTATAGCTGCCTCGCGTCTCCAGTACCTTTTCAGTGTGTGTATGTGTATTCTTTGTGTGTAAAACGTTTGTGTATATTGTGTGTCTGTGTGTGTATACTGTATGTTTGTGTGTATACTGTGTGGCCCCATAATCTATTGCCTGGGGGTCCCATAATCTCCTATTGCTCAGGGGCCCCATAATCTTCTCCTATTGCCTGGGGGCCCCATAATCTCCTATTGCCCGGGGGCCCCATGAGTTGCCAGTTCGCCCCTGGGTAGGCCCCATAAAACCTACCTGAAAAGGCAACCCCCACCCCCTGTCAAATCCTCTCTGATGAGTGATTCAATTGCTGACGGCTCTTCAGAGAGCAAAGATCGGAACCGATTGCTCTATTGTGCTCTTCCATTAAAGGAATGGGCTGGCAAATATGAATATGCAGGGGAAGCCACATTAGGATTGGTGTCAGCAATAAGGCTGTACAGTCAGCCCACATGTTTGGCAAGTGCCCCCTTTGGAATTGATGGGGCTGGGCCCGGTACAGAAAGGCCAGGTTTACTACCTTATCAGCATCCCTGTTCCCACTAGCTGATGATTGGCTATGAGAGAGCTATGACTAATTGCCATATCTGGTGTGAAATGCGTCAATGGCTGTGCAGTTAGTCTGCATTGCCCTGTGATGCTTTGATATCCATTTTTTAATAAAGGTGAACTTTTTTGGAGTGCGGCTATCCAGCATTCTATTTCTTCCATTATCTCTGTTGCAAACAGAGCCAGCACCCTGCCTGATTGTGGAGACCCCCCCCTCTTGTTTCAACCTTGGGGTTGTAACACAAGTAGCCAGACACGCATGTATCCGAGACAAAGCATCCACATTCCCCATTTTAACACCAGGGCGATGCTTAACTGTAAAGTTAAATTCCTGTAGGGCCAGGAACCACCTATTTACCCTTCTATTGGTCTCCTTGTTTTGAGCCATCCACTTTAAAGGAGCGTGATCAGTCACCAGGTCAAAGTGCCTACCTAGCAGATAGTACCGAAGGGAATCTAGAGCCCACTTCACTGCTAAACATTCCTTCTCAATCGTGGAGTAATTTACCTCATGGGACTTCAACTTCCTGCTGAGGTAAATGACTGGGTGTTCTTCCCCGTTCCAGACCTGGGATAACACTGCTCCTAACCCAACGTCTGATGCATCAGTTTGTACAACAAAGTCCTTAGAGAAGTCTGGTGAGTACAACACTGGCTGGCTACATAAAGCTGTTTTTAAGGACTGAAATGCTTCCTCAGCCTCTGGGGACCATTTAACCATAACCGACTCTTTCCCTTTTGTCAGGTTGGTGAGGGGCACAGCCTGAGAAGCAAAATGGGGAATGAATCGTCGATAATAGCCAGCGATTCCCAGAAAGGTTCGTACCTGTTTCTTGCTGTTGGGACGTGGCCAACTCTGTATGGCCTCGACTTTATTGACTTGGGGTTTTATCACCCCCCTCCCAATAGTGTACCCAAGATATTTGGCCTCCTCCTGTCCAATGGTACACTTCTTTGGATTGGCCGTAAACCCAGCTTCCCGGATAGAGTCTAGGACTGCTTGTACTTTTGGCAAATGTGAGACCCAATCTGTGCTATGGATAATCACATCATCCAGGTAAGCTGCAGCATATTTCTGATGGGGCCTCAGAATCTTATCCATTTTCCGCTGGAATGTTGCCGGTGCATTCTGTAACCCAAACGGCATTCTTTTATATTGGAATGCCCCATCTGGGGTTACAAACGCAGTTTTCTCCTTGGCCGACTCGGCCAGGGGAATTTGCCAATACCCTTTGGTGAGATCAAGAGTTGTCATATATCGGGCTGTTCCCAGCTGGTCAATCAACTCATCTATACGTGGCATGGGGTAGGTGTCAAATTTTGTAACTTTATTTAATTGTCTAAAATCGTTACAAAACCGCCAGCTCCCATCAGGTTTGGGCACTAGTACAATAGGACTGGACCAGTCACTCTGGGACTCCTCTATCACACCCAATTCCAGCATCCTTTGAACCTCCCCACGTATTGCCTCCCGTTGGGCCTCTGGTATTCTATAAGGTTTTAGTTTTACCCTTTCTCCTGGTGGGGTGATAATGTCATGCTCTACGCCAGATGTTTGTCCCGGAAGATCAGAGAAAATCTCTTTGTTACGAAGTACAAACTCTTTAACCTCCTGTTGTTGGGGTTTCGATAAGGTGTCTGCTATTCCAACCTCAGGAACTAAGCAGTCAGGCTGTACTTGTGACAAAGTCTCTGCGACTAGGGATTCCCTATCCCTCCAGGCTTTCAGCAGATTGACGTGATAGATCTGCTCCGGCTTTCTCCTTCCTGGCTGTCTAACCCTGTAGTTCACCTCACTAATTTTTTCAATTACTTCATATGGACCTTGCCATTTGGCCAGAAATTTGCTTTCAACCGTAGGGACTAGCACCAAGACCCTATCCCCCGGGGAAAAAGTACGGGTCTTGGCCCCACGGTTGTACACTCTCTGCTGCGCTAACTGCGCTTGGGTCAAATGTTCCTTTACAATTGGCATTACCTGTGCAATTCTATCTTGCATCAGGGCGACGTGCTCAATCACACTCCTGTGAGGAGAACTCTAATTTTCCCAAGTTTCCTTGGCGATATCCAGCAGCCCTCTTGGGTGTCTCCCATAGAGCAACTCGAAGGGTGAGAAACCCGTAGAGGATTGGGGTACCTCCCTAATGGCAAACATCAGATAGGGTATTAGACAATCCCAATTCTTTCCATCTCTATCCACCACCTTCTTTAACATTTGTTTTAGGGTTTTGTTGAATCTTTCAACCAACCCATCTGTTTGGGGGTGATACACAGATGTACGCAATTGCTTCACTTTGTACAACTTGCATAATTCTTTCATAACCCGGGACATAAAGGGTGTACCTTGGTCCGTAAGCAGTTCCTTACAAATACCCACGCGGCTAAAAACAAGGGATAGCTCTTTGGCTATGGTTTTGGCCGAGGTATTTCGAAGAGGAATCGCTTCCGGATAACGGGTGGCATAGTCCAATATAACCAAAATGTACTGATGCCCCCTAGCAGACTTCATTATCGGACCTACCAAATCCATTGCGATCCTCTCAAAGGGGACCTCAATGATAGGAAGAGGTACCAGTGGGTTACGGATATGTGGCATAGGTGCCGACTTCTGACACACAGGGCAGGAGGAACAATACTTTTCTATTTCCTTCATGACCCCAGGCCAATAGAATCTCTGCAATACCCTCTCTCTGGTTTTCTCTGTCCCCAGATGACCTCCCAGAATGTGTCCATGAGCCAATTCTAACACCAACTCCCTGTAAGGTTTGGGCACCACAAGTTGCTCAATGGTTTCTTCTGCCCTTTGAGCCACTCGATACAGCAGGTCCCTTTCCACAGTGAAGTACGGGTAAGTGCAAGTCTTATCTGGGTTCACTAACTCGCCATCTATTTTCACCACATTTTCCCGTGCCTTTATTAGGGTGGGGTCTTTTAACTATTCTGTGGCAAAATTTTCCCTGTGAACCTCAAGATCCGAAAACTCCACAGACGGCATGTTTTCAACTGAGGATGTTGGCTCCTCCCCAGTTTCTCGAGTTTCCCCCGCCAATACCGACAAGGGAAATTCAGGAGAGTCCTCACCACTCCCAGAGGAATTCTGGTCATCTTCCTGGTCTATAGGGGCACCAGTGGGGGGCTCAGGACAATCCCAGAGTTCCCAGAATTTTGGAAAATCCCTTCCCACAATAGCATCATGTGGTAAGTGAGACACTAACCCCACCTGATGAGAGAGGTCTCAAAAAACACTGAAGTTACAGGATACTCTCGGGTGTCCCCATGCACACAAATAACAGCCACCCTGTTCTTCCCAGAGACCTCTGTAGTAACTAAGTCAGCTTTTATCAATGTTACCAGGCTACCTGAATCTAGCAACACATCAACATGTCTACCATTAATACACATTTTACATAAATGTCTCTCAGGTCCCCGAATGGCAGTGCATGCAACTGTCGCAAACAGCGACTGACGTCTCTCCCTTATAAAGTCACATTGCATAGGCCCATCCACAACTGGGCAATTGGCTGCAATATGTCCCTCTTGCCGGCAGCGGTAGCAAATAATTTTTTTCGCTGCCTCTTGCAGCATGGGCTTCCTGGGCTGCTCCCGCCAGACCTTAGGTAGAACTCCCACCCTCTCACTCTCTCCACCCTCACCCCTTGGAGTCATCTTACCCGCCACTGGGGATGATCTGGTCTTAGGGGGGAAAGTCCGTGAGTCCCTGGAAGAGGTGGTCAAGTTCTCTGTAGCCAAGTACCTCTCAACCAGATCCACAAGTTTATCTGCATTTTCTGAGTCTCCATGGCTTACCCATTTTTGGATGGCAGTAGGAAGAGCTCTCAGGAAACGATCCATAACCACACGTTCCACAATGTTTGGTGCGGTCAAAATCTCTGGCTGCAGCCACTTCCTGCTCAGGTGAATGAGATCATACATTTGAGACCTGGGAGGTTTTCCAACCTGAAAAGTCCAGTTATGCACACGCTGAGCCCGGACTGCCAGGGTGACACCCAGCCGTGCCAATATTTCTGCTTTTAGCACCACATAGTCTTTTGCTTGGTCAGGCTCTAGGTCATAATAAGCTTTCTGCGATTCCCCAGTTAACAGAGGGGCCACCAGTCCAGCCCATTGCTCCTTAGGCCACTTTTCCCTTTCCGCAGTCCTTTCAAATGTGGTCAAAAACACCTCCGGATCATCCTCTCCAGTCATTTTTGTCAGTAAACGGCTCACACCAAAGGATGCGGTATTATTGTTCCCACTTGCTTCATTGGTCTGCGGACGTTGCTGTATCAATGTCTCTATTTGCTGTTGAAAATTCTGCTCTTGCTTCTGCAACAGGTCTATGAAGCGGGCTTCAGATCGCTGCTGGGCTTGTTGCTGAGCTTCCAAACTCTGCTGCAAAGTTGCATTTGTCTGCTGCTGGGCTTGTTGTTGAGCTGCAAGGCTCTTTTGTAAAGCTGCATTTGTTTGCTGCTGGTTTGCATTTGCTAGAGCCAGCTGTCTCAGTATCTCCTCCATGCTGGCCTTTAAAAAAAATTGAAAAAAAAAAAAAAAAAACTTGCCAAAATTCTCCACCAACTGTGAGGGGTTAGCTCGGTAGCGGGTGGGTGTGACCCCCTGGATGGGTTCACAACACAAAGTCAGGCACAGCAGACAGCGGTGTAGGTTCAAAAAACAAAAGATCCGGTTTATTTCTGCTACATGCAGTGATACATAAACAGCCAAACAAAATAAAACAAGAAAATAAATCCTGGTCAGCTTGACCTCTAACTACACACGTAGACTCCCTGTCTAACAACTGGGTGCAGCCTTGTGCTGCCCCAGTCCCTGTCTCTATTGTAGGGGTTTGCCACACAGGCGTTAACTCACCGCACAGAACAGATCTCAGACTCCCCAGTCTATACACACAAAACTGGTTCCAGGATGGAGCATCTCCCTATGCATGCTGGTTTTTTTTTTGTAGAGGTCTTAATGAGCCCACTTACTACAGCTGGGCTCATTAACTTTTCCCCTCTAATTGTAAAAGTCTGCATACAGCCTGAATCTAGGACACACATATTTCCCATCCTGAATACAACCAGGTGATTTTACCTGCGTGCTGCCACAATATATATATGTAAATATGTATATATATATATATATATATATGTGTAAATATATATATATATATATATATATATATATATATATATATATATATATATATATATACACACACATACATACATATTATATATATATATATATATATATATATATATATATATACACACATACAAGCATACCCCACTTTTAAGTACACAATGGGGTTTATTTACTAAAGCTGGAAAGTGAAAATTCAGGCTCACTTCTGCATAGAAACCAATGAGCTTCCAGGTTTTATTACCAAAGCTTAATTGAACAATCTGAAGTTAGAAGCTCGTTGGTTTCTATGCAGAAGTGAGCCTGATTTTGCACTTTCCAGCTTTAGTAAATAAACCCCATTGTGTACTTTAAAAGTGGGGTACGCTTGTATATATGTGTGCATATATATATATATATATATATATATATATATATATATATATATATATATATATATATATACAAATATATACACAAACACACACATATATAATAAATAATATTACATATACTGTACTTTTTTTTTTCTTTTTTTTTTAGTTTTTAACGCTAAACAATACTGCATCCATACCATCCATACCTAACAATTTCATTACGTATCTTGCCACTAATATGATCATCATGAGTCAAACATCGCACAGAATGGGAAGTGATAGGAATCAGTTATCTCTCTGGTCCCCGGGGCTATACAACATGTCATCCATTCTCTGTCATCCGTCTGTGCCTGGACAAAATATCTCTGATATATCTCTGTACAGATTCCTCCACCTGCCTCGGGACATGTGTGTCTCGTGTACTGCGCACAACTGGAAAATTGTATCACTTAAATGAATAGCTTCGCTCCCTGGAACCATATATAAAGCTAATATATAATTTATGGAAACGAGATAAAGTGTAGCGGGGATTGGTGTGATAGCGCTGAATGGGGGGCGGCCAGTGTGCATGAGGCCTAAGAAAGAAAAGCAGCGTGGAGATAGGTAAGGCCCCATTCACACTTGGCGATATGGAATCACTGCAGATTCTGTCCACAATTCCAAATCACGTGATCATCGCTGCAAAGCCCGGGACACGTGTTTTGGTGCTATTCATTCTAAATGGCCCTCCAAACGTGGTACGATTTCGCTGCTACACAGCAATTGCAGCAAAACTCACCTTTAAAAATCGCGTAAAGCTTGTCCCCCAAAAATGGGGCGACTAACGCGCATAGTGCAGCATATTGAAGGGTATGGGCTGCCCTATGAGCGATAAATGGAAACGCGTGAAAGAAGGCCGCACAAAGTCACGAATGGGAACGTCAATTCCAGCTATGCGAGTGTGAATAGGGCCCAAGTGTACTCGTTTATGTACACTGTATTACATATTATTGTCATTCTCTATGGGGTGGGGTGTTAAAGTATTACTACACTCACACCTCCCAACTTTTTGAGATGGGAACAAAAGACACCTATTAACAAAGGTATGTAGGCATAGGACACGCCTCCTGTTGTGCCACCACTTCAGCCCCGGAAGATTTGACTGCTGAATGACCAGGCCATTTTTTGCAATACGGCACTGCATCGCTTTAACTGACAATTGTGCAGTCTGGCAACGCTGCACCCAAACAAAATTGACTCCTTTTTTTCCCCACAAATAGAGCTTTCTTTCAGTGGTATTTGATCACCTCTGCGGTTTTTATTGTTTGCCCTACAAACAAAAAAAGAGCGACAATTTTGAAATAAAACACAATAATAGGTACTTTTTGTTGTAATAAATATGGCTATTTTTTATCTCAGTTTAGGCCGATATGTATTCCGCTACACATTTTTGGTAAAAAAAAAAAAAACAACAACGCAATAAGCGTATATTAATTGGTTTGCGCAAAAGTTATAGCGTCTACAAAATAGGGGATAGATTTATAGCATTTTTATTATTATCATTTCTTTTTACTAGTAATAGCGGCGATCAGCGATTTTTATCAGGACTGCAACATTATGGCGGACACATCAGACACTTTTGACACATTTTTGGGACCATTGGCATTTATACTGTGATCAGTGCTATAAAAATGCACTGATTACTGTAAAAATGTCACTGGCAGGGAAGGGGTTAACACCAGGGGGCGATCAAGGGGTTAAAGTGGAGTTCCACCCAAAAGTGGAACTTCCGCTCATCGGATTCCTACCCCCTTCCGGTGCCACAATTGGCACCTTTCAGGGGGGAGGGGGTGCAGATACCTGTAAAATACAGGTATCTGCACCCACTTCTGGGAATAGACTCCTGCAGGAGTCGCGCCCCTTCCCACACTCCCCCCCACCCCCGCTGTCTCCTGGGAAACACACAGGTCCCAGGAGATAGCGGGGAACACTTACGACACACAGCGCGACTAGTGCATGCGCAGTAGGGAACCGAGAAGTGAAGCCGCAGATTCTCAACTGGATTTATTTCTGGACTGTGACTGGGCCATTCTAACACATGAATATGCTTTGATCTAAACCATTCCATTGTAGCTCTGGCTGTATGTTTAGGGTCGTTGTCGGGCTGGAAGGTTAACCTGGAAGGTTAGTCAGTTTCAGCGCAACTCTGAAAGACTGTAAGAGTTTATTCTGACGGAAAAAACGGTTGTGTGCTACAGGCTTTCTTCTAAGACTGCCACGTATTTGGCTCCATCCATCTTCCCATCAACTCTGACCAGCTTTCCTGTCCCTGCTGAAGAAAAGCATCCCCATAACATGATTCTGCCACCACCATGTTTCACGGTGGGGGTGGTGTGTTCAGGGTGATGTGCAGTGTTAGTTTTCCACCACACATAGAGTTTTGCTTTTGGGCCAAAAAGTTTAATTTTGGTCTCATCTGACCAGAGCACCTTCTTCCACATGTTTGCTGTGTCCCCCACATGGCTTCTCGCAAACTGCAAACAGGACTTCTTATGGCTTTCTTTCAATTATGGTTTTCTTCTTACCACTCTTCCATAAAGGTCAGATTTGTGGAGAGCACGACTAATAGTTGTCCTGTGGACAGATTCTCCCACCTGAGCTGTGGATCTCTGCAGCTCCTCCAGAGTTACCATGGACCTCTTGGCTGCTTCTCTGATAAATGCTCTCCTTGCCCGGCCTGTCAGTTTAGGTGGACGGCCATGTCTTGACAGGTTTGCAGTTGTGCCATACTCTTTCAATTTTCAGATGATGGATTGAGCAGTGCTCTGTGAGATGTTCAACGATTGGCATTTTTTTTATAGCCTAACCCTGCTTTAAACTTCTCCACAACTTTATCCCTGACCTGTCTGGTATGTTCCTTGGCCTTCATGATGCTGTCTGAGGGCTTTACAGCTATATTTATACTGAGATTAAATTACACACAGGTGGACTCTATTTACTAATCACGTGAATTCTGAAGGCAATTGGTTTCACTAGATTTTAGTTAGGGGTATCAGAGTAAAGGGGGCTGAATACAAATGCACCCCACACTTTTTAGATATTTATTTGTAAAAAATTTGGAAAACCATTTATCATTTTCCTTCCACTTCACCATGATGTGCCACTTTTTGTTGGTCTATCACATAAAATCCCAATAAAATACATTTACCTTTTTGGTTGTAACATGACAAAATGTGGAAAATGTCAAGGGGTATGAATACTTTTTTCAAAGCACTGTCAATTTAAAATGATTAATTGGTGGTTTAGGGATTTTAAGGCTCTGTATTTTACCGATACCGGCCTTTCCATTAGATCCCTGTTCTGTTATAATACTACTCATTATCTTATTGTATCTCGCATACAGAAGAAGAAGCCGTAGATGGATACACTGTTGATCTTTGTTTAAGTTGAGTGCTACAACCGTTCTCGGAAAGGTTCTAGAACACACCTCCCGGCCTATATATATCCTCCATGTTGAAGAGATACTTTGTGCCGTATAATGAGAGGTTCATTGAACTCCCCACCCTGGTCTCCTTCACACTCTCTATCATTTTCTCATCACAAAGCCCGGCCGTTCTTTAGTCCTATTAAAGTGTGGAATGTCTGCAGTCTGTTCCTCGTCCGATGTCTGATTTCCTCTGATGTAGACGTGAAAAGGACTACTGCAGTGAACTATCCTACTTTCTGAGCTTGTTAGGCGAAAAATCCCATTGCCTGGGCCAAGCTGGGAGACACGCCGCTTATTTTTTATTTTTTTTGCCAGTTCTAATAGAAGAAAGGTGAGGTGCTGAATAATTATACGGCACGTCTCTTCTTCATATCAGTGCCCTGAGGGCGTAACTAAAATATAATAAAGCTGTATTAAACCCAAAACCCAAAATGTTATATATTGCAGCTTAACAATCATTAGATGTGGTGGCTGCATTTGTTTTATTTTCTTTGACTTTTTTTCCCCTCTATTTTCAACTGGTGATCTGGCCAGTAACACATCTCCTGTATTATTGAGTCACAACTCTGGAGGAATGAGAACAGGAGGCACAGCAGGCAGCAGCATGGCCAGTCTGGGGGGATGGGTAGTGTTATGCCTCATACACATGATCTTTTTTTCGGCAACAAAACCATGGATTTTTGTTCAAAAGATGTTGGCTCCAACTTGTCTTGCAATGCACACAAATGTTGGCCAACAATTACGAACGTAGTGACGTACAAGACGTACATGCTATCTCCATTACGAACGCTAGTTATATCTCTGGCTCGTACTTGACTCCGAGCATGCGTGGACTTTTGTCCGACGGACTTGTATACACATGATCGGAAAGCCGGACAACAAACATTTGTTGGTGGAAAATTTGTGAACTTGCTAGCCAACATTTTACATGTACACAGGGTCGTTATCAGTACACATGCACAGGGCCGTTATCTTATCAGTACACTTACACAGGGTCGTTATTTTATCAGTACACGTACACAGGGTCGTTATCTTATCAGTACATTATACAGGGTTGTTATCTTATCAGTACATGTACACAGGGTCGCTATCTTATCAGTACATGTATACGGAGTCGTTATCTTATCAGTACATGTACACGGGGTCATTATCTTATCAGTACATGTACAAGGGGTTGTTATCTTATCAGTACATGTATACGGGGTCGTTATCAGTACGTGTACACGGGGTCATTATCTTATCAGCACATGTACACAGGGTCGTTATCTTATCAATACATGTATACGGGGTCGTTATCAGTACATGTACATGGGGTCGTTTATAGTCATTTCTAGGCAGGTGAGTTTAGAGGCTTTTTTTTGGAACGCAAAAAAATGGGTTCAGAAGCTGAGTTTAGAGGCATTTCAAGCTCCAAACGCTTTTAAATGTGGCTAAACGCTATAACTTGCGTTTAGCCGTGTTTCGTTTACAGGCATTTTTCATTTCTGGCTATTTTGAAAAAAAAACTTTTTTTAAATTTTATTTTATTTTTTAAGCGTTTCAATGCGCAAACACGACGAAACACCGCTAAATGTGGCATGACAAGCTCCGTGAGTCGGGTCGTGGGACCCGCGGACACGTTCGCCGCAGGGAAACCCGCGATCGTCTCACGGAGAGGAGGAACGGAGAGATGCTAATGTAAACAAGCATCTCCCCGTTCTGCCTAGTGACAGTATCACTGATCACAGGTCCCTGTGATTGGAGCAGAGATCAGTGATGTGTCACACGTAGCCACCCCCCCCCCCCCCCCCCCCAGTTAGAATCACTATAATTAGCATTATTATTGTTATTACTATATTACTACTACTACAAATAATAATAATAATATTCTACTACTACAAATAATAATAATAATAATAATACTATTAATAATAATACTAATAATTTATTTGTATTATTATTATTATTACTACTAGTATTATTATTATTGCTATTATTATTATTATTATTACTATTATTATTATTAATAATAATAATATTATAATTTGTAGTAGTTGTAGTATATTCTTCTTCTTATTATTATTATTGTTATTGTTATGATTTGCAGTAGTAGTGATATTTTTATTGTGCTCGTATTTTCTCTCATTACTATTCAATTCTTTTGCACCATTAAAATCCCTTTTTCCCTCTCATTCCTCATTTACAATAATTTACCTAGGGAGGCGGTGACAATCATACTGGGTGTTTCACCATTAATCAGACAAAACCTCTAAGACTAGTGGTATTTTTATGTTATTACTGTTATTACTATTATTATTTGTAGTAGTAGTAGCAGTAGTAATAGTAGTATATTATTATTATTATTATTATTATTTGTGGTAGTAGAAGTATTTTTATTTTATTAGTGTTACTATTATTATTAGTAGTAGTAGCAGCAGCAGTAGTATTTTTTATTTATTAGTGTTTTTATTATTAATTATTCATATTATTTTATATTTTATATAACTCTGTGTGTTCTTTGGCACTCATACTAGGAAAAAAAAAATCACATCAATTTTCACCTTCCTAAAAACTCCCTTTTTGCTGCTTTTGTGTTTCTGAATGTATTCAGAAAACCATGTCTATTCTTGTTATCAAAATATTGTTTCGAAGAATGGAAAAAAAATCTGAATCTTGTGTAATAAGATGACAACATATCAAATATCTGACAGTGATAAAGGCACGGATTTCCGTCAATTGTATAATGGATTTTCTGACAGTGATTAAGTCGTGTATTTCGGTCTAGCGCGCCCCCAGGCAATAAAACGGAAGGAGCAGACTTTGCAGTACTAACTACGAAGATAAAGAAATAAAAAAATAAAAAAGGCTAAAAGAATGAACAAACACACACTAGAAAAGAGAAGAGAAGGCAAAAATAGTAAAACAATGTACATACACAAGGAGAAACAAAATACAGATTTACAGAAATATATTTCAACACAAATTGTTCTTGCAGTGGAATTTCCGACTTAATGTTCGGTCACAGTATTATGGAAAGTCATCCATTCCCCAGGAAGACAGATTTCATTTCGTTCTCTTTTAATTTATTTTGACACACCTAATTAACTGGATTGGATTTAGTGCCTTGTCTTGGCATTCGTCATTTTGTATCTGTGGAATACTAAATTGTAATGACCTAGTAGAATATGCTATCATCCTAAAAGAATAAAATAAGTTTTGAGGATGTAAAAGCATTGTGTATATCCATCTTTTATTTATTATTATTATTATTATTATTATCATTATTATTGTATTATTGTAATCTACAATAGAGGGGTTTATAAAACACCCCGGGCTTATTCAATAAGATGCAAAGCTGCTAACATACTGCACCTGTAACAACCATTCAGAACATACATTAGTTAGTCGAATCAATATAACATAGATTCCGATTAGTTGCTTTGCATATTTTATTGAATGACAACTTTTTTGTGTATGTGATCGTAACTTCGTATGCAGTCTAATTTTTCACTTTTGTATTTATTAAAGAATTAATTCACCCATGGTAAAAAAAAATAAATAAATAGGCTATGCCAGTAGTGGTCAACTTTCTCAACATGGGGGGGCCTCAAGTGTGGCCCCCCAACATTACCAAAGGGCCACACATAAAATTAACTGAATATTTAGTCTCAGAGACAGCAGGCACACAATATGATATAGTCAAAGATTAAGGACATGATACAAGAGATGGTCAGAGACAGTGGCGGCCCGCCCATAGGGGGCGCCCGGGCGCCGCCCCCCCTCTCCCTAGGTGTAAAAAAAAAAAAAAAGTTAAAAAAAAAAGTTAAAAAAAAAAGTAAAAAAAAAAAAAAATGTCATTTAACAATTTAACATAGTGTACTGTGGCGCCGGTCACAGTGCACTATGAGAAGCGCCACGTCGATGCAATCACAAGATTGCATCCATGGCGCTTCATTTGCGGGTTAAAAACCCGCCTTGCGGCGTACTGCAGAACGCCGACTAGCTTCCGCCCGTAAAATCACTGTGATTCTACAGGCGGGAGCATTGTCATTCTTAGACAGGCAGTCACTTCCGGCTTTCGGCTGCTTCACGAAACCCGGAAGTGATGTAGGCAGCTCCGTTTACGGCGCCCCCTCCCCCAAGGCACCCCCCCATGTTGAGGGCACGCGGCCTGGTACGGCTCAGGAGGGGGGGGCGCCCGCTCGTCCCCACCCCCTTTCCTGGCCGGCCGGGTAGCGTGCTCGGATAAGGGTCTGGTGTGGATCTGGGGGGGACCCCCACGCCGTTTTTTCGGCGTAGGGGGTTCCCCTTGGAATCCATACCAGACCTAAGGGCCTGGTATGCTCTCGGAGGGGGAACCCACGTCAATTTTTTTTTCAGATTACATAAGGGGCGTGTTTTATGAGAAGTGGGGGGGGCAAAATGATGGGCGGGGTCATGATGGGCGGGGTCTGGCGCCCCCCCATCCAAAAACGTCACCAGCCGCCACTGGTCAGAGACTGCCGACATGATACAAGAGATAGTCAGAGACTGTGGACATGATATAAGAGATGGTCAGAGACTGCATACATAATACAAGAGATGATCAGAGAATGTGGGCATTATATAAATGATGGTCAATGACTGCAGGCATAATACAATAAATCATTAGAGACTGCGTACATGATGCAAGAGGTGGACTGAGACTACAGGCATTATAAAAGAGATGGCGAGAGACTGCAGACATGATGCAAAAGATGATCAGAGACTGCAGTCATAATACAGGAGATGGTCCAGGACTGCAGACATGATGCAAGAGATGATCAGAGACTGCAAACATGATACAAGAGATGGTCAGAGACTGCAGACATGATACAAGAGATGGTCAGAGACTGCAGACATGATGCAAGAGATGACCAGAGACTGCAGACATGATACAAGAGATGGTCCGGGACTGCAGACATGACGCAAGAGATGATCAGAGACTGCAGACAGGATACAAGAGATGGTCAGAGACTGCAGACATGATGCAAGAGAGAATCAGAGACTGCAGTGCAGACATGATACAAGAGATGGTCAGAGACTGCAGACATGATGCAAGAGATGATCAGAGACTGTGGACATGATACAAGAGATGGTCAGAGACTGTGGACACGATCATTTTTAATTAATACCATCAATTTAAATGAATATCAATTTATTTTTGGCCAATATTGGCACCTTTTAGTGCAAGAAAAAGAAAAATGTAGTCTGCAATCTCTGACCATCTCTTGTATCATGTCCTCACTCTCTAACCATTTCCTGTACCATGTCTGCAATCTCTTACTTGAACTTAAACACATTGCTAATAGTATTAGCAAAATTTCCATTCAGTGCACAGGCAAAGTTCGTTGACATAATCTCTGAATGAATAGTACAGGAGATGGTCAGAGACTGCAGACATAGTACAGGAGATGTTAGGTATATGAGAGAAAAATTGGGACTTTATTGGCACCACACTTGAGCTTGTTTTTAAACAATATTTATCTCCAGTGTGCTGCCAATAAAGTCCCAAACTCCCATATACCTAATATCTTGATATTAGGGACGAGGCACAGTATATCCTTATATGTCTGCAGTACCACTCTGCGTTGACATAATCTCTGAATGAATAGTACAGGAGATGGTCAGAGACTACAGACATAATACAAGAGATGATCAGGGACTGTGGACATGATAGAAGAGATGATCAGAGACTGTGGATATGATACAAGAGATGGTCTGAGACTGTGGACATGATAGAAGAGATGATCAGAGACTGCAGACATGATACAAGAGATGATCAGATACTGTGGACATGATACAAGAGATGGTCAGAGACTGTGGACATAATACAAGAGATGGTCAGAGACTGTGGACATAATACAAGAGATGGTCAGAGACTGTGGACATGATACAAGAGATGGTCAGAGACTGTGGACATAATACAAGAGATGGTCAGAGACTGTGAACGTGATATAGAAGTTGTTGGAAACATTCTTAAAGAGAGCCATAGATTGGAGATATATTAGACGAGACTGCCAGAGATCACAGCTATAACAGGGCAATATGGAACCCTGGGCCTATGCAGTCAAGAAGCCTCAATAGGTAGAAACAGTAAAATTGGCATGGACGTATCTGCCATTCCTGTAGGCAAGTGATGGCAAACCTTGGCACTCCAGATGTTTTGGAACTACATTTCCCATGATGCTCATCTACACTGCAGAGTGCATGAGCATCATGGGAAATGTAGTTCCAAAACATCTGGGGTGCTAAGGTTCACAGTCACTGCTGTAGGCTATGCCCCCACTGTAAGTTCACAATATTCTGCCTAGATCTGTCCTGTTGCCAGGATGAGCCAGTCGTTGGATGCTTGGCACCAGCAAGTGCCCTCCAAGTTCAGAGCTCTGTATATGCACGTTCTCTCTCCTGTCACAGGCGCTAAGATTGACTGTGATGAAAGGGGAGAGAGGGTACTGCGTATGCATGGGGCTGTGAACAAGAACGAGGTTCACTTCTGTGATGCTGGGGGCAAGAGTCCAATGGTTGGCATGCATCCTTGTTGGGTATCTATTTACGTAACCTCATCTTTTATATTTTAGCAAAAAATGGATATTATATTGTGTGTGCTTGCACTAAACTTTATTTTATTATATTTTTTACTGAAAATTTGTGCTTAATAAACAGTTGCGTAAATATGTGACAAAACTTTGCAACTATTTACTTTACGGGGCTGCTGCTTTTAAAAATGATTTAATGTTCTGGGGTTTTAATAATTTTCTAGCCAAAAATGAGGATTATGGGTATGCAGCTGCACTTTTGATGTTCTAATAGAGCTTTTAGAAGAATTTAAAATTCTTTCCCTGTCTCCCAATCGTGCCCCTTTATTGTCACCCTGTCACATGGGCTGGCCATTTCAGCATACGCAGGCATAGTCCGCTGTTGTCACCATCAGGAACCCATCTTGAGATCCTTTCAATCTTCCAAAACGTTGTCCCCACTCAGGGACCACCCCTCATAGACACGTTTCACTAGTTCTGGCTTGATTCCTTGTGATCAGGCCAGTAGTAGTGAAATGCGTCAGTGGATGCAGTCCCTAGGTGGGGACAATATGTATTAAGCTGTACTTTTGAAACTTTACTAAAGTGCTTTTGGAAGAATTGAATATTGATGTACAGCTTCCACCAACCAGTGTCCTGAGATGGTAAGATGAGACAAGCTTCTTAAGCCAGCACCCAGAAGTCTGCAGTCAGCAAGAAAGTGAGCGGTGCTGTATGGTTGGGATGGTTGGAATAAGAGGAAGAGTATTGTCTTTCTATAACAGGAAGTGCCTGAACAAGTTCTTCAAGGCAGGGTTTTACAGAGGAGCTTCAGTCCCAGTAATGCTGACCACACCCCTTCCCGTGCCACCATATTTGAAGATATACCAAAGGGTTCTGGCAAAGACCTGCTGCACATCTGTGCGTGTGCCAAGATTACCCATGCATGCAAAAAGAACAACCTTTCTGGAACCTCCAAAAATACATGTGTCTTTGCTCTTGGCAAACCCACATGTGTGCAGTTGTGCTGAAGGTCTCTGCCGGTTCCCAAAGACTTGGCAGAGCATTTCAGCTCACCTGCGCATATGCATGGAATGGAGCAAAGTCAAAAGTCACAATCACTTGAACAAAGGTTCAGGTTCACATAATTTGTTTTTGGGTTGAAGATCCACTTTAACGAAAGCTACAAAATCCACAATTACACATTGGCTTTTGAAATAGCCTTAACATGTTAAAGTGATTGGGTTTTACATATACTTTAAATAAGACATTTATTATATGCCAATATCTGCCATAATCCAAAATCAATCCTCATTTTGATATAGTGGGAGGAGCCATGTATATCATTCCTTCATACCCTGTAACCAATTAGGCATTCAGAACTGCTGGTTTATAGCAGAGACTAAATTTATGGAGCCATTTATTAGAACATGCCTAAAGTTGTTTAAGCATTCCTGGCAACCATCGCCTGTAAGTAGATTGGCTATATTATTACATCTCTAGGATAACGTTTAGAAGAGTTCCTTCTTAATTTTTATCATTTTTTTTTCTGTAATGTGACTGAGGCACGAAGTTTACCGCTGCAAGCCAAACCTCGGGATAGTTCTCCAGCTGTAACCCATCCATCATACCATCAATTATCCCCCTGATTCCTCATAAATCTTTCTCCATAAGTTCAAACAGATAGCAATGAATATCTGCCTTCCAAATTAAATTGAGTTCTATAGCTGGGGGACTTTGCTGTGTAAGTGATTACGTTTTTTTTCTTCCGTCTACGGTCACCGAGCCACTGACCTCTACACATTAACCATGCTGTCAGCGGGTCGAGGATAGGTAGTAACAAATACGTCAAAGACACATAGCATCAGCAAAGGTTAATGAGAGTATAAGAAGACTGAGAAAAGATTTCTGTGATTGGCACTGGGCACAGCGGGTTAAGCTACAAATGCACTGATGCGATGGTGGTATTTCTGTGCATTGTCAACAGTGTTCTCTGAAGTCAAAGGAAGAGGTGTGATTACAAATTAGGAAAGGTAGTGAAATGAGAGTAATGTGTCAGACAGAATTTATTTGGGAATATTTATTGGTATAGGATTAGTGCTGTCAGAGTAGGTGTCTGTAACCAGGCCTATTTTCAAATGAAGAACAAATTACATTTTCATTTGTGTTGTACAATAAACAAAACTACTGCATTTACAGGAGTCTAGGAATGCAGAGTAAGCACATCAGCTACCCAAAAAACAAGTTTCTCCACAAAGATCCTTCACATCATGGCCAATGGCAGCACTAGGGGTTGTGAGTCCAGTTCTTGGTTGTGAGTCCAGTTCTTGGTTGTAAGTCTAGATCTTGGTTGGGATTGCATTTGGTTGTGAGTCTAGTTCTTGGTTGGGATTCCAGTTTGTTGTGAGTCTAGTTATTGGTTGTGTGTCCAGTTGGTTGGATTCAAGTTCTTGGTTGGGATTCCAGTTCTTTGTTGAAATTCCAGTTCATGGTGGTGAATCCTGTTCTTGGTTGAGAGTCCAGTTCTTGGTTGGAAGTCAAGTTCTTGGTTGGGAGTCCAGTTCTTGGTTGGGAGTCCAGTTCTTGGTTGTGAATCCAGTTCTTGGTTGTGAATCCAGTTCTTGGTTGTGAAACAAGTTCTTGGTTGTGAAACAAGTTCTTGGTTGTGAATCAAGTTCTTGGTTGTGAATCAAGTTCTTGGTTGTGAATCAAGTTCTTGATTGGGAGTCCAGGTCTTGGTTGGGAGTCCAGTTCTTGGTTGGGAGTCCAGTTCTTGGTTGGGAGTCCAGTTCTTGGTTTGGAGTCCAGTTGGTTGGGAGTCCAGTTGGTTGGGAGTCTAGTTCTTGGTTGTGAGTTCAGTTCTTGGTTGTAATTCCAATTGATTGTGAGTCCAGTTCTTGGTTGTGAGTCTAGTTCTTGGTTGTGAGTCTAGTTGGTTGTGAATCCAGTTCTTGGTTGTGAAACAAGTTCTTGGTTGTGAATCAAGTTCTTGATTGGGAGTCCAGGTCTTGGTTGGGAGTCCAGTTCTTGGTTGGGAGTCCAGTATCCAAGGCAAAGCATTTTGGGGTTCCACACCTTTGTTAAGCCTGTGATTTCTCCTGGAGCTTCTGCTGCTTAAATCTCCCACAGTGGGCATAATTCTAAGATACTACAGTGAAGTGACTTGAAAAGTCTAAAAGCAATATACATAATAATGCCCTATACATCAAAAAGTTAAATATTAAAGAGTCACAAAAGCTTGATAATTCAAAAAACTACAGCTGTCAAACATAAAATATACTTAACATTGTTTACATGATGATAAAAATTATGAATAGATAAAAGTAAATACTTATAAAATAAGAATCATTTTGTTAACTTTTAGGACTTTTAGGATAAGCCGAACAACACCCCCGGTTCGGTTCGCACCAGAACCTGCTAACAGACCTAAACTTCGTGCGGACTTTAGAACCCTATTAAAGTCTATGGGACTCGAACATTCAAAATCTAAAGTGCTCATTTTAAAGGCTAATATGCAATACTTTCACAATTGCACTGCGTTTGCGATCTGCATTTGTGATGCCTTTAGCATGACATGGTTTGGGCTGGAGACCGCACAGGACAGATTTGATAGGTCGCTAATAGTTAGGTGGCTCATTGAGGAGTGAGGAAGGGATGATTTCCAATGGGTTGAATCCATCAGTGGGTGGTAGTAAAGGACCCCCTTGGGTTGTTAACTTTCCATTATGACAATGCGGTCATTTCAGCAAGAAGTGGTTGGCTTAGCAGGGAGGTGCGTCCAGCTAGATGCAACTCTTGACATGGAATACAGCACGGTTCACACCTTTGCAATTTCTTGTTGGACAGATTAAAAATACGCAAAAGGCAAATCGTTGCAAAATTGCGATAAAATTGCAGCAAAACCCCCTACATGTTTTTCTACAGCTTCTTCCATTGAAGTCTATTGAACCAACAAAGCAAAAATAGCACCTTTTATATGCTTTTAAAAAAGTCCCTGAACCTTTCCAAAAATGCAGTGGCTAAAAAAAGCATGGATGTGAATGTGTTCCATAGTAAACCATGTTGAATGAACTGTAGTGAGTTTCTACAAAAAGTACCAAAAAACGCATAGGTGTGAACTGAGCCTAAGAACGTTTATTGAAAGTGTAAATATAAATCGAGACAATGTATTTCGGGGGGTATTGCCTCCTCCTTCTTCAGGGCTGTTGGTGCATGCTTCTGGTTGGGGGGTGTGCTCCAAATTGCCAGCTTGTGCTGCTGCAGAGGAGAGTGCATTATATTGCACCCCCCCCCCCATGCAACGGAACATGCCTTTCCTGCACCGCATTCTGGTGTGAACTTGCCGTTAATGTGATGTTTACATGTATTACTTTTAACTTTTTTTAAAAAACTTCTCAATGTTATTGTTATACACCGTAGTGCACTGTGATGCTTCACAGCCTGCTGGAACTCATTGTGCTGCGCAAAAGCACCACATCCCCCACTTTTTTTCAAATGCAAATTGTCTTGATCTTGTGCCAGGATTTGGTGAATTAACCCATAGGTGTACCGCACAGCCTATTGCATTAGGGTGTGCACCCCAAAGCTCAAACACGTATGCGTGTGTGTGCATGTGTATATATACTGACAGTGTCAGTAGAGCAGGCGACGGTATTAGTAGATTTTATTTGTATTTTATTATTTTATTTTTATTTTATTTTCATATTTTTTTACAATTGTATTATTTTATTTTATTTATTTATTTTTTTTACTATTTTTTAGGAGCCCCATTAGGGGTCTTTGGTGAAATATCAGGGGTCTAAACAGGGGGGAATCTGCACCATACGGGGTGATTAGGCACACCTGGCACACCCTGTGCACACACCTATGAATGAATCCCAATGCTGCGTACACACGATCGGAAATTTGCCCAGAAAAGACCGATGAGAGCTTTTGGTTGGAAAATGCGACCATGTGTATGCTCCATCTGACTTTTGCTGGCCAAATTCCAACCAGCAAAAGATTGAGAGCACGTTCTCAATTTTTCAGTCGGAAATTGTTCCGATCGGAAATTCCGATCGTCTGTAGCAATTCCGACAAAGAAAATTCCTATGCATGCTCGGAAAAAATATTACGCATGCTCGGAAGCATTGAACTTCATTTTCTCGGTTCGTTGAAGTATTGTACGTCACCGCGTTCTTGACGGTTGAAAGTTCAGCGAACTTTTGTGTGACCGTGTGTATGCATGACAAGCTTGAGCAGAATTCTGTTGGAAAAACCATCCAAGATTTTTCTGACGGAAAATGCGCTCGTGTGTATGGGTCATTATTCCATTTCCATAGTCCATAGGCTTTTAACAATAAGAATATCCTTTGTATTTTTTTCTTTGCATTTTGTATGTATTTATATTTATTTGTGACTTTCTAAGCATTGTAGTATAGGGTAGTCCCCTCCCCTCATTTTATTGCGTAATTGTACAAGAACGAAAGGATATTTTAAAGACATTTTAATAATAATAAACATATTAAGAAAATGGGACTTTAACGGTAACATTATGGAAAGTTGAAACATTTATTCACAAAAGTGTTTCAAAAGTCTTAAAGCGGTTTTATACCCTAATTATTAATTTCTACCTACAGATAAGACTATAATAAGGCTTACCTGTAGGTAAAATGAATATCACCTAAACCTGTACGGTTTGGGAGATATTCACTTTGCATGCAGCCGCCGACGTCAGCTGCACATGTGCTGTACATGCCCGGCTGAAGGTCCGGCAGATGCTGCCGGACCTTGCCGGGAAGAGAACTCCTGCGTGAATCAGAAAAAACTCCTGCGTGAACCCGGAAGACATGCGGAGGGAAAAATGGCAGCTGGGATTAGATACAGACGTCTCGTTCTAAGGTAAGTATTTCATACTGAGCTAGTATGCGCTGCATACTAGCTCATTGTGCCTTTGCCTGAGGCCGCGTACACACGCGGGGACTGTTCGCCCAACTTTGTCCGTCAAACAGTTTCAGCGGACAGTCCGCTCAAAATTAGCATGGACGGACTTGCCCACACACGACGAACGAACAGTCCGCTGAAACCGTGCGCGATGACGTGAACGGCACGTACGACGGGACTAGAAAACGACGTCCTATACACTGCAATGCAAACTTCGGCGTGTAAATCCTTTCTGAGCATGCGCGGAACTTAGTTTGACGAACAAGCCTACACACGAGGGGACTGTTCGCTGAAACAAAGTTTCAGCGGACAGTTTTTCAGAATTTCCGAAAAACTTTGTTCAGCAGACTGTCCGCTGAAACTGTCCGCTGAAAGCCCACACACGAGCGGACTGTCCGCCGAAACACTGTCCCCGCGTGTGTACGCGGCCTTACAGTTTTTTTTTGTTTTTGTTTCCTGTGGGTATACAATCACTTTAAGGTTTGCATTTATATACATTAAAACCCATTTCGAATATGCCATTAAAAAAAAAAAAAATCTTAATATATTTGTTATTGGTAACATCAAATTGGGGATGTGGTACCACTTTTGTAATACCAGTCCAATAATACGATTTAAATGGAACTTATTTTGAAGACATATTCATTTATAACTCAATCGAGATAGCCTTTACAAGGATATCTAATCATTCAATCAAGTGGAAAATGAAGGAAACAGCTAATCAGTTAATTGATTTCACTGAGACAGATCCACGTCTATTTCTATTTTCAATCTGCTTGGCTCAGGCTGAAAAAAAATGACATTTTGTAAATTAATCTGATTAGCTATGCTAAATTAAGTAATAAAGGTAGTTTAGAACTGAATGTTTGGAATGATATTGTAAGTGACGTTGCGAGAGAACTAGCAAACATTGTCAAGTTGGACTCTTCTAAACCCCAGGAAAAAAATTTGAATGTACTGCAGCTTACCAGTCTGTAAATGTGGTGGCTGCATTTGTTTTCTTTTTTTTAGATCTTCCTTTGTTCTTTGTCTCACATGGGCAAAGGCACTAATGTTTTTGAAACATTTTAAGAACAGAGTAGAAGGTAAGCTGTACACACCTCTCAGAAGTAAAAGAGCCATTTATGACTTTTTGAAACTTTGACCTGATGGCACAATAGGAACTGTGGAACCGTGCTCTAGTTTGGTCAACAGGGACACAAACAGCAATAAAACCAGACTGACCATTTCAGTGTTGGCCTATCGCAGACCACATTTCACCAGTGGTGGCTGGTGTTTTTTTTTGGGGGGGGGGGGGGTTGTGGCAAACAACAACCCCCCCTGCGGCGGCAAAGGCACTGCCCCCTGCTGTCTGCCGGCCGGTCTGGAACTTGCCCCATCTGGGTGGCGGGCTGCAGGCAGCGGCTCTGGTGTCCTCTGCTCCAGCACAGCAGACCCCATCTAGGTGGCGAGTCGACGGGCAGCAGCTCCAGTGTCCTCATCTCCAGCACAGCACTTCTGCCGCGCGTCTCCTTTCTCCTCCTCCAAGGCGCCTGCTGTCCAATAGGGTCACCTGATGTTTTTGACCAATCAGGAAATGGGTCTCATGGCCCACTTCCTGATTGGTGGGGAGGATATTTAGTGTGAAAATAGCGAATATTAATTCACTATGGTCACACAACTGGGTGGGATCGGGGTGCAGTGCCCTGCGCTCCGAGCCTACCCTTTTTTGAAGCCTAGTAGAGCCTCTGGCTCTAATCATGTGCTTCAAAACACCCCCCCCCCATTGGAATCCATAGTCTGGCACCCTGTATGTAGATCAGGGGGCCACATGCATGGCTAGGGTGCGCCCCCAATGGACGGGCCGCCACTGCATTTCACTAGTGATGCCTTAAAGTAGAAGTTCACCCTAAAACTAAAATCTCTAAATCTACTCTCATCCACAATCTAACATTAACCTATCTAGCCCTGTAAAGAAGAAATCGCTATACATACCTTTTCTGAAGCCGCTCCAGTCCGGTCCCACGCTGAGCTGTCAGCGGGCATTTCTCTGTGAAGGCGGGTGCAGAAGAGGAAGCCAACAATGAGAGCCCCATAGTAACTCTATGGGTGATGTCACTTTCCAGGCATTTCACAGCCAATGTCGGCTTTCTCTTCAGCAGAGCTTCCCCCACTGGAGACCGTATCGGCTTCAGAAAAGGTATGTATAGCCATTTTGTCTTTACAGGGCTAGATAGGTTAGTCTAGGATTGTGGATGCCAGTAGATGAACAGATTTTAGTTTTAGGGTGAACTTCTACTTGAAATTCAAGAATCAGCAGCAATGACATGTGCATAGGGTTCATCCTGTAGTATAAAGACAACTCCTGTGATTGCTTATAGGAAACAATTTTAAGTTTAAAATGCTAAAAGGTGATACTATTTGATGCAATAATAGCCATATCTCAGTCTTAAGCCTCATACACATGATCGGATTTTCCGCAGACAAAACCTTAGTCTTTTGTCCGAAGGCGTGTGCCTGGATTTTGTCTTGCATACAAACGGTACACAATTGTCGGCCAACAAACACAAACGTAGTGACGTAATAGACATACTATGAGCCTAAAAAAAGAAAGTTCAATTGTCAGGTGCTACCCTTTCTGCTCCTGCTAATTTCATGTTAGTGAAAGTTTGGTGAGTGTTGATTCGCGCTTTTCATTTCGCACTCTTCAGTTAGTTTCTGAACGGCCGTTCATCAACCAGCCATGTTGCGGAATCGGAGAGGAGATAACGTGTTATTTATTATTGGCCTTGGAGTTATTGCTTTGAAGGAAGTCCAGTCCAGGATCAGGAGGAGCAGGATTTCTTGGACCAAAAAATTGTTGCTTTATTAATCATGACCAATTATGTCATATGCCTTTGCTGTGGGAGCTCCACGAGAATAACCTGGATAATTTTCTGAATTTTCAGATGACAGACCCCTGCTTTCACCAACTCTTGGCATTGTTGACCCCCTATATTAAGAAGCAGGACACATGCCTGAGGCTTTTATTGGCAGATAGCATGTCTAATTTTATTTTGTTTTCTTTTTTTAATGCACAACAAAAAAATTGTGGAGAATAATATTTGGCTATGTGTTTTACTTCAAATGACAGTTTGGGAGTAGGCAGTTACATTTTAAAAAATACAATATAAAATTAACAAGGGACACCAACATAGTTGTATATTTGATCTTAAAAACTACAAGATAATAGTATTGTGGTAACCAAAAAAAAAAACAAGAAAAATAATATTATTGTTGCTATCAGTAGAAAAAAAAAAAAAGCCTTTGAAATTTGTTTGTAATAACTCCATCAGTATCACCAGCAAAGCAGCTTCATTATTATCCCATTAAAGAAGAGAATTGTGCGCTGTATTTCGAGATTTCATAATTTGCCACGTCACGAATGTTAAGTCTCCATTACGAGCGCTGGTTTACAAGACCGGCTGCTTCCAGCTCATCCTTGCTTCCAAGCATGCATGTTTGCACTTTGGACTTTTTTTCCGACGGACTTGTGTACATACGCTCGGAAAATCTGACAACAGACATTTGTCTGCGGAAATTTTTAAAGCCTGCCATCCAACATTTGTCCCCAGAAAATCCGACAACATCCGTCAGATGGAGCATACAAACACTGCCAACAGCCTGTCATCACACAATTCCCATCAGAAAATCAGATCGTGTGTATGAGGCTTTAAATTGGTTGTCAAGGCAGAAGGTTTCTTATCTTCATGCATTCTATGCAGAAAGCTAAAAAACCTGAGCCCAATCTCAATCCAGCTTTGTGCACAAGAGCAGAGGCTCTTTGCTCTCTCCATCCTCATGGGCTCAGATGCAGCAGCGGGAGCCAATGGTTCCCGCTACTATTAATTACATCCAGTCAGGAGGGAGCAGGGCTTTCACACAGAGCCAGCCTGATAATGAGTACACAGATGTGCCATGATGGGAAGTGGCTTCCAGTGGTGGCACACCAAGAAGAGGAGAAGCCAGGAGTGCCGGTGGAGGACCTGAGAAGAGGAGGTTGGGGCTGTACAGAGCAGGTAAGTATAACATTTTTGTTATTTAAAAAAAAAAAAATAATCAAGGTTTACAGTCATTTAAAAATGGAGAGAGAGAGAGAGAGACTGTGGGGTTGATTTACTAAAACTGCAGAGTGCAAAATCATGGTAGCCAATCAGCTTTTAACATCAGCTTGTTCAATGAAGCTTTGACAAAAAACCTGGAAGCTGATTGGTTTCTATGCAGAGCTTCACCAGATTTTGCATGATCCAGTTTTTGTAAATCAAACCCTATGTGCCAAAAAAAGTGACCAAATGTTAACTTACCTGCGCGTATGTTCGGGAATCCTCATCAGTTGCCAGTCAACGCGTTTCGGGGGGGGGGTTGTAAAGCACCAGGCTTCATTGATTTCAGCACATCCAATTATAATTAGGATTTTTACCCTTTGATGTTTTTAACTTGTATACTTGAGGAGTGTTTCTAACATCGAAATAGTTTATTGTTTAGCACTCACATGTTTTGTGGCTGGATGCAAAAAGTTAAACTTAACAATCTTGGTGGACTGAATAGTAAAATCAATAGTAAAATCAATAAATAATAAAGTGCTGGGGGTTAATCCTTATTAAATAGTGAATGCAAAGTGAATATAAATTTTCCAGCATGCTAGTTAGTAAATGCAATAAAACTGTACGGTCCACTCAAATTAGGTAAAGGTGAATAGATAAATATTTAAATAAATAATTAATAAAACTATCATGAATCAATCAATACTCAATAGTGAAAACTACTAAAGTTGCTTGTGACTGTGATTGTAGCACAACCAAATGAATGGACACAAGGGGAACAATCAAAATTATATAAACGTGAATACTGGTAGGATGGTGGGTGTGAACACACTGTGTCAAATCTCAGAACATGCCAAAGATGCCACAATATGAAAATAGAAAAAATAGAAAATTAAATAAAGATAAGAAATAAAAATTAAAAAATTAAGTCCAGAAAGTAAAAAGTAAAAAAAGTAAAAAAATCTTGCGGTGACAAGTCAAATGTGAAAGTCCAATTGAATAAAGTTTAAAATTAATATTTAAACATGAAACGAATATTTGATGGTGAAAAAGGTAAGTGAAGAAAGTGACTTTGATATTCGTTCGCAGTGAACGTTTGCAGTGAACGTTTATGGATTTTGCTCTCACCAGAGATATGACCCCGTCCGGGGTGGATCAGCCTCCACAGTATAAGCCACTGTGTCGCTTCTTGGGCTGTCTCTGCTGTGCTGCTGGGGAGATCCCTCGTTCTTCCGTGGGGATGTTGTACCTCGTTTACATGTGATAGAAAAGAGGACTGCCCATGGTGTAGTATGTTTGAAACTCAGTTTATTTGAAACAACCTTAAAAATACTCACATTTAGTACGAAAAAAACACGTATTGTATTAAAAGCGTTCGGAACATCCAGATGACGTCTGAATGACGAAACGCGTAGGGCGTGGCCAGATACGTACACCTTCAGCACAAACGGCATGTCAGCCGAGTGGATGTTCCGAACGCTTTTAATACAATACGTGTTTTTTTCGTACTAAATGTGAGTATTTTTAAGGTTGTTTCAAATAAACTGAGTTTCAAACATACTACACCATGGGCAGTCCTCTTTTCTATCACATGTAAACGAGGTACAACATCCCCACGGAAGAACGAGGGATCTCCCCAGCAGCACAGCAGAGACAGCCCAAGAAGCGACACAGTGGCTTATACTGTGGAGGCTGATCCACCCCGGACGGGGTCATATCTCTGGTGAGAGCAAAATCCATAAACGTTCACTGCGAACGAATATCAAAGTCACTTTCTTCACTTACCTTTTTTACCATCAAATATTCGTTTCATGTTTAAATATTAATTTTAAACTTTATTCAATTGGACTTTCACATTTGACTTGTCACCGCAAGATTTTTTTACTTTTTTTACTTTTTACTTTCTGGACTTAATTTTTTAATTTTTATTTCTTATCTTTATTTAATTTTCTATTTTTTCTATTTTCATATTGTGGCATCTTTGGCATGTTCTGAGATTTGACACAGTGTGTTCACACCCACCATCCCACCAGTATTCACGTTTATATAATTTTGATTGTTCCCCTTGTGTCCATTCATTTGGTTGTGCTACAATCACAGTCACAAGCAACTTTAGTAGTTTTCACTATTGAGTATTGATTGATTCATTATAGTTTTATTAATTATTTATTTAAATATTTATCTATTCACCTTTACCTAATTTGAGTGGACCGTACAGTTTTATTGCATTTACTGACCAGCACGCTGGAAAATTTATATTCACTTTGCATTCACTATTTAATAAGGATTAACCCCCAGCACTTTATTATTTATTGATTTTACTATTGATTTTACTATTCAGTCCACCAAGGTTTCTCGCTGGTTTTAAAAAATATTAGCCAGCAAGCTGGACAATTTGTACAATTTTGTTTTATATTATATTATTTTATATTTTATATTTTTTAGTGAGTTTAATAAGGTATAGCGCCACATCTATTCTCCTTCTTTCACCTATTTTACTGTTCCATCCATTTGGATGGAAACACAATAGAGGCTGCTCTTACCTATATTACACTACATACTCTCTGTATAACAGATTCCATAGCGCACCCTATCCCTCTGTTTTAAACTTAACAATCTACCCCCAATTTCCCCTTGCCTCTTGTTTTTTTTTTTTTTTTCTTAGATTTTTTTTTTATAGCTGATTTTAGTGAATAGTCGATTTTATAGCTTGATTCTAATGAATGGTATTAGGGAATCATAAAACATATTATATACATTTTATTGATGAACACAGATAACATACTAGGTGATAGACTACCTAGATTTTCTTGGCAGAAGCATTCCTCAAGTGCACAAAGAGTTAAAGCCTTTAATGATTAAAACCACATAGATAAAACTGCTGTAATCCATGGAACCCTGGTCCTGATGAAGAGGAACAGTATTTTCCCAAAATGCATTGGCTGACAGCTGATTCCCAAGTACGCAAAGTGCATAAACAAACACAAAATAGTGAATTAACCTGCCAGGAGTTTGCTTTGCATTTAGGACCCGCTTTGGAGCCCACCCCCATTAAATAAAGATTGATTACCATAAATTTCATTTTTTATTTTTTACAGTAAGAGAACCATCACCATCACCTTTAGCATTGGAGCGTTATCATCCACCTAAGGCAATGAGCAAATCAGGAAATTGAACAGACCACAAGATCACATCTCAGTTGATAGTCACAGTTATTTGCACATTTCTATAAGACTGAGATATGCCAAGCTTTTTAACGCAACAAGCATTATCACTTTCAAACAGCAGAGAGATTGTTTCTCTTGGGCAACCATAGTTTTCTTTATATTCCTGTTGATACGTTTCTGCAACCACAGAGAGATTGGAAGCTTCATATTCCAGCAGCTGTCACCACATTGTTCCACTAACAATCTCTAATGCCGCGTACACATGATCTGAGTTTTCGTTGGAAAAATCTTGGATGGTTTTTCCGAAGGAATTGCGCTCAAGCTTGGCTTGCATACACACGGTCACACAAAAGTTCTCGGAACTTTCGACCGTCAAGAACGCGGTGATGTACAACAATGCGACAAGCCGAGAAAATGAAGTTCAATGCTTCCGAGCATGCGTCCAATTGTTTCCAAGCATGCGTAGGAATTTTGCGTGTCGGAATTGCTACAGATGAACGGAATTTCCGATCAGAGCTTTTTCTGTTGGAAAAATAGAGAACCTGCTCTCAATCTTTTGCTGGCAGAAATTCTGCCAGCAAAAGCCCAATGGAGCGTACACACGGTCGGAATTTCCAACCAAAAGCTCTCATCGGACTTTTGCTGGCGGGATTTCCAATCATGTGGCTTTTGTCTGCAATCACAGATTTTCCATGAATCTCCACGCGATTTGAAAGCGCTGATGTATGGATTGCAAATCGCGGGACTCGCATTTGAGATGCCATTTATTTGAATCACAACTCAAACCGTGGCGCGGGTCTGCCACGATAATTTGCACTGCAATTGCGGCAACACGCATCGTGGGAAGTATGTCGCCCCAAAAATGTTCAGGAGCTACTTTTGGGCAACCTGCTTCCGGCAATGCGTGTTGCCGTCATTCAAATGAATGTCATCTCAAATGCGAGTCCCTCAATTTGCCATTAACACATCAGCGCTTTCAAATAGCGGGCAGATTCTTGGCAAATCTACCCACGATTCAAAACGCTGAAGTGTAAATGCAGCCTAAGCCAGTGCCATTTCTTTGACAATCCCTTGCCTATTAACCTTAAAAATGGCCAGACCTGATTGGCCTAACGTTCTGAAGTTTAGCACAGTTTGGCAAAGCGAACCCAGGTACACATGGCTCAAACCTACTGTAGGTAAACACTGTCACCTTTAGGCGGCAGGGGGATCTGCAGTGTCATCTTTTTAATTGTGTAATTGTTTGATACAATTACAATATTAAAATAATAATAATGCATTTTTAAAGCAACTAAAAAAGTGCAAAAACTATTTTTATTTTTTGCATTTTTCAGATATTATTATTATTATTATTATTATTATTATTATTAACAATACGGGGGAATAGTTTTAAATTTAAACAGTATGCCAAATAAAAGCCTTATTTCCCCTCAAAAATAAACAATTTTTTTTTTAAAACATTTACAGCGTATATACAGTATGTAAACAAGTCATAAAGTATCAAGGAAGTTAACTGTCGCATGCTGACACTGCTAAATTTGGCCTGGGTATCGAGGGATCAATGATTTTTTGTCACAAAACAGTTTTATTATCAGGCATTTGGGCATTTTTGGGGATATTTGGATATCTGGAAAATGTGCTCAAAATAGGAAGAATTGTGGTTTACCCAAAACACTTAGCTCATCTTGCTTTTTTTTTTTGAACAGCAATGTATCTGAACAAGATACATCAAATAGTTTATGTCACTATCTACCAAACCGAAGCAAGTAAGAAAAGGCAACAAAGTTTGCTAAAATCTTTCCAATAAATATATAACTGATCAATAGAGGACCATTTTGAAGTAAAAATTCCCCTTTACCACACGCATTCCATGGTATATAGACATAAGTTCCATCTACCGTTGTACAGAGGTGACAGGTCTTGTTCAATAAAGTAACTATACACAAAACGTATTTGATGAAATTTACTTTCAACAAGATACCATTCCATACACACAAAGAACAATATTGTTTGATGGTGTTAGCTGATTGAGAATTCCGTTCCATGGATACCGGAGGCCATATGTTCAGTCATTTTCTAGTTTGATGTTTTATCGGGTGAGCATTGAGCCGCGTTTCATACTGTGTATAAAGCAGACCAAAGATGGTAAGGTGTTTATATGGAGGGGTCAGGTTTCTTCCAAAGGAAGATGGATTGCCTTCAGCAGCTGTTACTGGGATATTAATTTCCCATAGTTAATTGTCTGTCCAAATGCAGCATATGCAGCCAGTGAAAGAAAGAAAAATATGGTATTAGAAAATCCACAGAAAATAAGATGCAAGAAAGTGATGTAGCTGAACTATGGGGCATATTTACAAGCTGGAAAATTATCAAAACACTCCCTATTGGCTGCTTCTCCACTATGAAAATACTTTTTCATTTAGAAGACTCATCCACTATGTGCATTTTATCAATTGATTCCCATTTGATGTCTTTTGTTCAACTTTCCGCTTTAATTCATGGGGTTGAACAAAAATATCAAGCACCAATTTTAGGAACTGCAACTATTTTTATACACAGTCCCCCCATTTTCAGGGGCTCAAATGTAATTGGAGAAATGAGTATAATCATGAATAAAATTATAATTTTTAATATTTTTTTGAGACTCCTTTACTGGCAATGACTGCCTGAGTGCCTGAAGTCTGGAACCCATGGACATTATCAAAGACTGGGTTTCCTCCTTTCTAATGCTTTGCCAGGATTTAACTGCAGCTGTCTTCTGTTGTTCTTTGTTTGTGGCTCTTTCTGCCTTTAGTTTGCCTTCAGAAAGTGAAATGCACAATTGGGTTGAGATCAGGTGATTGACTCGGCCATTGTAGAATATTCCACTTATTTTCCTTCAAAAGCTCCTGGGTTGTTTTTCATCATTGTTCATCTGTACTGTGAAGCGCCATCCAATCACCTTTTGCATTTGGCTGAATCTGGGCTGACAGTATATCTCTAAACACTGCAGAATTCATCCGGCTGCTTCTGTCTTCTGTCATATCATTAATAAACATCACTGACCCAGTGCCACTGGATGCCATGCATGCCCATGCCATCACACTGCAAGCTCCACTGTGTTTTACAGATGACATTGTGTGCTTTGAATCATGAGCTGGTCCAAGACTTCTCCACACTTTTTTCTTCCCGCCATTCTGGTACAGATTATTCTTAGCCTTATTAATCCAAAGAATGTTTTTCCAGAACTGGCCTGGCTTTTTTAGATGTTTTTTTTTTTTTTGGCAAAATCTTTTCTATTCTTCAGGTTTATGAATGATTTGCACCTTGTGGTGAACCCTCTGTATTTGCTCCTGTGAAGTCTTCTCTTGATTTTAGACTTTAACAATGATACACCCATCTCCTGGAGCGTGTCCTTCACTTGTCTGGCCTACCTGGCTATGAAACAGCTTTTGATTCAATTGTCCAATTACATTTGGCCCCTTAAAAAGGGGGGGGGGTAGCAATTCTTAATGAAATTACAGATTTTGATTCAATTGCCCAATTGCCTTTGGCCCCTTAAAAAAGGGGGGGGGGGTGGCTATTCTTCAGAGTTTGTAATTCCTAAACCCTTCCTCAGATTTGAATGTATATATCATCAAATTAAACCTGAGAATGCACATTTTCAGCCCATATCCATTATATAACTATAGATTAAATATGTTAGGCATTTAAAGTAGGTAGCTAGGTAAATACCTGAAAAATCTAAAATTGTGCCTGTGTCCAAATATATATGGACCTAACTGTATAATACGGCAAGTCATGATTGCTTTTAAATGGAAGTTATCATCATATATATGTTTTCAAGCCAATTCCTATGGGCTCTTATCACCCTCCCCCACCCCCCGCCCCCTTCAACTCTAAGTCACGTCTCTTCCCTGGAGGCCCCTAGCTTTTTACTTTCCAGATATCTGCAGGCTGTCCATTGGCTCTTCGGATCTTCCCTGACATTGAGTGTTCCACAATGATGCAGAGAACAGTAAAGTACTCACTTGATGCCCTCACTCTTCCAAGTTGAATGATACTGTCAGGAGTACATTTGGTCTTTAGCTAGATGGCTGTGAATTAGTATTTTCTGCCTAATACTGCTTGTGCTGTTCCCTTTGGTCAAGTTTTCTCTGGTGCACTCCATGGGTCTCACTGTACTTTGGCTTCTCCTGCTGGGTCATCCTAGATCATGGACTACTTTCGGGAGTCCACAAAAAAAAGTAAAATCTACAACTCATGATACATTGGTGTGATGGTCAGTGGGAAGAATGGTCCTTACACTTGTGGTCATTGGGAAGAATTATCTCCTTACAGATAGCTAAAAAGATCAATGGTGTAGGTGGGAACTTATCCAAGAGGCATAAATGGTCCAATGCTGAAGGAACCCCTAGCAACCTCTGGAGGAACCCTAGGGTTTCACGGAAACCTGGTTGAGAGTCACTTTCCTATACATTCAAGCTACGGGTGCTCCTCCTGAAGAAGTGGAACTACACCATGATACACATGTGGCTTCATCTGGCCTTCTCTTCCCTATAGGTATATTCATTGTATAAAAGTATTGTGACGCCTGCCTTTACACGCACATGAACTTTAATGGCATCCCAGTCTTAGTCCGTAGGGTTCAATATTAAGTAGGCCCACCCTTTGCACCTATAACAGCTTCAACTCTTCTGAGAAGACTGTCCATAAGGTTTAGGAGTGTATCTATGGGAATGTTTGACCAGTCTTATAGAAGCACATTTGTCAGAAGTCCTGACTTGCAGTCTCCACTCTAATTCATCCCAAAGGTGTTCTATCGGGTTGAGGTCAGGATTCTGTGCAGGCCAGTCAAGTTCCCCCACCCCAAACTTGCTTATCCACACTATATTGCCAAAAGTATTGGGCCACCCCTCCAAATTATTCGGTGAAGGGGGGTTATGGTTTGGGGTTGTTTTTCAGGGGACAGGCTTGGCCCCTTAGTTCCAGTGAAGGGAACTCTTAAGCATACCAAGACATTTTGGACAATTTCATGCTCCAAACTTTGTAGGAACAGTTTGGGGATGGTCCCTTCCTGTTCCAACATGACTGCACTTCAATGCACAAAGCAAGGTCCATAAAGACATGGATGAGCGAGTTTGGGGTGGAGGAGCTTGACTGGTCTGACCTCAACCCGATAGAACATCTTTAGGATGAATTTGAGCGGAGACTGCGAGCCAGGCCTTCGGTCCAACATCAGTCAACTCAATATTGAACCCTATGAACTAAGACTGGGATGCCATTAAAGTTCATGTGCGTGTAAAGGCAGGCATCCGATTACTTTTGACAATATAGTGTATGTAGCATGTTCTCTAATTCTCTTTACTTTGGAATTTACTGGGGTTCACCACCTCTTGCCATATTTTGTGTTAGGGGTTACTCTAATATTGCTGCATTCATTACATTACATTACTATTTTTTAGCTCTGTGAAGCATAATTTGTAGCAATATTATTTCATTAATTATTTTTTTTAATTCTTTCCTGTCACTAAAGACACAATATATTAGCTTTGTAGTCCTCAATCTACACCTCACATCTTCACTTGTTCATAGTAAACATGATATATGATATCATTGTTATCTTTGCAGGGAGCAATTGTTGTTGGGGTATTTTAATTGCTTTTATGGGATAGGGTTGGCATATCTGGTGGTGCCAATGTCTTTTAGTAATTATCTTTTTATCTATCTATCTATCTATCTATCTATCTATCTATCTATCTATCTATCTATCTATCTATCTATCTGTCTATTTATCTTCATTTACACCATACCGCTCTTTCCAAGAAATGATATATTTAATTATGTTTTATAAAGTTAACAAGATACAAGTGAAATTGAGCTCGCTGTAGCAGTTTCATGCGACTGTACTCCTCCGGGATAAATATTAATGATCACTATAACATTACCTAATCATTTAATCGTTATTGAATTTACTTCCTAAATCAGATTACAAAGACAGCTCTGTCATGGCAGAAAGTAGAGCGTGATGGAGACGGCACAGCACAGCCTCCCCACTGTCTCGCTATGCAGATTCAGGCAGTTAAATGCCGACTTGCCCCAGCTGGGCCCGTTTTCTCCAGATTCATCCATAACACATGCAAATGTAATCAGAAGCATGGTGCTGTTCAGCTCATTTCAATGTTACATTTGCTGTTCACCAATGAATACGCTAATGAGATGTGCACGGGAGAAGGAAAGCTTTTGGCATAGCTGCAGTGAAGAGCGCCAAGCTCTGTGTAAGAGGCCAGGAATGCTGCAAGTTAGCTAGTTTAGGTTTCCTCTGTGTGTGAATATTTAACTATTTTCTTTTGTATGCTATAGCAATCTACAGAAAAATAGTAGCGCTTAACCCTAACATGACATTTAATTTACTAAAGCTTTTTTTACAGTAAATAATTGGCAGTTTTTTTCCCTATAGAATACTGCTTTATACTGCTATCACTTTTTCATTCTTTATTATGTCTCAGTGCTGCTAACTTCCTCCGGTCTATTTCAGATGCTTCTTGTCTACTTGCAGTTGCTCCAGCATCAGCTGCACAGTATTGCTCTGAACTGGTTTTCATTGACAAAGATGTGCCATGTTCTGACCATGTGTCGGTACAGTGGCTTTTATTCTCTTCCAGGGGTTTGTGTGACAGGGGGGTAATGCAGGAGCATAATTAGAAGACAGGGACAGAGTCACCCCACAACATGAAGTGTGTTTAGGCCTGGACCTTAACTCAGGACCTCTGCTGTGTCTAGCAGTAACTCTTCTCACTGAGGAACCTCAGATGCTGGACAGCACCCTGCCTGATTGTTTAGATAACCTTGCCTTATGTCTTGCTTCTCATAAACCATTAACTCTTTGTTCCTTCCATGAACTTCTTGATTTAGGCCATGTCTCTGCACTCCCTGTTTGTCATATTATTCTGTTGCACTCAGGGGTCAGGCTTAGAGACCAGTAGCTATAGCAGTAAAGAAGCTCCCATCAAGCAGCTGGATAAGTGAGCAAGCACCCTTGTGGATGTTACAGGGTCACCGGTGGTTTGGGGTCCAAGTACTAACTGGTGGTGGAGATGGGCTTTGCTGCATGTTAGTTACTCAGGATCACCCAGGAGGAGGTGAGCAAGCCGGGGTCCAGTAGCAGATATAGCAGATAAGGGATTAAGCAGAAGCGTAGTCAGTAAACAAGCCAAAGGTCAGTAACAAGTGGTTTTATGTTAGGATGAAGCAGAAGCGTAGTTAAGAATCAAGACAAAGGTCAGTAACAAGTGGTTTCATGTGGGGATGAAGCAGAAGCTTAGTTGAGAACAAAGCAAAGGTCAGTAACAAGTGGTAGTGAAGATATGGACAGCAGCAGGAGTGACAGAAGCAAGATATTGGCTGGAGAGAGCACAATAATCTGGCAAACAAGAAGTGCAGAGACATGGCTTAAATCAGAAAGTCAATGGGAGGAGCAAAGAGTTCAAGGTTCGCGAGAAGCAAGACATAAGACAAGGATGTCTAAGCAATTAGACAGGGAGCTGTCCAGCATTTCAAGTGCTCAGGGCAAAGAGTTGCAACTGGACACAGCTGAGTTATTGGGTTCAGGTTCAGATCCAGGCCCTGACAAAATGACTGAACAAGGTACTTTGTGACATGATCACCAGTAGGAGTTTGAGTTTGGCCCCAACCCACTTTCTGCTGAATCCAGAAGGAAGCTGCCAGTGCTGTCCTAATCAGGCAATTGAATTGATGTTGACCAAGTGAGCATATAAGGTTAATGATTTCACGAGCACCCCTGTCCCTTTGTGTAGGTGGAGCTGCAGGGTGGGGATACTGGTGATATCATTGGCCTAATATAGTCACATGATCATATTAGGTCAATGATCTGACTGGGCTGGCACCGGTAGCTTCCTTCTGGGTTTGGCCGAATATGGGTTTGGTCCAACCTCATCCCTACTAGCGATCATGCCATGAGGATTTTTGTTCAGGCACTTCCTGTTGTGGGGTGACTCTGCCCCTGTCTTCTAGTTGAGCTTTAAATTAAAGATACAAATAAAAGGCAGTGGATTGTAGACATTTATAAACCATGCTCTATGCACACTATGGAAAAACCATCACTGGCAATCAAATCAGAACATCCAGTTTCGTAAGCTGTTTTTATACCTCTTCACATCCTTTACAAATGCTACATTTATGTACCTTATCTTTGTCCTCCCTGAATAATATACCCCCCCCCCCTCCCACTTCCCCCATAAAAACATCAAACAGAATGATTCCTGCTCTCATTTGCATATATTACCAGTGGCAGTGAGGTAAATAGTATAAAAATATAATTTTCCTTTGATGTCTCCTAAAAATGTCTATGGCCTCTGATCTGCATAAAATGCCAGTGGCAAAAGAGGTTAAGAAAACAGATAAAATGGATGTAGTTTAGCAAAGCAAGCAGCTATTGCAGTTTTTTTTTAATATATGTACCATATGTAGCTGCAGACAGACAGACCCGGAGCAGCACATTTTGTAAGGTCACCAAGAATCATATTTGACTTAATAACTAAATGACATATTACTGTAGGAGCATTTGAGAAATACAGGTTGAGTTTGCGGGCTTCAGGGTTATGAATGACCGTGCCGGCAATGATGTCACTCCCGTGTATGCGCACAGGAGCCGCTGTCTGCGGCATGGCTCTGAGGGAACAGCACGGGCATGCCGTTCCTTCACGGCACATGTGCCGAAGACTTCACCGGCTGCATCTAAATATCGTCTAAATGGTGCACGTTTAGGAGATATATACTGTACCTATAGTTAGGCCTTATCACAGCCTTACCTATAGGTAAAAATCATACATGGGGGGGGGGGTACTCCCCCTTTAAAGTCACAGGGAAGGTTGTAATCAAATAAAATTTATATTTTTTCCCCCAACAAATAGAGCTTTCTTTTGGTGGTATTTGATAACCTCTGCGGTTTTTAATTTTTGCGCTATAAACAAAAAAAGGCCGACAATTTTGAAAAAAAAAAAACAATATTTTTTACTTTCTGCTATAAAACACATCCAATAAAATAAAAAAAATTAAATGGATTAAAAATTGATTTTCTTCATTAATTTAGGTCAATGTGTATTCTGCTACATATTTTTGGTAAATCCCATCAAGCATATATTGGTTTGCGCTAAAGTTATATCGTCTACAATCTATAGGATAGATTTATGGACTTTTTATTTATTTTTTCTAGTTTTTACTAGTAATGGCGGCAATCAGCGATTTTTTTTGCCACTAAGTGACACTTTTTGGGGACCAGTGGCACCAATTGTGATCAGTGCTAAATATGCACCGCCACTGTGTAACTTACACTGGCAGGGAAGGGGTTAACATCAGGGGCGATCAAAGGGTTAAGTGTGCTAATAGGGAGTGCTTTCTAACTGTGGGGGGGGGGGGGGGGGTGGATGCTGCGACTGAAGGAAAACAGAGATCTGTGTTTCTTGCTTAGCAGAAACACAAGTGCTACATTTTCTCTCCCTGACAGAATATCAGTCTGCCTTGTTTACATAGACAGACCGCCGTTCTGCCCCTCCAGAGAACGATTGTGAGTGGCCAGCGGCCATCACAGCCTTGGACCCACTGATTGGCTCCTGCTGTGTCCAATCACAGTGGGAGCAGGTCCCTGGCAGCACTCCTGCACGCCCCAGACCTCATGCACGAAATCACGTGAGGAACGCACCCAGGCCACCCTGCTGCAGTATATACAACAAAAAACAGGGAAATTGCCCCGGGACTTTAAAAGAGATGAATGCGGTTAGCCAACAATTGACAGAGTAAATGCAGTCTCAAAATGTATCAAAATAGTCATGCAAACAGGAATCATAATCATGCAAACATGAATCATAGCCAAGCCACTGAAATGATACATACAGTAGAAAATGTCATTACACGTATCATGGTATAAAATGTAAATTGAAGAGTACACAGGCATAAAAAGTATCCCAACGCGTTTTGCAAGACCATGCTCGCTTCATCAGGGGCAGATGCGTGTTTAGTACATCTGTAGGGGGTATAATAAACCAAATAAGTATCAACACAGACATGGTATCATGACAATTAGTCAACAGTGTCCAAAAATGCATGGGCCTATACTAGGCTGGATCCTGCTGCAGTATATTGTCAAAAAAACACATGGGCCTATACTAGGCTGGATCCTGCTGCAGTATATATGCGGTAGGCGGTCTGGAAGCGGTTATTGATAATGCATTAGGCTGGTGAGCCCATCAAATAAATAGAAAATTACATTTCTGGGGGTGTTCTGCTACACCGGGTACAACCTTCAGGTTGCCATATTGCAATACATTTTTTCAAAAAATGCTGCAAAATGAAAAGGAAAGGTAATTTTTGTTAATATTAAATTACAAGCAACTGCACATGCAATATTATTTTTTTTTATTTGCTCTCTCTATATATATATATATATATATACAGTGGTGTGAAAAAGTGTTTGCCCCCTTCCTCATTTCCTGTTCCTTTGCATGTTTGTCACACTTAAGTGTTTCGGAACATCAAACCAATTTAAACAATAGTCAAGGACAACACAAGTAAACACAAAATGCAATTTGTAAATGAAGGTGTTTATTATTAAAGGTGAAAAAAAATCCAAACCATCATGGCCCTGTGTGAAAAAGTGATTGCCCCCTTGTTAAAACATACTATAACTGTGGTTGTCCACACCTGAGTTCAATTTCTCTAGCCACACCCAGGCCTGATTATTGCCACACCTGTTCACAATCAAGGCATCACTTAAATAGGAGCTGCTTGACACAGTAAGGTCCACCAGAAGATCCTTAAAAGCTACACATCATGCCGAGACCCAAAGAAATTCAGGAACAATTGAGAAAGAAAGTAATTGAGATCTATCAGTCTGGAAAGGGTTATAAAGCCATTTCCAAAGCTTTGGGAATCCAGCGAACCACAGTGAGAGCCATTATCCACAAATGGCGAAGACATGGAACAGTGGTGAACCTTCCCAGGAGTGGCCGGCCGCCCAAAATTACCCCAAGAGCGCAGCGACGACTCATCAAAGAGGTCACAAAAGACCCCACAACAACGTCCAAGGAACTGCAGGCCTCACTTGCCTCAGTTAAGGTCAGCGTTCATGCCTCCACCATCAGGAAAAGACTGGGCAAAAATGGCCTGCATGGCAGAGTTCCAAGGAGAAAACCACTGCTGAGCAAAAAGAACATCAAAGCTCGTCTCAATTTCTCCACAACACATCTTGATGATCCCCAAGACTTTTGGGACAACATTCTGTGGACCGATGAGACAAAAGTGGAACTCTTTGGAAGGTGTGTGTCCAAGTATATCTGGCGTAGAAGGAACACTGCATTTCATAAAAAGAACATTATACCAACAGTAAAATATGGTGGTGGTAGTGTGATGGTCTGGGGCTGTTTTGCTGCTTCAGGACCTGGAAGACTTGCCGTGATAAAAGGAACTATGAATTCTGCTGTCTACCAAGAGATCCTGAAGGAGAATGTCCGACCATCTGTTCGTGTACTCAAGCTGAAACGAACTTGGGTTCTGCAGCAGGACAATGATCCTAAACACACCAGCAAGTCCACCACCGAATGGCTGAAGAAAAACAAAATGAAGACTTTGGAGTGGCCCAGCCAAAGTCCTGACCTGAATCCTATTGAGATGTTGTGGTATGACCTTAAAAAGGCCGTTCATGCTCGAAAACCCTCTAATGTAACTGAATTAGGACAATTCTGCAAAGATGAGTGGGCCAAAATTCCTCCAGGACGCTGTAAAAGCCTCATTGCACGTTATCGCAAACGCTTGGTTGCAGTTGTTGCTGCTAAGGGTGGCCCAACCAGTTATTAGGTTTAGGGGGCAATCACTTTTTCACACAGGACCATGATAGTTTGGATTTTTTTTCACCTTTAATAATAAACACCTTCATTTACAAATTGCATTTTGTGTTTACTTGTGTTGTCCTTGACTATTGTTTAAATTGGTTTGATGTTCCGAAACACTTAAGTGTGACAAACATGCAAAGGAACAGGAAATGAGGAAGGGGGCAAACACTTTTTCACACCACTGTATATATATATATATATATATATATATATATATATATATATATACTGTATATATATATTATTTTTTTAAGCGTTAGCATTTAAGCACTGAAATTTCTATACAATTTTTTTTTTTATATATTGTAGCCATAATAAAGCAATGCACATTAATGGATGAACATACTTGCATTTGCCTCCTTCATACTGAGTCAGGTGGTCTGGCCGTTAACCTCGGCAATTGTGCTGAGAATATCAATATTCCCAGCCGAATTCTCAAGGGTTTGTATTAAGCGACGGCCTATCCGCTATGTACGCTATTTTAACCGACAGGCTAATACCCTAAAAAGTAGATCTAATGAAGTTAAGTGTCTCTAGGAAATTGACTTAAGCCATTTGAATAGTCTGACATGAAAGCAAAGCGCTGCACTGAGAGGGACTGGACTCGTTCATCAATCCGGCATGTTCTAAAATAGATTTCTTATTTTCAATGAAGCATTGATGAATGATCCTCAGGTGGAGTAGTCTGCCAGGGATATGGCATTTCTGAAAAGTCATTTTTCATTTGACTCGGAAAATTGATAAATTGCGCGAGAGATGATAAGAGTGTCTGATAATTTGATGTGTTGTTTCACGGGAAAGTTCTTTTTTTATTTTAGAAACACAAAATATAGGCAATGGCATTCTGTACAGGGGACGCGCTGCTAAGTGATGATATAGAAAACACACATCTGCACAATCTTTAAAAAATAAAATAAAAATAAAAAGTTTTTTTATGTATCGGATCATGAAATTGTAGCAGAGTCTTGCTTTCAGGCGTATAAAAAAATAAAAGTGCAGATTCAGCTTATTTTGTGGATTGATTTTCTCATTACAAGTGGAGAATGAGACAGTGAGGGGATTGTATTCATTGCACGCTGTTAACCCATCCCCCACGATTTTTAATTTACGATTAAAGGAACGTTTGATCACAACACGGTGCATTGGATCTACTTGAGTTTGGTGGTAACCCTTCGACTGCCAAAGGCAATATACCATAATTCAGTGGCGGCTGGTGGTATTTTTTAGGGGGGGGGGGGGGCGGAAATCCATCCGTCTGCAGACACCCCCCCGGTGGTCAGTGTCGGTCAGTCTAATCTTCCAAACCCCCAACCGGCCACTGCACTTACCCCATCTAGGACGGGCATCAGGTGGCATCTCTTCCTTCCTCGGCTTCATGGCGGTGCAGCTTCCCGTGTCTCCTCCCTCCTCCTCCTAGGCGGCCAATAATGATCGTCTCTCCTTTCAGCCACTTCCTGATTGGCTGGGAGGAGAGTCAGTGTGACAATAACAAATATTCATTCGTTTCCTACTTCCTCGGCTTTATGGCGTGGCTTCCCTAGCATCTCCACCTCCTAGGCGGCCAATAGGATCGCCTCTCCTTTCTCTCCTTTCAGCCACTTCCTGATTGGCCGGGAGGAGATGCAGTGTGACAATAATGAATATACATTCGCTATTGTCCTACAACTGGGTGGGCTCAGGGCACAGTCCTCTGTGCCCTGAGCCCTCAATTTTTTGAAGTCTATTAGAGCCTCTGGCTCTAATCACATGCTTTAGGAAAAAAAAAATTCCCATTGGAATCCATGCTAGATTAGGGGGCCGGACACATGGATGAGGGCAGGCGCCGCTGCGCCCCTAATGGACGGGCCGCAACTGCCATACTTTTTTTAGTAGAGGTAGTGGTAGAGGGACGCTGGACTCGGATTTTCAGGTTATCAAAAAGCAGATAAAGTCATTTCCAACTGTCCTGTATTCAGCAGTTCATCCCCTGGGGAGGACAATCACCCAAGTGGGGAAATCCAAGTGTAATTGGTCAAAGGGAGCGCCAAGTGAAAAATTCATAGGAATCTAACATCTACATTGTTCAACTGATTGCAACAAGCAGGGCAAAAGACAGCCAATACATTTCAGGAGGGGGCCCAAAACCCATTGGCTGCCTTTTTTGACCTGCTTGCTGTAACCAATTGAACAATAAAGACATTTCCCTAATCCGCAGCTGGACTGATCAGGAAATGTCTCACTGTCTGTGATTAGCCGTGTGCAGTGTTGGCTTCCTGGTGGGATCATTGGGCACGTGGGATTTTGAACACCCCCGAGCCCATCTCTACTCCTTATTATCCCTTCTTTTTCAAATGAGGAGAGGGGGCCAGAGGGCGGTAAACAGGTGTTGATCCGCTGTTTTTCCACCCCCGACCTCCCAGCTAAATACTCCCACTGTAGCCAGTTGGAGTGTACACATGGCTCAGCCATGATGTTCACAGAGTCAAGGTCAATAGGATTAAGGTCAATGGGAGTGCACCACTTGGCGTGTGATTATGGTGCAATATTTCAATAAAAATGGGAGCCTCCTGAACTCCGGCATCTGCTGCTCTACCTGGCTCGCAGTCTCCGCTCTAATTTATCCCAAAGGTGTTCTATCAGGTTGAGGACACGACTCTGTGCAAACCAGTCTAGTTCCTCCACCCATAACACGCTCATCCATGTCTTTATGGACCTTGCTCTGTGCACATGGATGAGTGAGTTTGGGGTGGAGGAACTTGACTGGCCTGCACCTCTTTTTACTTTTGGATAGGGTAGAGAGGGATTAGAACACCTGTCAGTTTTTACTGCAGTCTGTACCCCCCCCCCCCCCGTTAGGGAGATTCATTGTCACTATTTGTCCTGTTTATTGATATCATCGAAAGTGAAGGTAAAAAAATAATAATAATAGAGAGGATATCTTTCAGTCACTAGTTTTGGTAACACTCTGGGATTCCCTCACTTTGTAAGGGAATTCTTCTTCACTCGTGGGTGGGTGCAAGGTGGTGCGCCGGCAGTAACACACACTCAGTCCAGATGCAGTTGAAAAACTTGTGTTGAAGTCTAAGTACAACAGTTCACAACAAGCCCGATTGAAGGAGCCCCAACCGGGAAACACTCACAGATGAAAGCAGTGTGTAGCATAGCAGGTCTCAGCCTAGCTGACAGTGTCTGTCTCGAGGGGTGGAATGCAGCCTGGCCGGTCCAAGCCCAAGCAGGGAGGTTTCCAGGAGAGTGATGATTTTCTATGCTTTCCCTCCTTGTCGGGAACCTTTTCCCACCGCTAATACTGTCCCTGACTAACGGATGACTAGTCACCTACAGTGCCCACACGCTAGTGTGTCTTAAATCGTTTCTTAACCGCTTGCCAACCAGTCACCGTCATTATACTGCAGCAGGTCGGGACAATCCTGTGAGCTGTCCTAGCCATACATTGGCTCCTTTAAACGGGATAGCAGGCGCGGTCACGATGAACACTGGCCATGAGCGATCGCGGGCACCAGAGGCAGAACAGGGATGTGTGTGTAAACACACACATCCCTGTTCTGTTCTGTGAGGAGAGACAGATCGTGAGTTCCTAATAGCTAGGAAACACGATCTGTCATTCTCTCTAGTTAGTCCCCTCCCCCTACAGTTAGAACACACAGTCAGGGAACACAGTTAACCCCTTGATCGCCCCCTAGCGTTAGCCCCTTCCCTGCCAGTGACATTGATACAGTAATCAGCATTGATCGCTGTATAAATGTCACTGGTTCCAAAAATGTGTCAAAAGTGTCCGATGTGTCCGCCATAATGTCGTAGTCTCAATAAAAATCGCAGATAGCCGCCATTACTAGTAAAAAATATATATATAGATAATAAAAAGGGCATAAATCTATCCCCTATTTTGTAGACGCTATAACATTTACGCAAAACAATCAATGTACGCTTTTTGAGACTTTTATTACCAAAAATATGTATAAGAATACATATCGGCCTAAACTGAGAAAAAAATTAGCTTTTTAAAAAAAAAAAAAGTTGGGGATATTTATTATAGCAAAAAATACAAAATATTGTGTTTTTTTATTCAAAATTGACACTTTTTTTTGTTTATAGCGCAAAAAATAAAAACTGAAGAGATGTTCAAATACCGCCAAAAGAAAGCTCTATTTGTGAGGAAAAAAGGACATCAATTTTGTTTGGGTACAGCGCCGCACGACCATGCAATTGTCAGTTATAGCGACACAATGCCGTATCGCAAAAAGTGCTCTGGTCAGGAAGGGGGTAAATCCTTCTGGGGCTGACGTAGTTAGACTATGCCACGTTTAAGATGGCCACCAGAGTCACATGACTGGCCAGCATCCAACTGGATCATTACTCCAGTGACCCAGGAAACCATAAAGGAACCATGTTCCTCTTGACTTCCTCAGTAATGCCGCTGTGGCTGGGTGCCACCTGCCATGGCGAACATGGACCACACCTCCCCCAATGGGACACAGATGGCAAAAGTACGCTATCCAAAATGTCCAGAGCCTGCCCATGGTTCTACTTTTTTCCCATGTCTAAGAAACTTTAAAGCACTATAGATTTGCTTTAAAAATATGGCACCATTCCCGCTGAACAAGGATAGTTGACAGCTATGTAAATGTGTATTAGACGTTGAGTACATTTGGCACTCGATATTCTGTAGAAAACAAAAGACCGGCTCTCCTAATTCATGTTCTCATTAGCCTCGTGTATTGATGCACGTACATTATTTTACACTTGTTTTATACGCCCTGATTTTAGTTGCCCAAATTGTTAATTCGTACCGCACATCATCTCCATCCTCAGAGCTGCCAGAATTTCCGTACATTTGTATTGCATTAAGCCCCATTATAAGAGATTAGGTTGCAAATCCCTTCATAAGGATAAGACAGCAAGTAGGAGCCTGGAAAGGAAAGCTCTTTTTATGCGTACGGCATCAAAGTGATCCCAATGCTCTGAAGACTCAGCCGCTCCTTCAACATTCACTGTCAGTTCTCTAAAATGTAGGCCTGACAGAAGCTGTAATAGATTCTTCCATTATTTGATTTGAGCTTCGTTCAAGGAATATATTCCGTTTTCTTAAGAATATCAGAATTCTCTGTGGGTCGGATCCAGAGGATGATTTGCTGGCACTAATAGCTATTTTTATACTAGAATAGCCCCAATTCTAACAGTTATAATTCTGGTATCAGAATACTTCCACTGTGCGAGAAGAACAGCTGTGCACAATCCCTTTAAACGGGACACTTAAAGGGATTTTCCAAGTTGAGATACTTATGGCTTTCTGGCTTACCATCTTCCAGCTTTTTGCAGCACACTTTTTCTTTTCCTGCTGTCTGTTTTTTACTGTTTATTTTATTTTATTTATTTTACTGTTTATTTTTGTCATATGAACTTTTTTTCCATTAGCAAAGGGGCGATTAATACAATTTCAGTGACATGGACGCAAAATCACTAATTTAGCTGGATGTAAAATGTTGGCAAATCTGATTTCTTTTTCTTTTTGAGCTGTATAGGTTACATTTTTTTGAATGAATAAAAAAAAAAAAACTACTTTATTTATTTAGAGGGTGTGTGTTTTTGGGGTGGTATATTTTGGGTTGTTTTTTACTTTGTCTAATGTAGTGTTCTTTTTCTGTCTTTTTTATTTATTCTTTAGCCTTTAATTGTTACTTGTGTAACATCACTTTTAGGCCCCTTTCGCACAGACGCCTCTGCTAAGTGGAATCCGCTTGCTCAGAGGGATCTTTCCACTGATCCCCGCTGAGCAGGTGGATGACAGGTCCGCTATGCAGAGCGGACACAGTCCCACTCTCCTCTATGCATAGCTCCCAACTGTCCCTGATTTTTAAGGGACTGTCCCTGATTTGGGGCAATGTCCCTTTGTCACTCTTCCCTCCTCATTTGTCCCTCATATTGGTCTGACCTTTATAGTTGTATATAAAATGTACTATTCATCTTTCAAAAAGTGTTTCCCAGTGCTTTCATCCCATTTTTAAAGTTCGGCAGTTAAAAATACCAAAAGCCAATATAAAGGAATAGTAGTGGTAAAAAAGCACATATGGATTTAACCAATAGTTTTTTTTGTACAATTTTCCTTTAAGGAGGGGTGGCAGGCGGGTGTGTCCTATGCCTACATACCTTTGCTAATAGGTGTCCCTCATTCCCATCCTCGAAAGTTGGGAGGTATGCTCTATGGGGCAATCGGATGGAAACAGACTGCCTGTTATTGGTGGGCAGGATTGCGTGGGGCGGCGGGAGTCAGCTGACATCCGCCGCACCATAGAGGAGACTGGAGGGTCCAATCAGGTCTGCCTGAAAAACTGACAGACGGACCTGATCGGAACAACCTGTGTGCAAGGGGGGGGCCTAAAGGTTTTATTTTCAATGGGGGCAATGAGGGACTATTTGTTAGCACAAGAACAGGTCTAGGATAATGAAAAGGAGTTTATATAACCATCAGTAGCCAATTAATGCCCAGTCCACTGTTAAAAACCATCAGTACCTATTTATTTTTGCCTTCCCTATGACTTCAATGCATTATCACAATATGAAGAAATTTCGATTTGATCTTTGCCTTTTGATTTTTGACGATATTTTGGAAATGTTTTTGGGAATGTGAAAGCGCTCAATTGAGTTATCGTTAGTGTATAGCTACAATGCTGAGTTCTGTTGGCCTCTGTAAAGTAGACAAAACCAATACAGAGCCCCTCTGCCACAGTATAGACCCCCCCCCCCCCCAGTACAGAGCTCCCCTCACCAACAGTACAGATCTAGCCCCAACACACGGTACAACGCCCACCACAGTACAGAAACCCCCCACACACAGTACAGAACCCACAGCAAACGATACAGGGCCCCACCACAGTACAGAGCTCCCCCACCAAAGTACAGTGCCCTAATACAGTATGAAGCCCCCCCCCACTGTACAGATTAACCCCACACCAGAGGCATAACTAGAACCTTTGGGGCCCTGGAGCAAGAAACCATGAAAGGCCCCCCACCCTTACATCAACATTAAGTGGCTTTCCCTTTCATATTGCTGTCCACAGCGTCCCCCTGTACATCAGAGCTCTCCCTTACATCATAGCTTGTAGCATTCCCCTTTACATCAAAGTTTCCCTTTACATCAGGGTCTGCAGAGTTCCCCTTTTCATCAGAGTTCTCCTTTACATCAGACTCCATAGTTCCCCTTTACCTCACAATCCACATAGTTCTCCCTTACATCAGAGTCTGCAGGGTTCACCCTAAGCCCTTGTACACACGGTCGGAGAATCCATCGGAATGTTTCCTATCGGACCGTGTTGTCGGATAATCCGACTGTGTGTGGTATGCATCGGACTGATTCCGTCAGAATATCCGTCGGACCCAATTTTCCAACATGTGGGAAATATTTCCTGACCAACTGGGCCGATCGGACATACTCTGATCATGTGTAGAGAATTTTGATCGGACCAAGTGCCACGCATGCTCAGATCAAATTCCTACATCAAAGCTATTGGCTATTTGCCTGAATGTAGTCCCATCATAACGAAATTACGTCATCACGTTCTGAAAGATCGGATTTTTCGCCAACTTTGTCCGACCGTGTGTATGCAACAGTTTCGGACAAGATCCGACGGACAAAATCCGACGGACAAAATCCGACGGGCAAAATCCGACGGATTTGGTTGTGGAAATCTCCTACCGTGTGTACAGGGGCTTACAGTGTACCTTGATGAAAAAGAGAACTCTATGGATCCTGATGTAAAGGGGAACACTGACGTAAAGGGAAATGTGGTGGACCATGACGTAAAGGGGAATGCTGTAGACTCTGATGTAAGAGGGGGCTCTGGTGACCATGGTGTCCATTACATCAAGGTCTGCAGCATTTTCTTTTACATTAGCATTCCAAATTTACATCAGGGTTCCCATTTGCATCAGGGTCCACAGAGTTCTCCATTACACTGGGGGGAATCCTGCAGACTTTGATGTAAAGGGTATGATGTGGAGGGGGACTCTGGTGACCACAGTGACCCCCCCATAGACTCTGTGTGGCCTGACTGGAGATGTCACACTCACCTCACCTCCTCCAATGCTCGGGTGCAGGACAGGCTCAGTTGCAAGTGCAACTGCTGTGACCCTGGTAATTCGGCCACTACCCCCCACACACACAGTACAAAGCTTCCATTCCACAGTACAGAGCTCTCCAACTTCTCTCCCGCTATTACTTACCTAAAAGTGCCCAGGAGAAGTCATCTGTGAGGGCTAGTAGGAGAGAGGAGCGGGGCCTTGCGCATGCGCAGTAGGCTTCCCGGTGTGAAGCCGTAAGGCTACACTGTCGGGTACCCTTACCCTCAATGGTGGGGGCAGCACCCAACAGCTGATGGAAACATCAGCTGTGGTGCCGACATCGCTGGACTCCAGGACAGGTAAGTGTCCTATTGTTAAAAGCCAGGAGCTGCAGTATGTGTAGCTGCTGGCTTTTAATTATAATTTTTTCGGGCGGAACACCGCTTTAAGCAGCCCTTTCACACTGAGGCGGTTTTCAGTCATTTTAACGCTAGAAATAGCACCTTTAAAGTGCCTGAAAAATGCCTCCCATTCATTTCAGTGTGACTTTTCACACTGAGGCTGTGCACTTGTGGGATGTTAGGAAAAGTCCTGCAAGCAGCATCTTTGGGGCGGTTTTGGAGCGCTCCCAAAATGCCCGGCCCATTGAAATGAATGAGCAGCACTTCCAAAGCACCTGAAAAGCATTTTGGGAGAACAGCAACAAGGGCGTATTTAACCCCTTCTTTGGGGTTAAAAGCGCCCTGCTAGTGGCTGAAAAGGGCTGCTTAAACAGCGCTAAAGCCCAAATTTCCAATTCCCAGCTGGTCATTGGGTTCATTTTTTGGTCTAAGGATGCTTTGTTAAGAATCTTGTATATGCGTGAGATTACTCCTTTATCTCTGGAAGTGTGTTCACAAATTAGTTCAAATTGAGTGTTCTGAGCGTGGGACAATAGTGTACCTCTATTGAGATAAAAGTGTCATATTTGAAGATATAAATAATGATCAGATGGGTGTGGTCAGTTTTTAATAGGAAGGCCGGGGGGTTGGCAGGATCACCAGGGATTTCACATAAAGGAAGCAATACAAAGAGAACTGGAGACTTTCTCATACAAGTACATGGTACAGCAGTCACATATCAGGAATATGAAGTGTAGGGGTAACAAACATTTTAAGTGTTTATACCTTTAACGTAGATGACAAGTACATTTCCATTCTGTTATATATTAGAAAATGTTGTTGGGGTGTTGGATAGGATAGCTTTTACGGAACCTGTTACCAATACTAACGCTGGCCTCCTTCCAAAAAATGCTGGTTGCGTGACTGCCTCATTGAACCTTAGGCTTCAAAATTGCTGTTGCAGATCAGAAACCAAGGCTTCAGCTTCACTTTCCTGGTCTGCATGTTTTACTCAGATTAGGGACTCAGGAATAATTGAAGCTGGAGGCTTGGTAAGACAGCTAGCACTTTTCAGAATGGTCAGCAATAGTTTACTCTCTATAACTCCGAGGGCAGAATAGATCATGATGATTGATACCTGTGCTTATGCCACAACAAACTTTGTTTCCTTTGGTTAAGGGCATAAACGCAAGTGAATACATTTTTACAGTGTACGTCTAGGCATTACACCAAACCTCCACCCCCTTTCTGGGTCATGTCTCTGCATTTTGTTACTTTTACATTGTTTCTGTACCAAGAAACAACTTTTATTTAGTCCCTGTAACATCCTCACTAGGCTTGTACATTTCTTACAGGTGCAGTTCCTGGAAGCTCAGTTCCTACTGATGTAGATATGCCCCCAGAACTACATCTCCCAGGAGGAGGAGTCCCTTTTCTATCCACAGTGTGTGGGGAGGCTCTTGGAATTTACTTAAATCTACTCCCACCCCCATACTAAGCCTATTCTATCTACCCCATGAAAAGAAAGGATGGGTATACTTTCCTAGTCTGAGGGTGCTCCAGTCTGGTCACATGATTGTGTCCCCGTGCCAGTTTCAGTATAGAGGAGGAGGGCAGTGGTTAACTCATGGTAAGCCTATGGATGATGTCGTTACCCAGGCTCTGCAGGCATTGCCCACCATATCTCCTCTTCACTGCCAATGCTAGGGCCTGATCATGTGACTGATCTGGAGCACCCTCAGAATAGGTAAGTATACAGATCTTTCCCTTACAGTGTAGATAGAATAGGCTTACAATGGGAGTGGGAATAGATTTAAGTATAGTTAGCAGGGCCACTGATCAAGCAGTACTACCATCCCTCCTGTACCATTCCCAGGCACCATCAGTTCAAAAGAGGGGCCCAAGCACCTACTGAGCAGGAGCGATGGCTGTATTGCTTATTGCCAACTCTTGTAGTTCCCCCTGCAGCTCTGCCATCTTCTCCTCCTTTTTCTTCCTCAGGCTGAGCTGCAGGGGGATTAGTATCTGCGTCCCCAACCCCCTGCTGTCCGGGGCTCCCTGTGTGCCCCTTTGACTGCAGCATTGCCAGTTTCCCTCCTCTCCCTCCAGCAGCTGCTGAGGGCACACAGGGGGAGGTTTCAGGATGGACAGCAGGAGTGTGTGTTAAATATCTCCTATTTACTAGCCCTATCCTTTTCTGAATGAACACAGCGAGCAATTGGCACAGATCACTCACTGTGTCCATTCATCACTCATTCATCAAGTATAGCAAACCACTGATTCACTGTCCACCCCTGATATTTTACCAAAGGCCCCCAAACAAGGCTGTTAAAAAAAAGTAAAGAAAAAAGGAGGGGGGGGGGGGGGCTTGTCTGATAGGCTGTACGGGGCCCTTTTATTTCTAACAGCAGCCCTGATAGTTAGTGTTTGACTGACGTGTATTGCTGAGAAGGAACTGCTTGTGTATAAAGTGGGACATAGAGTTAAGGGCATAGTCAGAGTTCTGTAGTCCAGCAGGTAGTTGATATTGCATGTTGAGATTTCAATGCAGGAGAAGCACTGTTTTGTCAACCCAAAGTGTACATTGTTCTGTCAGATTAAGGGATACTTTTCAGTACCCTTTTCAAGAGATAAATGATCAAAATGAAACTGGGAAACCCACAGATCCAGGTTCTGTAGTGGACCTGTACAAAGGAACCTATTGATAGCTCACACACCAAGACTGGACAGTGGTGGATGGGTTCATCTGGCAGACTAGAATAGCCAATTCTGGCTAGTCCTTGCTAAATTACAATTTGAGTTAATGGATCTGCTCATCTCTAAATGTAAATACAATAGCACTTTGGCTTCTTGTAGCGAAAATATGCCATGTTGAATATCTAATCTCAATGTTATGTTTAATGTTACTTTGAACATCCTTTTTCATACTTGGTACCTTTTCTCTCTGCAGGTGTTGTGTGCTAATATATCAGGTGTTGGAAAAATTGGAAGTTTAAAACCAGGAGGATCCATATCCACACTTAAACATATATGGACAGAAAGTAGCAAGGACTTGTCTATAAGTCGACTCCTTTCACAGACTTTTCATGGCAAAGATAACCAAACCTCCTTGGATATGAGATATGACACTCCAGAACCGTACACGGAACAAGAGCTATGGGAATGGCTGAGGAACTCAACAGACCTGCAAGAACCACGTTCTAGGTCCAAAAGAAGGCCAATTGTGAAGACGGGCAAGTTCAAGAAAATGTTCGGATGGGGGGATTTCCATTCCAACATCAAAACAGTGAAGCTAAATTTGTTGATAACAGGGAAAATTGTAGATCATGGCAACGGAACCTTCAGCGTTTACTTCCGACACAATTCAACTGGTCAGGGGAATGTATCTGTCAGCTTGGTCCCACCAACCAAAATAGTGGAATTTGACCTGGCCCAGCAATCGGTGATCGACGCTAAAGATTCTAAATCCTTCAACTGTCGCATTGAGTATGAAAAGGTTGACAAGGCCACCAAGAACACTCTTTGCAACTACGATCCTTCAAAAACTTGCTATCAGGAACAGACCCAAAGCCATGTGTCTTGGTTATGCTCCAAACCCTTCAAAGTGATCTGTATTTATATTTCATTTTATAGTACAGATTATAAACTAGTACAAAAGGTGTGTCCTGATTATAACTACCACAGTGATACACCCTATTTCCCTTCTGGTTGACAATAATATGTATGCAAGACTTACCTCTAAGGAATTAATAAAAGTACCGGGCTGGATCCTCAACCCAAGAAAGTCCCATCAATTGCCTGGAATGTGTCTACAAATGATTTAACTCTACATTAAAAAAAAAAAATACTTTTATATTGGAAAATTTATCAGATGCAATTTACTATCCCCAAATCACTCCATATTTCATTTACTAGATGTAACCCACTGTGGATATAAAGCAAAATACATATTGTAAGTGGTCGCTTTTCAAGATCCTTGTTAAGAGAGATTTCATTGTCCAACCCATAACATTCAGTGACAAATCTACAAGGAACCAAAAGGATTAGCCATGCTTAAAGCTTTCTTAATACTTCATAGTATGGGGATGTTACTCTGTTATGCTATGCTCCAGTATACATGGCTCATACCTATCTCTGGAGATAATTTAGTGCAAAATAAAATATATTAGGAAAGTATACTGAGAAAAAACAGCTAAAGCGTGTGATAATCGTGGAAAGCTTACAAAGGTTATTATCAAGAACCCAACAAATGCAACTCTAACAAAAAAAAAAAAGGCACATTAATGATAGTGAATGATGGGTATTTGAGCCTGCTCCAGATAAAGATAGATAGCCGTTTAAAATTTTCATGCTGGAAGATATAAACACGAGACACTTAAAGGAATGCTCCAGCCAGCTGTAGACTCCAGTTTAGCTACTTTGATCACGGAAGCAAGACTTACGTCAAGACTTAGGTCTCCGTGGTTTAACAGTCAGAAATCTCTTCTTTAACGGTCTGTGATTGACTGTGTTGAACTGTTGAGAAGAGATTTTTGGCTATTGTACCATGCAGATGTTTGTTGCGGAATAGCTTTCATTCATTTCCAGAGACAGCTTAGCTGGATCTAAAAGAAGTATTTTGTTGTGAGGACAACCCCCACAAAACCCTTGACTTTCCAAAGATAGGTTAAATAAAGACTAGGTTCATTCAAAACAGAAATTTCTGTTTTGGTTGCACACTTTGTTCCCTGGTTTCTTTTATTTCATGAGGACTCTTATTGATACCTCCAAGAAAATGTGTGAAAAAAAAAACCGCACAGAGCATGATGGGGCAGACGGTTGGACCTAGAAACCTAGGTAACATCACAATGGGAGTTCTCATGATATAAAAGCAAAGAACTGAACATATCACACCTACTACTAGAACTGAAAAAATCAGCCTTTAGAGGACTGACCCTCTGTTTAAAGAAGCAAAGGTGGAAATCTTTATGAAAATTTATTGTATACTTCAATATCCTAGTCTACATTTGTATGAATGGTTTGTATTGTATATAGTTTAACCAGTGTTACTTGAGCAGCTTATTAATATAACTAGTAAATGTTTCTGCTTGTTATTGGTTCAATACAATCAAAGGACTACGAAGAGTTCATGTTAATTGAATTAGCTGTAAACTTCATGAATACAAAACAAAGGACATAATTATGTACAAAGCATTTATTCCGCTAAAGTATTGTTGAAAAGCTGAACATATACCACATTGAAGTCTGTATGCATTTAGATATTTTATTTCTGGAAAAAAAAATTGTATATAAAATAAAATTACATAAAGTTGAGTTTAAATATTTTTACGTGGTCGTTTAGTCTTTGGTCAAGATATGGGAAAGGAAAATAATCAAGATACTGGAGCAGACATAAGGAATTTTAAAGGGAATGTCTGAGCAAAACATACATTCATTCACGAGGTAGTGGTAAGGATTAACATCCTTAACATGACAGTTGGGTACGATTGTGCATTTTAGCCAGAAGGAGCAATCCACTCAACCGCCAAATGGACACGAGCTGGTGAAGGAGCCTTATAGACCTGTTCTGCTCTCCTGAAATTGGTAGGCTCCCTTTAATAATGTTAAATGATGATTCCCTAAAGTGAACTTGGGCTTTTATCCAGGGCTTATTTTTTTCTTGTTCTTTTATTTTTTTTAGACAAATGAATATGAAATATTTAATGTTGAAGTGTTACCTAAACCTTTAAAATTTGTATAGTGTAGGGAAGGATGAGAACCATAGTCTTTGACGCACCCTCTTTATTTGTCCTGTTGAACATTGCTACCTGGAATAAAAGGAGGGAATACTAAAAGTTTAGAATTTTCACCAGAGCAAGAATAATATGGAACCCTTCCAATCAGGACAACTGTCCAGTCTTTGACACATCCTCTCTATTTGTCCTGTTGACCCTTGTCACCTGGAATGAAAAGAGGTTGAGGAGCAAATGGACACGAGCTGGTGTAGGAGCCTTATAGACCAATTCTGCTCTCCTCTATTTGGTAGGCTCCCTTTAATAATGTTAAATGATGATTCTCTAAAGTGAACCTGGACTTATATTCAGTACTCATTTTTTTTTTTTTTTTTTAAGTCAAATGAATATGAAATATTTCATGTTGAAATGTTATCTAAACCTTTGACTTTTGTATAGTGTAGGGAAGGATAAGAACCATAGTCTTTGACGCACCCTCTTTATTTGTCCTGTTGAACATTGCTACCTGGAATAAAAGGAGGGAATACTAAAAGTTTTGAATTTTCATCAGAGCAAGAATAATATGGAACCCTTCCAATCAGGACAACTGTCTAAGCCCTTGTACACACGGTCGGACATTCCGAGAACAAAATCCGTCGGATTTTGTCTGACGGATTTTGGCCGAAACTGGTGTTGCATACACACGGTCAGACAAAGTTGCCGGAAAATCCAATAGTTCGGAACGTGATGACGTTATTTAGTTACGACGGGACTACGTTCAGGCTAGTAGCCAATAGCTTTGGTCTAAGAATGTGATCTGGGCATGTGTGGCACATTGCCCGATCGGAATTCTCTTCAAACGATCGAACAAAGTCTGATCGGATCATGTTGTCGGAAAATTTTTATATCCACCTCTCAAACTTTGTTGGTCGGACATTGCGATGGAAAAAGTCAGATAAAGCCCACACACGGTCGGATTAGCCGACAACACGGTCCGATCGGACATTTTCCGTCGGAATGCCCGACCGTGTGTACAAGGGCTAAGGCAGTAGTTCTCAACTCCTGTCCTCAGGGCCCACTAACAGGCCATGTTTGCAAGATAACAGAAATACATCACAGGTGATATCATTTGCTGCTCAGTGATTGGAGTATTTTAGTCAGACCAGATTTTAATACTTAAAATCTGGCCTGTTAGTGGGTCCTGAGGACAGGAGTTTAGAACCACTGGTCTAAGGGGAGGTCTACCTCTTTGTCTATAGGATAGGAGGTCAAGAGAAATCTGTCGAATGGGGACAAAGATGATCCCGGTAGAGGTTTTAACAGTGCAAAACTATGGGAAATTGAAATCATATTATCACATTTTTACACACTAAGTTACATCACAATGATAACACAGGCCAGCACACGTTTTGGTGCCTTGACATGTTCCTGGGTATATTTGACCTGCTGATTCCAAAAAATGGCACCAATTTTTCCCTATCAGCTCTAGTTTTTGAGATGCAGCATAAATGCTATGTACAGTAAAACCTTGGATTGTGAGCATAATTCGTTCCAGAAACATTTTTGTAATCCAAAGCACTTGTACTGTATATCAAACGAATTTCCCCATAAGGAATAATGGAAACGCAGATGAGTCATTCCACAACCATTTATTCATAAGTTCTTCAGTTTATAGTCCATATAAATGTTTAACCATAAAATGTCCATGCACACATAGCAGCCTCTACATGGGGAATAGAAGCAAAATCCAGCAGGAGCTACAGAGTATAAAAGAGAAGAGAGGCGCCTCTAAGTGTAGCAATATTATTACATTTAATGAAGGTACAGCATTTAGCAACTTACATGGTTGATGATTAAAAGAGGCACATCTAAGTATGCAGGCATCGGGGGTAGAGCTGTCCACATAGACCATTCCCCACACCGCCGGCTCTCACCGCTGTCAGTCTGCAATCGTGTCTGGGAAGACTACCCTGCAGTAGAGCGATGTGAAAGCAAGGCTTGAACCGCTCATGGAGGGCAGCGTGGAAGGGATGATGTTGATGGTGGTGCGGGGGATGGTATATGTGGACAGCTTTACACCAGATGCCTGCATACTTAGATGTGCCTGTTTAAATCATCAACCATGTGAGTTGCTAAAATGTTGTAAAAAATGAATAAATATAATTTTCTTACAATAACCCACCACAGTATGAAAGACCTTTCTCTTTGTTTTGCTCACAATTATTACAGAATGAAAATAAATCTTTTCCATCAGGGTTTCTAAGTCTTTCCCATTCTATTCAAACTAAAAAAAAAAAAAAATGACTTTCTTCCATCCACAAAATCCCAACATAAAAAATAGATCTATGGTCGGTCACACTTAACTTTATTCCTTCTAAAATACATTCCTCTTTTTTTCATGTAGAGAATAAGTGTTCTTTGATTGTTGGCTGACCCCAAAACATGTCCCCAATGTCATCTGTGAAATCAACACTTGACAACCTCATCCTTAAATAATTTGAAAAGTGTTAAAGTTCTATTATCAGACTATAAAATCTGCAAAGTACCATCATAAAGCACACAGCAGCTTTTATCCACCATGCATGCCTGTTAAAGCAAGATGGTTTTGCTATGCATATAAAAATAATAATGCAGCGCTATACATGAATAAATAACAATATGTATACATTTTTCTTTATAAAGAGTAAAGAAGGTGCATGAAATATGGTATCATAAATTGATAATGTGAATAAATCACAGAATTGAATAAAGTGTCCTAAAGTGTGAAATATAAAATCCAGGTGCAGATGATCAGAAATGTCAAAATATCACCCACAGTGTCTTGGCTCCACCAAATATACGAAGTGCAGACTCACCAGAGCCAATTGCTCTCCAAATTATAGGACAGCAAAAACACATACATTAATTGCTGATCCTCCTCTTAGCCCTTGTACACACGGTCGGACATTCCGATGGACAATGTCCGATAGGACCGTGTTGTCGGATAATCCGACAGTGTGTGGTCTCCATCGGACTGTTTCCGTCGGAGTATCCGACGGACCAAGTTTTCCAGCTGGGGTATAAAATTTTCCGACAGCATGATCCGATCGGACTTTGTCCGATTGTGTGTAGAGAATTCCGATCGGACAAAGTGCCACACATGCTCAGATCAAATTCTTAAACCAAAGCTATTGGCTACTAGCCTGAACGTAGTCCCGTCCTAACGAAATAACGTCATCACGTTAAGTACGATCGGATTTTCTGACAACTTTGTCCGACTGTGTGTATGCAACAGTTTCGGACAAAATCCGTCGGACAAAATCCGACGGATTTGGTTGTCGGAATGTCCGACCGTGTGTATGGGGGCTTAGGGATAGCATGTGGTAATCAATGGATATAACTATTGTGTTGCGTTGTCATGTATATGTGATACAATGCCTTATCTATGATTAGACAAACAAAAGTCCATCTTGTATAAACATATATAAAATGTAAAGTCCTGAAACCAATTGCAGATCCACAAAGTGAAATTGAAAAGAGTGTCCTTCCAATTTTGATTGGTGCAAACACCCAGTGCTCCCCACAGGATGGATAGGGCAAATATATCTGCTGACCAGATCTTAAGTCCTTCCAAGGTCTATATGAGCATCAATGAGCAATAACCCCTCACTTTGAGTATACACCGCCTCATCTGTTCAGCCCCTTTGGACTCCAATGATAAAACTCCCCACAGCAATTATCCTTTAGGGCAGGGGTAGGCAACCTCTGCCCTCCAGCTGTGGTGACACTACAAGTACCATGAGACATTGCAAGACCCTGACAATCACATATATGACTCTTATGCCCCGTACACACGATCAGATTTAACGACAACAAATGTTGGATGTGAGCTTGTTGGCCGAAAGTCCGAATGTCTGTATGCTCCATCGAATATTTGTTGTCGGACTTTCCGCCAACAAATTTGGGCTAGCATGTTCTCAAATTTTCTGGCAACACATTTTTGTTGTCAGACTTTCCGATCATGTGTACACAATTCGGTCGCACAAAAGTCCACGCATGCTCAGAATCAATTACCAGCTGAAAGTGTTCGGTCTTGTAAGACTAGCGTTCATAATGGAAATATCAGGTACGTCTTGTACATCACTACGTTCCTAATTGTTGGCCAACATTTGTGTGACCGTGTGCATGCAAGACAAGTTGGAGCCAACAACCTTCGAACAAGAATCCACGGTGTTGTTGTCGGAAAGTCTGATCGTGTGTACAGGGCTTTAGAGGCAGAGACATGATGGGATTTATAGTTTCACCAGAGCGCCGAGGTTGTCTACTCCTGCTTTAGGGAACTCCAAAGCCCGATTACACGGTAAACCATATGGAAGAGGAAAACCAACTCATTGGGAACATTCATTAAAAGCACACAAGAGTTTATTTGAAGTTTCTACTTACAGCGAAGATGTTTAAATAGGCTTATTGGAAACAAATGTTCACCCAAAAGAGTGCCACTGCTGTTCCGTGCGTAGCCTGATGTACGTTTCGTCCAATGGGACTTCTTCTGTCAGTAATCAATGGATATGGCTGATCTTCCAATCCTTATAAGAGGGCCATCAGAGGAACTCTGTGCCGGAAGTGGTGTTGGAAGGGATTAAATGATCAGAGCTGGTAAAGCTACTGAAAGGTCCACTTTGATGGTCTGTTCACACCAGAACGTGATGTGGGAAAATAATGTTTCTGCCACTGCATGGCAATATGCTGCCCTTTCTAGATGCATGCGGATGCCATTAATTACTAATGGAACCGCAAACACATCTAGCAAATGTGGTGCGTTTGCTGCCACCAAACTGCATGGTACTGCAGTACCATGCAGTTTGGTGTGGTGCAATTTTTTAAAGTAGTATCTGCCTTATTTTTCATGTTCCTGTGTGTTTGCCAGACCACTGCCAATGAATGTGCTGTTAAAAATGGAACAAACAAAAAAGTGCATGTTCCGTTGCGATTAGCCCCTGAGGCCTGAAAACTCAAACTCCTTCATAAGCCCAACCATGACTCATTCTGCAGAAGCTGCCAGTTAACACATTGTAAACACATCCCATTATAGGAGTCTTTGCACATCATGTCTAAATACTAATACTATACCCTTATTACCGGCATCAAAGGATATTACCTTCAATGCAGTTTCTGTTCTCCTACACAAGACCTGAGCAGTGTAATCATCTAGATCATGAGTATTGGATTGGAGGTCTGACCAGCAAAATTTTCTTCCTCCAGAGGTCCGAACCAAATTGTTTTCAGCCCTCTCTTTCTACATGACAATCCTTTAATTTATTTTTATTATACAGGATTTATAATTGAGTGTCCTCTGTTCAACCCACACATCACAGCCCCTCAATTCACATCAGTTTCCCTTTCACAATAGTGTTCTTAGGCCCCCTGCATTTCAACCCCCCCTTCCCCCCTTTACAATAGTGTACTGAACCCACTTCACATAACACACCCCTTTTATTCACAGCAGTCCTCAATCCCCCTTCAAATAATCACCCCCACTGCACAGTACTATCCACTGTTGATTTTTTACATCACCCCCCAAGAGAACTGTGCCTCCTTTATATCACCTCCCCCTCACAGTACTGTTCTTTGCCCCTTCACATCACCATCCAGCAGAACTGTGCCCCCTTCACACTCCCCCACAACACTGCTCCCCTTTACATCCCGCCACCGCACTGCCCCCCTTTACATCTCCCCCCCACAACATCACAAACCCCCCCACAATAGTAAGCTCTGCCCTCCTCACATTCACACCACCCCCACAGCTGTGTCCTTCTTTACATCACCCTCCACATCACACCTCCCCCTCACAGCACTGCCCCTGTTTACATTTTACTGCCCCCCCCACAGCACTGTCCCCATTGACATAATTCCCCCCGCACACAGCTAGAGTAGTGTCCTCTGCCCCCCTTCACTCTCCTAACTTAGACAGAGTAGAGAGCAGGAGGCACAGCATTTCTGGACTGAGTGTGGGAGGCTTAGTACAGTATTGAATGCAGTGGTGGAGGAGCAGGAGGCAAAACATTTGTGGACCAAGTGTGGGATGCACAGCATTGAATGAAGTGCAGGAGCGGGAGCTGCCGCGGTTAACTTTTTGAGTTAACCAGCAGGTGATTGGCTGCAAGGCGGTCCTAGAAGCCAATCACCTGCTAGTTAACTTGAAAAGTTAATCCAGGTGTTCTGCTGAGAAGTGTCCCCCCATCGGATAGTGTCCTCCCCATACTGCGCAGGAGCAGCGCTTACACAGTACGGAAGACAAGGAGACGCCGAAAGTCTCCAAAGATGAACGGTGCCTGCGCAGTTAATAGTACCTTCTGCCCTGAGGCCAGGTTCAAGCCCCACCATCTAAGTGGACATAGAAGATGCAAAACAGCACTTAGTAACAGGGCCCCTCGTGGGCTCACTTCGCTCGCCACGCTTTGGGCACGGCCTCGCTGAGCTCACCAAGTTTTTATTCTAACTCTAGGTCCACTTGGATGGCAGGGCTTGAACCTGGACTCAGGGCAGAATGTACTATGAAGTGTGCAGGCGCCGTTCATCTTCAGAGACTTTCAGCATCCCTATTGTCTTCTGTACTGCGCAAGCGCAGTAAAGGGCAGACACTATCCGACAGGGGACAGTATTCAACAAGACACCGGCAGCTCCTGCTCCTGCATGCCATTCAATGCTATGCGTCCCACACTCGGTCCAGAAATGCTCTGCCTCCCGCTCTGTCTAAGGTAGGAGAGTGAAGGGGTGCAGAGACCACTACTCTGGCTGTGTGCAAGGTGGAAAGGTGGGCAGGGGGGCAGTGACAGAGACTGGCATGACCGCAGGTCTCGATGGAACAGCAGCTCGGTGTGCAATCCGGACCGTGACCCACCAGTTAGTGATGCCTGATCTAGATTAATGCAGTGGGAAATACTGATATCCAGCAATTATTTTAGTATGTTTCTAAAGGTCTTAGTAAAAAAAATGTTGCAGCCTTTTGTGCCACTGCTTCCTATGTCCTCACTTTCAAGAAAGTTCTTGATGATTACTCTGCTACCACAATAGTAAAAAAGTAATAGTTCCAGTTTATGCTTTGTTGCAAGCCCTAACAGGACACACCAAAGCTCAATGGGAAAATAATGGTATCTCTCAGCACGGGAGGGTGGGCAGCACTTCCAACCACGTTTCTTGAAAAGACCCAGAATTCCCTGGAACAATACTTTTACCGAGCTCAGGCTCAGCCCATCCCCCTTAACAACAATCCTTGGTGACCACAAATCCACCTTGTCCTGCACCTGTCCATGCCTCCATTAGTCAAGGCTCTCTTTCCCTTTATTCTACAGCATATTAGCAGAGATTGGCTGGAAAAAAATTATTTGAAACTAAAAGAAATCTCTAAATTCATAAAATGTCCTGCTTCTGCTCACAATTATACATTCACTGTGCTAGAAACACTAGAAAGAGCTCCTACATAATTATTATTTTATATGCAATGTTTAATACAAAGTGCAGACCAGGCATCTGACACACCTGAAAGTGCTCAGGACACAAAAGTCTTTATATCAAGCTTCTCTTTTCAACACAGCAGAGTTTAGCAACATGGGCCATGGGAGAGGTAAGTATTATTTATTGTTGGTGATAAATCATAGGGTTGATGTAATTTCTGATAGCCTAAAAACAGAAAGTGTATTGAGGCTCATGTTGTTAGGACCCAGGTCTGAACCTACAACTTCTGCTGTGTCTGGTGATGTCTATTGCTGAGCCACCTGAGATGCTGGACAGCACTCTGTCTGATCCTTTGGACAAATCTGCCTTGTGTTTTGTTTGTCTTGAACCTTGAACCCTTTGCTCCTGCCATGAATATTAAATCTATTAAAGCCATGCTGTTGCACTTCCAGTTTGCTAGATGAATGTGCTCTCTCCAGGCAATATCTTGCTCTTGTCACTACTGCTGCTGTCCCTTTCTCCTCTACCACTTGTTACCAATCTTTGGCTTGTTCCTTGACTACGCTTCTGCTTAATCTCAACCTACAACTACGTGTTACTGACCTTTGGCTTGTTTACTGACTACGCCTCTCCTTGAGCCCAACCTCTTATATCTGCTACAATCTTTCACACCTCCTGGTGGGGCGATTCTGAGAACTGCGACCTGGCACTAACATGCAGTAAAACCCATCTCCACTACCAGGAGCTCTGGTGAACACCAGTTAGTGTTTAGACTCCACACCTCAAGTGAGCATGTGTCATCCACCAGGGTGACCTGCTGCTGCACTCATCCACCTTGTCAGTGGGGCATCTTTACTGTTATAGCTACTGGCCTCCGAGCTTGATCCTGTACTGTGACAGCGTTTTTTGTAAAAATGAAAACAGGGTACCAAAATATACTTGAAAACATGTGGAACTCCATCCCAAAATTTTGACTGCTAGCGGGAGACTCCAGTGGATGAAATTGCAGGCCAAGTAGTAGCAAGGAGATAGCACAGAAGGGGTAGTATGGGTAATAAGGAGACTCTGGAAAAGGTGAGCTTAGTTGCTATAGTGTGAAACAGGAGTGCACAGCTGACAGTAGATTTTTGTCCAAAAGACTAAGTTCTCTGTAAGTTTACACCAGAACGTTGTGTTTGCAATCTGAGTAGCTTTAACCCTTATAAGCTCAATTGTGTCCTACCCACTTTGAAGTTAGATCTGGCTTCAACCAACTAGGTAGCTGTAAAAAAAATTAGCCTGCTCCTCAGAGTAATGTGACCTTACTGCCTGTGTAGAGGTGAATGACAAGCTATGCTTCTCAGAAGCTTTAGATCTACCAATATTTAAATAAAGTTTCTCCTAAGGTTCTTTTAAAAGGTGCTTCACCTTTACCTAGGTCTTCTACCTCTCCATTCCTCCATTAGAACCTTTGGAAACATCCTGTGGTTGCAGGTATGGTGGAGCATTTGACCTCACAGGATGCAGTGTTCGAGTCTTAACAAACCATGGCAGGTTCAAGTCATGTGGGTCGACAGTTGAGGCCCACAGCTCCAATGGAGAAGTAGAGCAGTGGGTTACATTACAAAGGTGAGTATTAGTGGTTGACTCCTTTATACTGTATTTTGGTGCACTTCAACAAAAGAATCAACTATTTCTTTTTAACAAGTAGTAAACGGCCAGTACTATATTGTGAGGCCCCAATTTTTTTTTCAAAGCCTTATTTTGAGTTTAAAAAACTTTACCAAAACAGTATGATCCCTTAGAATTGACATCATTGGTCTAAATCAGGGGTCTCCAAACTTTTTTTTAGCAAAGGGCCAGTTTATTGTTCTTCAGACTTTAGGGGGGCTAGACTGTGGCCAGGGGGAGTGGAAATTTCCCTGGCATCAGTGGGAATAAATATTCCCACATTTGGTATTAGGAGTAAGAATAGTGCCCGATCGCTGGTATCATTGGGATGAATAGTGCCCCATGGTTGGTGTCAGTGGGAGAAATGATGCCCCAATGTTGCTGTCAGTTGGCAGAAGAGTGTCTCATATCAGTGGGAGAAATATTGCCTCAAGGGCTGGATAAAGGCAAGCAAAGGGTGACCTCTGTCCCTGGGGCTGCAGTTTGGAGACCACTGGTCTAAATCACCCCAGAGATTCCAAATGCAAGATACCTCTTGCGCACCTTTGGATTTGGACCTTTGCTATAGCCATTAAAAAGCCAGTATTTTCTCAGATCTCTGACTACATTCTCCATAGCACACGATAAATGGAAATTTGAAATGCTAAACAGAATCCTTCTTGCTATTATCACATTAGGTGAGTGGATTTGAGCTCTCAAGCTCAAAGATCCTGAATCTTAGAGAGGTCTGAGAAACCACCTAGTTACTTAAACTACTATCATCTAGCCATCAAAAAATGCCAATATCAGTTTTTTAAAGATTGATAGTTTAAAGTATACCTAAAGGCAATTTTTTTTGGGGAGTTTTGGATAGAGTGGAGAGGGATTAGAACATCTGTCTGCTTTTATTGCTGTCTGTGCCCTCATTATGGAGATCACCCTTTCTATTTGTCCTGTTTACCATAATCATTGAAAGTTAAAGTAAAAGAAAACCCCACATTTTGGGTTGTACCCAGAAAAGTAATAGAGGGGAAAAGCTTCTAGTTCTGGTGATCTGGGGGTCCACAGGGAATTCCCTTAATTTGCAGGGATTTCCTCTCACTTCCTATTTGGCTTTGGGACAGGAAGTGAAGGGAAATCTCCCCAATGGGACACAGATGGCGAAAAAAAAAAAATCTGACAGTGGTTATAAACCTCTCTTGCTCTAGCCAAAACGAAAAAAAAAAAGTTTTGCCTATAGTTCTACTTTAACTTCTCCTTGCTGACCCTCTGAGAAAAAAAAAAAAAAAAAAAAAAATTCTATAAGGATGTATTCTTCTGCTGTGTGATTTTCCGGGTTGTTAAGTATGACATTCCAACATGCAGATTTTCAGGAGGTCAACTAATTTAATAAAAAAAAATCAGAATTAATTTTCTTACACACCTGCAAGTCTGTGAATTCCTCAATAGCGTTCCGTTTAGTTCACGAAAACCTTTAGCTTCCAAACTGGCCAATCTCAAATTGCAATCAATGAACTTTAGTAATGTCTTACAACGTAAAGGTCAAAGGAGATACTGGCTTGTAGTTTATCAATAGACATCAGTGCCTGTTGTTTGATGTAATTAAAATATAGTCCCAGCACAACAGGGCATTACCAGGTGATTAATACAAGATGTGGAGCTAAGGGCCTTGAACAAGCCAGGGCATTAATCACTTGTAATAAGCCATCCTTTGGGGAATATTATTGCAGACTAGAATTTTATTTTAAAGGCTTTGTTTTGCATACAGTATGCCTACGGATACAGCTGTTTTCGAAGACAAAGATCATTTCTTGTACAGTGTATTATCCAATTATTTTTATAGATAGTAGGAATGCCCCACCCCCCCTTTTTTTTTAAATATATATTTTTACCATTAAATCAGAGTTATATTGTCTTTTTTAGATTTTTTAAATTTAATTTCATACTGACATTTTACTTTCAAAATGTTTTATTGATTATCAGAGATACAGAAAATACAAAAACAAAAGCATAAAGGTACAAATAATATATGAGAAGAGGCGATCCGTCTCGTATTGTGCTACTGTTACACAGTAAAATCTCAATTGGGTAAGATTATGGACCAGACATAGTCATACTGACATTTTTATACATTATTTTTACAAATAAACAATAAAATGTCAGAGGATTCCACCCCATTATGCGTTTTCTAAAAAATAGTTACCTATGTTAAGGGTGGTTCTGTTCTGCTCAAAACCTCAGAAACAGCTGTCCATTTTCGCATTTCAAACATGTGAAAACAAATTGGGAGCTCCACCTTCTGGTTGAATAGAAAGCCACCACTTGACCTCTGGATCCTTGCCTTCTGTACCAACAGAATGGCAATCTGCCTTGTTTACATAGACAGACTGCGTTTCTGTCAGTGTCCTGAATGATCAGCAGGTGCCGGCGGACATCGGGACTGCATGACCCATCAATCAGCTCTCGCTGTGTAAAATCCAGTGGGAGTGAGCCGCTGGCGGCGCCCACTCGTGCCTGATATCTGGAATTGCAGGATCACACACACACATATATAGATATATATACATACCTCCCAAGATTTTGAAATGGAAATGAGGGACACCTACCAGCAAGCGTATGTAGTCATAGGATACGCCCCCTGCCACACCCCCTTAACTGCTTGCCAATCGCCGCCTGTATATATACGTTGGCTGAATGGCACGGCTGGGCAAAGTAATGTATATCCGTATGTTACTTTGAATTTCCCGCCATGCGCACGTGCACCTGCTGCAAGCTCCGTGACCGTGCGTGTGGGACCCGTGGACTCCATGTCCACGGGGATACCCGCGATCGTGTCACAGAGCTGAAGAACGGGGAGTGCCGATGTAAACACAGCATCTCCCTATTCTGCCTAGTGACAGGACACTGATCACCTGCTTCCTGTCATCCGAAGCAGGGATCAGTGCCATTACTAGTAAAAAAAAAATATTAATAAAAATGCCATAAATCTATCCCCTATTTTGTAGACGCTATAACACGCTTATTGCGATATTTTTTTTTTTTTACCAAAAATATGTAGAAGAATACATAGGAATACATGAGGAAAAAAATTTTTTTTTTATCTATTTTTTGGGGATATTTATTATAGCAAAAAGTTAAAAATAATGCGTTTTTGTTTCAAAATTGTCGCTCTTTTTTTGTTTATAGCGCAAAAAATAAACACCGCAGAGGTGATCAAATACCACCCAAAGAAAGCTCTATTTGTGGGGAAAAAAGTCGTTGTACCCAAATTTTGTTTGGGTACAACATCGCATGACCGCACAATTGTCAGTTAAAGTGATGCAGTGCCGAATCACAAAAAGTGCCCTGGTCAGGAAGGGGGTAAATCCTTCCGGGGCTGAAGTGGTTAAAGGAGAATTAACCCAAAAAAAAGGTTAATCAAATCCACAAGAGCTTTTTACTGGCTTTAAAAATGTACAAATGCAGCAATTTAGAAATCAGATGAAAGGTTCAGCACTGGGAAACACTCTTTGAAAGATAAAAAGTGAATTTTATATACAACTATATGGATCAGACCAAAATTTAGCAAAAAGGTAATTTTTCTCCTTCATTGATATGCGCTAATGAGGCTGCACTGATGGGCGCTGATAGGCACTGATAAGGCGGTACTGATGGTCATTGATAAGTGGCACTGATGGGCACTGATGAACCTGGTGGGCACTGATGGGCCCTGATATGTGGCACTGATGGGCATTGATAGGTGGCACTGATGGGCACTTATGAGATGGCACTGGTGGGCACTGACCAGGATGCACCAATGAGCCTACACTGATAGGTGGCACTGATGGGCACTGATAGGTAGAACTGATGGGCACTAATAGGCACTGGTAGGTGGCACTGATAGGCAGCACTGATAGGTGGCACGGATTGGCAGCACTGATGGGCACTGATAAGTGGCACTGATGGGTATTATAGGTGGCATTAGTGGGCACGGGTAGATGGCACTGGTGGGCACTGCTTATCAGCAGTGGGTGTGGAGTGTGCAGGATCTATGTCCCGTCTCCGCTGTTAGCGTGAGGGAAAAAAAGGCGATTACCGGCTTCTGTTGACATCACGTGATCTGTGGTCATTGGTGTGGTAAGGGGCCGGGATCAGATACTCCGATCTGTGATCAGCCAAGTGTCATGGAGAGTCAGCAGGGGGTGTGCAGGCAGCACATGCATGGAGGACATACATGGACCACGTTGTAGCTGTCTTTCGGCTATGGGGCGGGTGAGAAGAGGTTAAAGCTGCACATGAAGTGACACACCTGTACTACGTACTGCATCTAAACAACGATGGGCGCTATATTACATTTTCTTCCCTGACAGATTTTGTTAGTTGTTTCCCACATATGCTGAAATTTAACAGCTGGCTGGGGAGCTGTCATTTGCAGCAAAAGAGGATTCTTCTGTCGGTGGGTCATTAGGGCATCGCTCATCGTCATTGACTCTGGATCTGCATTGCTGGATGATGTGATCGACACTGGACAACTTTATTTATTTCTTTTTTATTAAGGTCTTATTATTAGACATTTTTATTTCTGAAACCTTTATTCATTCACATGAAGGGGGTGCAGTGCAATACAGGCCGGTACACTGCGATAAAATTCAGCATGTCTGCATTCTAACGCAGCACACAGCAGCACAGCACTAGGCTGACCTGCAGTGTGAATGGGACACATCAAAAACAATTGTCCCTAGGGTGACAGATGTTTTCCCATGCAGTTAAACATCTGTCACTGCATTTAATGTGAATTGGTTCTATAACGTTATATTACATAGACTACCTGTATTGCCCATTTCCTTGCACTCTGCATCATTGCCACCCCCACCCCCCTTATGCCTGCACTCTGCACCCCCTGCACTCCCCTTTTACACCTTTCTCTACATCCCCTGCACCCTAAATCTCCTGGCACTCTGCTACCCCTGCTTCTCCCTATTACACCACATTCTGCACCTCCTGCAGCCTCCGTTTCCCTGCACTCTGCACCCCCTGCATCTTGCATTTTCCCAGCACTCTTCACTCTAATTTCCGTGCACTCTGCATCCCCTGCACCCTTTATTTTCCTGCACTCTGCACCCGCTGCATCCTCTATTTCCCTGCACTATGCACCTCCTGCATCCTCTATTTCCCTGCACTCTGCACCCCCTGCATCCTCCATTTCCCCGTATATGCAACCCCTGCATCCTCCATTTCCCTGTACTCTGCACCCCCTGCATCTTGCATTTTCCTGCACTCTGCATCCCCTGCACCCTCCATTTCCCTGCACTCTGCACCCCCTGCATCCTAATTTCCCTGTACTCTGAACCCCCTGCATCCTCATTTCCCTGCACTCTGCACCCCCTGCACCCTTTATTTTCCTGCACTCTGCACCCGCTGCATCCTCCATTTCCCTGCACACTGCATTCCCTGAATCCTCCATTTCCCTGCACTCTGCGCCCCCTACATCCTCTATTTCCCTGCACTCTTCCCCCTCCATTTCCTCTCACTCTGCACCCCCTGCACCCTCCATTTCCTTGCAATCTGTACTCTCCCTTTCCCTGCACTCTGCAGCCTCCATTTCCCCACACTCTGCACCCCCGAATCCTCTTTTTCCCTGCACTCTACATGCCCTGCATCCTCCTGACACACCGCGTTTAGCACTTTTCCCATCTCTGGGATTTAGAGTGAATCTTCACCTGGAGGAGTATGTATGTGAGCACAGTGGTGTTCTCAAATGGTCTGAAGGAACAGATAAAAGGCCTAAGCCTGACACCAGAGCACTGCAGTGATGCTGCAAGAAGACAGGAGGACTAATACCAGTTTGTTTTTGTGTTTTGAATTAATGTTGGAAACCCCTGCATGGCAAATCTTGGTGTAAAGGACAAGCAAACCCCGAGCTGCAGATCTGGTGAGTGGACTGTGTCCTTGATGCTCAACCCTCAGTGCTAATCTTCAGAAGTGGGCAAAAGTGGAGTCTCTCTCATCCTAGATGGAAAAAAAGGGGGTTCTGCTGTAATGAACTGTTGGCCCTATGCTACATGGGGCCACTGAAAAGCACATAAGCACATTGTGTGTGCAAGGATGGAGAGTCAACAGTGGAGAAATCAGTCATTTCACCACTGTAAGGTGGTCATTCTTTCCAATGACCACCAATGTAAGGGGTATCCTTCCCCATTCCCCTGATGTATCCTTCAGCATTCCCTTGATGAATGAAATTTCACAAGACTTGAAAATTATTTCCCCTCGGGGTAAAAAGGTCGATGAAAGTTGATATAGTGTACAGAAAAGGGCAACACAGGCAATTGCATAGGGACCCAGAATGCACACCATGCCTATGTACATGCAGGCCTGTACCTACAAATATGAAATCTGCGGCCATAATATGGCCTAAGCATGGTATAATGGCGAGACCAAAAAAAACGCCCCCTCTGACAACACGGGGAAAGCCATAGGGAAGTCACCATGCGTCAGAGGGGGCAGGGTCACGGGTGGCTCCGCCCTCCGTTATATAAGAGGTGTCAGAAGAACCGAAGCGTCACACGGCGGAAGAATACCATTGAGGCGGATCGTGCGGATGGAGCGGAGAAGAAGCCGGAGCAAGATGCTGGACGAGAAGAGCGGAGGAAGAAGAAAATGAAAAGGAAAATGGAGAAGAAGAAGATGGAGGAAGAAGAAGAACATCGAAGGAAGACCAGAAGTAAGAAGATGGAAGAAGAAGTGGAAAGAAGAAGATATTAAGCTCTTGAGATCCGCGCTATAGCCGAATGACGGCTACAGCGCGGACCTGCTTTGCCGGGACGACGTCTATTGACGTCGTCCCGTGCACGAGCGGCCTGCGCGCCCCCTGAGGGGCGCACGCGGCGCGCTCTGTGATCGGTGAGTCTATGAGAATGCCTGATCGCGGATCCGAGCAAGGGGTCGATCCCGACCCCTTACCACGTGATCAGCTGTCAGCCAATGACAGCTGATCATGTGATACAACGGAGCCGGTAATCGGCTATTTTTCCTCCTCGCGCTGACAGCGCTAGGAGAGAAAAAAAAAGCCGATCACCGGCGGCCGTGATCGGGACATCAGTCCCGATCATGGCCAGCGTATAAGTGCCCACCTGCCTCCTGCCAGTAACCCCCAGATGATTAAAAAAGTGCCACACAGCAGTGCCACCCATCAGTGCCCATAGTTCCACCCAGCAGTGCCATACATCAGTGCCCACAGTGCCATACATCAGTGCCCACAGTGCCACCTATCAGTGCCCACAATCTGCTTCAAAAACATTGCTGCACCTCAGTGCCATATATCCGTGCCCATCAGTGTCATCTACCAGTGTCCATCAGTGCCGACCATCCGTGCCCAGTAGTGCCACCTATCAGAGCCACCTATCAGTGCCCATCAGTCCCATCTATCAGTGGTACCCATCAGTGCCCCTTAGTGCCACCCATCCGTGCCACCCATCAGTGCCGCCTTATCTGTGCCCATCAGTACTGTCTTATCTGTGCCTATCGGTGCCACCTTATCTGTGCCTTTTAGTGTCGCCTTAACTGTGCCTATCAGTGCCCACCGGTGCCGCCTATCAGTGCCCACCAGTGCCGCCTATCAGTGCCCACCAGTGCCACCTCATCAGTGCATTTCAATGAAGGAGAAAAATTACCTGTTTGCAAAATTTTATAACAAACTATTAAACATGATTTTTTTTTTTGCATCTTTTTTCGTTTGTTTAGCAAAAAATAAAACTCCCAGCTGTAATTAAATACCACCAAAAGAAAGCTCTATTTGTGGGAAAAAAATGATAAAAATTTCATTTGGGTACAGTGTTGTATGCCCGCGCAATTGTCATTCAAACTGCATCAGCGCTGAAAGCTGAAAATTGGTCTGGGCAGGAGGGGGGTTTAAGTGCCCAGTAAGCAAGTGGTTAACAAAGGACTTGTCAAAAACCGTCTCTTGTGTTTTTTAACCATTTTGACACTTTTTCTGTGAAATGGTAGGGGTACATTTGTACAACTTTACCAATTCACACGGGGGGGGGGGGGCGGGATCTGGGGTTCCCCTTGTTAAAGGGGGCTTCCAGATCCGATAAGCCCCCTGCCCAGAGACCCCCACAACCACCAGGCAAGGGTTGTGGGGAGGAAGCCCTTCTCCCCATCAACATGGGGCCAAGGTGCTTTGGGGGGTGCCGCTACCCCAAAGCACCATCCCAATGTTGAGGGCATGTGGCCTGGTACGGTTCGGGGGGCACTCTCTCGTCCCCCCCTCTTTTCCTGCAGCCTGCCAGGTTGCGTGCTCGGATAAGGGTCTGGTATGGTTTTTTGGGGGGACCTCACAGCATTTTTTTTTTTTAAATTGGCACGGGGTTCCCCTTAAAATCCATACCAGACCTGAAGGTATGGATTTTGAGGGAGACCACCACACCATTTTTTTTTTACATTTTGGCACTGGGTTCCACTTAATATCCATACCAGTCCTGAAGGGCCTGGTATGGAATTTAGGGAGACCCCCACACATTTTTTTTTTTTCATTTTGGTTCGGAGTTCCCCTGTGGGGGAATCCCATGCCGTTTTTATCATTGAACCTTTATGTGTATTGTCGGACCGACAATTCATTATAGCCACGAGTAGTTTAAAATTACTTTTTTTCCTTTAGAAATGTCATTTTGCGGTCAGACTGTTCTAAACAAGGGAAACATGCGCCACTTTACAGGCATACTATAGACACCCCCCAGGTACAAAATTTAAAGTAATATTACACTTTTATTTTTTCACTTTAAGCGTTATTAACCACTTAAGCCCGGACCATTTGGCTGGTCAAAGACCAAAGAACTTTTTAGAATTTGGAACTGCGCTGCTTTAACTGGTAATTGCGCGGTCATGCAATGTTGTACCCAAACAAAATTTGCATCCTTTTCTTCCCACAAATAGAGCTTTCTTTTAAAGGTATTTGACTGACTCTGCGATTTTTATTTTTTGCGATATAAATGTAAATTTTGAAAAAAAATGATATTTTCTACTTTTTGTTATTAGAAAAATCCAATAAACTCAATTTTAGTCATACATTTAGGCCAAAATGTATTCAGTCACATGTCTTTGGTAAAAAAAAAAGTCAATAACTGTATATTTATTGGTTTGCGCAAAAGTTGTCACGTCTACAAACTAAGGTACATTTTCTGGAATTTACGCAGCTTTTAGTTTATGACTGCCTATCTCATTTCTTGAGGTGCTAAAATGGCAGGGCAGTACAACCCCCCCTCCCCCCAAATGAACCCATTTTGGAAAGTAGACACCCTAAGGAAATTGATAAGAGGCATGTTGAGCCCATTGAATATTTTATTTTTTTGGCTCAAGCGATTGAATAATGACAAAAAAATTATTTATTTATTTTTACACAAAGTTGTCACTAAATGATATATTGCTCACACATGCCATGGTTATATGTTACATTCTGCTGCTTCTCCTGAGTATGGGGATACCACATGTGGTCGACTTTTTGGAAGCCTAGCCGCGTACGGGGCCCCGAAAGCCAAGCACCGCCTTCAGGATTTCTAATGGCATACATTTGTAATTTTCACTCCTCACTACCTATCACAGTTTTGAAGGCCATAAAATGCCAAGATGGCACAAAACCCCCCCAAATGACCCCATTTTAGAAAGTAGACACCCCAAGCTATTTGCTGAGAGGCATGTTGAGTCCATTTTATATTTTGCCACAAGTTGCGGGAAAATTACAAACTTTTTTTTTTTTTTTTTTCACAGAGTTGTCACTAAATGATATATTGCTCACACATGCTATGGGCATATGTAAAATGACACCTCAAAATAAATTCTGCTGCTTCTCCTGAGTACGGGGATACCACATGTGTGGGATTTTTTGGGAGCCTAGCTGCGTACGGGGCCCCGAAAGCCAAGCACCGCCTTCAGGCTTTCTAAGGTTGTATGCAGGGTCTCCACGAGGACGACAGAGTTCATTGTCTGCAGTTACGTGTTTAGTGATTTGTAAGTGACAGTGATCGATCGATACTGCACTTGGGTGGGCTGGGCTTGGCGGAGGGGCTAAACACAGGTGCTAGCAGGTATCTGGGCTGATCCCGCTAACAATGCGTTTTTGGGAAACCTAAACTGCTGGCAACGCTAATATAGATCTGATCAGATCAGATATTGATCTGTTCAGATACTATATTACTAAGGGAGGTGTATGCTTTGCGCGTGGGTGTTAGTGGTACTGGCACTAACCTGACGCTGCCTGGGGCGACGCAGACCCTATCTGACCCTCAAACTTATATCACCCACCGGGTGATGAGGGGGTTAAACCTTTATTAGGTAATCAATGGAGGGTGCCCTGAAACTATAAAAAATAACCAACCAACCAGCGTCACCTGTAACAGTTATATGGTGATCAATGGTGAAAGGGTTAACTAGGGGGCAATCGGGGGCTTTATGCGGTAGTATGTGGGGGTCCCTGACGCTATAAAAAGCTGCGGCAAACCTAAATACCTACCTGCCTAACTAGCGTCACCTGTGACACTAATACAGCGATCAGAAAAACGATTGCTTATTAGTGACACTGGCGACGGGGGGTGATCACGGGGTTAAACCTTTATTGGGGGAGTTAGGGGGGTACCCTAGACCTAAAGGGGGCTAAACCTAACTGCCCTAACAGTTATTGCAGTCACAAATGACACCAATGCAATAATAAAAAATAAAAAAAATGCAATTGGTGTCACTGTGACTGGGGGTGCAGGGGTGATTGGGGGGGTGATTGGGGGGGTGATCGGGGGGTGAAGGGGGGGTGAAAGTGTGCCTGGCATGTTCTACTGTTAGTGTAGTGTGTTGGTGCAACTCACTGATCATCTCTCCTCGGTGCCGGAACGAAAAAGACCGACAGGAGGAGAGATTACATCACTTCCTCTGCCTGTGTTTACAATACAGGAGAGGAAGTGATGTAGGGGAAGCATTTCATTCGTCAGGAGCGATCGCGAGGGGGTGGCCATGAATGAATGGCTGCCCCTTCATCCCGGATTGCTCCTGCACGGAATCCGACCGCCGCTGGCACCGGGGGGGGGCCCGATCGGGCCCCCCACCCGCGGAAAGGCATGGGCGTACCTGTACGCCAATATGCCTGCCCGTGCCATTCTGCCGACGCACATCGGCGTGCGGCAGTCGGCAAGTGGTTAAACTTCCCTCCTAAAAGTTTTTTCCTTAAAATTCCCTCCTAAACTTGGGGTGCATGTTATACGCCGGCACGTGTTATACACCAATAAATACAGTAATGTATAGAAGGTAGGGCCCGGAAGTGATTCAAGCCCAGGGGCCCCCACCACCCTAAGTCCTGCCCTGCTGGTGGGCATTGGTAGGTGGCACTGGTGGGCACTGGTAGGTAGCAATGGTGGGCATTGCTTAGCAGCAGTGGGTATGGAGTGAGTGGGAGTGTTAGCTGATTACCGGCTTCTGTTGACATCACGTGATCAGCTGTCATTGGCTGACAGCTGGTCACGTGGTAAGGGGCCAGGATACTACGTTCTCTGATCAGACGAATCTCATGGACTCGCTGATCACAGAGTGTGCTAGAACAGATAAAAGGCTTAAGTTTAACTTAAAATGTTTGCAGTAAATAGGATTAACAGAAATGGAGCAGATATAAGAAATGTGGTTAGTATTACACACGTTATATGAACAAGCAAATGCATGATCAACTCTTAGCACAATTACTTAATGCAACCTGGCACGTTATACCCAAATTAAAAAGCCTTAGTCCCTAGGTGTAAGCGAGTTGCTAGGTGATATGGGGAGCCAAGTAAATGCCAAATGTTCCTGTTCCTTGAAGAGAGGGGGGAGGATAACAAAGGAGTCATTTTGTTGAAGCATGTGTCTTGAATCTTCAGCTAGCCCAAGTGATGGGTCCAAAGTAACGATGAGATAATGACATTTAGTAACACACATGTATGGTAGATGTCTCCTTATAGAGCTCTAATGGATAAGGCAAAGTAAATGTGTCTGCATGCAGTGTCCTTAGGTGCAAAGAAGGTGGGCAACTGCCCGCCTACCAGTCTGAATGATACTAAGCTCTAGGGAAGATGTGGAGATCCTGCAGCAGGTTTCTGCACATGCTGTACTTAAGGGGGATGTTTCACCACACTCTCCTCAAGGCTGCAGTTCAGCTGGATCTGCAAGGCAGGTGCTGATGATGATCTTCCGACTGTCATCGGGGTGGCCAGACACTGACAAACAACAGATGTGTCCGCACCCAATCACCAGAAGCTCTTTCTCCCCTTGTTGCCTAGGTCGCAGCTCTGACTCCCTCTGCCCGGCCGTCCAGATCACTGCTTCCAGATGAAAGCTGACCCAAGAGGCTGCCTCCTCCACTCCTCAGGCTATTTATCTCCTCCCCCAGCATTCTGTATTCTCCCTTCAGCCAGATAGAACTTGAGGTTCACAATGATCTGGCTGCAATGGAAACTAGGCTTTCTGGACTACATGTCCCAAGATCGTTTGCTCTTTTGTCACAAATCCTCACTTGCTCTGCATTCAGGATGTGGAATACAGAGTCTGCACTGAACACTAGAGGAAATAGTCTCCCTGTGGCAAATGCTGCAAGTCTCCACTGTCACGGCAAGCAATTTAGCCAGCTCCTAAATGTAAAAAATCGATATCCAAATGTTAGAGAGGGAGCGGGAGGAGGCCGGGCAAAATTAAAGTTAGTTTCGGGTAAAGGTCTGGTTTAAGATCTTTTTAATGGTTTTAAATGGCTCCTGATGGTTTCAGAAGACCCTTTCAACTATCCCGTCCCCGTTTTGTGCTAAAAAGCCCCTCATCAACCTTATTATTTTATGTTATTTTATTTTATTTTTACAAAAGAATGACAAAAAAGTCATTGCAAAAGTAAATTTTTTCAAATAAAATTTTGCCTAAGCAGCTCAATGAACAAAATTTGGAGTTTTTGTTTATTTGAGGCTTTGAAATTTGGTATTTTTCGGCCGAAATCATCTTCTTTTGTTCCTAAACATTCTATTCATTCCTCAGTCTATCCCCAAAAGAAAAAAAAAAGGATTTTTGCGTTGAATATATATTTGTTAAAGACCTATCCTTTTTTTTTGGGATCATCTTATTAAAAATCTAGCAATCTTGTCCTATATAGGTCCAATGACACCAATTTGAGCAAATCCTAAAATCCACCAGGGCTTTCTAAGTCAGGGTTGCTTAGGTGGTCTCCTCCATGAATTTCTCTGATTGTGGAAGTGTTATCTAAGGATAACATACCACTATTCTTGACTTTGGTTGATGAAAGAGAACATACAACCGGTTGATCTTATTTCCCACTTAGAAATTTAATAGATTTGATTCCAAGAGTAGGCAACATATCGTCATTGAGCCCTTGATAAAGGAGGGTTGAAATCTGTCTGACATCCACAGAAGGTTACAGAATATTTATGGAGAGGACACCATTGACAAGAGCAATGTCTTGTGTAGCAGCGGCTCCTGAAGAGCATGCGCTATTGTTTTAGGTACAATTGTCTAAATTTAGACTTCAGCATCAGTCTGTGTGTCTCTTCTGGCAGGCATGGAACTATGGTCTGGTTAGGTGCTTAAGTTATTCTCTCTCGGAGCCCGCCCAGTGGGAGTGGCACTCTCATTGTGCTTTCTGGGAGAGGGTATTTAAGATGCAGACGTCACGTGGTTCGGGGTTCCGGTCCAGAATGATGTACTGACTTCATGGTCCTGGTCCTCCTGACCAGCCCCCAGGAAGGCTATGGAATGGGGTGCGGATCCACCCGATTTTGATGTCTCTGGGCTGGCTAGCCCGAGGCAAGGAAACTAAATAAGAATTCTGAGGTGGTTGGGTTCCATCTCCGGTTTGGGACAGACCCAGTGACTTCAAGCATTCCAGGGGAGGACTCTTCAGAAGAAGACCACGTACGGGTTGGTTTCTTAGTAAGAGCCTGGAAGGGCTGAGGTACTGAATCCGCCAAGCTTGCTGAAAGATCCAGGTATCCTATGAATGTTTTCAAGCTTAGTTTCCCTAGGTGTTCTACAACAACGTCTGTGGCAGAGACATTATCTTGTACATTTTACAACAACGTCTGTGGCAGAGACTTGTTCCTGAGTAAGCATCATCCAGTTGCGAATGGCTATTCTCTGGATGCAGTCAAAGTAAGCAAGTTCTTCAACATTTTGACTTTGGCACTAAGAGTACCTGAATTTCCTTTCCAACCCTCTGATCCCAATTTAAGAGACTGTTCATTGTCTACGTTTTGCAAATAAAATCCATTCAAGTGGATCTGTTGTCGGTCTCTCAAGTTATTGGGCCATTTACCATGGGACACCCCTAGACGGGCAACGAGGAAAACAGAAGGTAACGGTAAGCCCAAATCTAACCAGCAGCTCCTTCGGGGGTTAGTGCTACACTTGTCATTGGTGACTCTTGTCAATGGTGTCTTCTCCATAAACATTCTGTGATGCTGTGGATTTTGTGGATGCCGGACAGCCTGAACCCCTATTTCATCAAGAATCATGGCACATTGCTTCTGCTTGGAATTCATTATATACCTGCAATGAAAAAGAAGAAGAGTTAATACAAAGGAAGCGTTATTCTACCAACATGTGAAATTTGAACAATCTACAGTATGTTGATCATATCATAGTTACATAGTTAGTCTAGTTCAGGGGTAGGCAACCTGGGGCCCCCCAGTCCCATCATGCCTCCAGGAGTAATTGTAACTGCCAGCCTTGCAATGCCTCATGGAAAATGTAGTTCCACACCAGCTGGAGGGCCCCAGGTTGCCTACCCCTGGACTAGTTAATAAAAGACACAAGTCCATCCAGTTCAACCAATAGAAAGGAAAAAAATATATATACAAGCCCATATATCCCATATATACAATACTATACCCACGGTTGATCAAGAGGAAGGCAAAAAAAAACAATAAAGCATGATTCAATCTACTCCAGCAGTGGAAAATTCCTTTCTGATCCCCCAAGAGGCAATGTAAGGTAATAAAAAAGCTATATCAACTTCTGAATTACTTTCGATACAGCCCTCTTATTTATATTGCGATTATAAAATGTACTCTGGGCTACAAGGGAACAGTTAAATGTTGGTTTATTATTTGTCCTTTCTTTCTACCTAAATTTAGCATATAATTCCTTTGTCCCCTCATGTCAAAGGCAAGTTTCATTATGCTATTTGTTCCTTTTATAACAACACTAAATTGATGTTTCTGGTACAAAGCACAGTTAATGCCTTTGCATATGATGTAAAGTAAAATGAACTTGAAGAAAAACTCACACAGTTACTGCAGAGATAATGGACAAGTGTGAAAGGGGGCAGGAGACACACTCTTTGTAGAACCTGACGGGGGCACTTTAAGGTGGACTCCAGTCAAACATTAAAATTAAAACAATAAATGCGCTAATGCATTTATGTAAAAAATCATTACATTATAAATGCCTTTGTATAAGGGCCTGAACTTGGCAGCATTCCAGTCTTTTTTAATTCCCTGTACAGTAGCAATTAGGTTGGCAGTCAAGTCAACTCGCCTTAAAATCCAGGCAGTCACCTTGTTTTTTAGACCTCTTAAGCCCCGTACACACGATCAGACTTTCCGATAGGAAACGTTGGATGTCAGGCTGTTGGTGGTAAATCCGACCGTTTGTATGCTCCATCGGACAATTGTTGTCGGATTTTCCGCCCAACAAATGTCTGTTGTCGGATTTTCCAAGCGTGTGTACACAAGTCCGTCAGACAAAAGTCCAAAGTACAAACACGCATGCTCGGAAGCAAGGACGAGCCAGAAGCGGTCGGTCTTATAAACTCGCGTTTGTAATGGAGAATTAATATTTGTGACGCAGCAAATTATGAAATCTCGAAATGCAGCGCACAATTCTCTTCTTCTTTAATGGGATAATTATGAAGCTGCTTTGCTGGTGATACTGATGGAGTTATTGCAAAATCATTTTCAAAGGCTTTTTTTTTGTGATATCAAGAATAATATTATTATGCTTTTTTATTTTTTTATTTGTGCAAGTTACCAGAGCACCATTATCCTGTAGTTTTTAAGATCAAAGATACAACTATGTTGGCGTCTCTTGTCAATGTTACATTGTATTTTTTTTAAATGTAACTGCCTACTCCAAAACTGTCATTTGAAGTAAAACACATAGCCAAGTATTATTCTACACAATTTTTTTGATTGTGCATTAAAAAAAGAAAACAAATAAAATTAGACATGCTATCTGCCAATAGAACTTAACCAAAAAGTGCATTCTATGCCTCCAAAAATATAGAACATATACCAAATCAAATCGTTATTCAACCAAAAAAATAATGTCAAAGCAATAACTCCAAGGCCAATAATAAATAACATTTTATCTCCTCCGATTCTGCAACATGTCTTGTTGACGAACGGCCATTCAGAAACTAACCGAAAAGCACAAAATGAAAAACGCGAAAAAGAAAAGTGCGAATCAACACTCACCAAACTTCTACTAACACGAAATTAGCAGAAGGAGCCCAAAGGGTGGCGCTAAAGAGCTAAAAAACAATGTAGTGCATCACTACGTTCAGAATTGTTGGCCGACATTTGTGTGGCCGTGTGTATGCAAGACAGGTCTGAGCCAACACCCTTCGGACATAATACCACGGTTTTGTTGGCAGAAAGTCCGATTGTGTGTATGAGACATTACCCTGCCACCCTGCAAGATGTACAAAGGATGTACATATCTCTCCCATTCTCCTGACATTGCCCTCTACCGTTTATGGGTTATCAAATGGCCTGTATTGGAACAAACAGCCCTGGTGTGTTCCAACAGTATGTGTAGAAAATGTGTATTTTGTTTTGTTTGTAGGACACATTTTACATATAGACATTGTAGTGCCACCTATTTTGTACACTAGATATAATTTTCTGTTCCTGTTCTTTATATGTAAGAATATATTATTTTTAAATAATGTAAAACATAAATAATAGGGCTGTTACTGATTCAAATTTTCATGTTCGATTAATCATTTTTTTTTCATTGATTAATCGACTAATCTAGATTAATTATAACGCACATACAGATCCAACTACTTTTAGCTGATCTCCTTGCATTGCAACTCTGCATTAATCAGTGGTAAATGTGGTATACACTATATACAATCACCCGACACTAGTTAGTTTCCACAATCCATGACTTAACTTCACAGTTCACACAAATACTGTACATTTTAAATTCAAACTGTAGCACTGACGTAAGTCATTTTTTTCCACAGTAGCGTGACAATCCCTCCACCTCCGGTCTAACTAATCACCCTTACCTTATGGCATGGACTCCTGTACAAGCGGGTGGTCATGCAAGCGGGTATCAAAAGGGTTAACACAGAACATAAACTTCTCTCATGTCTCCTTAGATCTCAGCAAGGATGCCAGGTCAAATTTGTTGTGACTACCCTTTGCCTCCAAAATAGCATCAGTTCTTCTAGGTAGACTCATGGCGCGTACACACAATAGGACTTTCCGGCAGACTAGGTCCGATGGTCTTCCTGATGGACTTTCGACGGAGTTCTGATGGACCTTCCGAACGAACGGACTTGGCCACACACAAACGGACTAAGTCCATTCAAAAGTCCATTAGTTTTGAACGTGATGACGTAAGACGGGACTAAAAAAGGAAGTTCAATAGCCAGTAGCCAATAGCTTCCCTTGCATCGTATTTGGTACGTTGTACCAGCATACAGACGAGCGGTTTTCCCGATAGGAATTGAGAAACATGTTCTATTGCTAGGTCCGTCTGATTTTTTTATGTGAAAAATGATCGGATTAGCCCACACACGATCGGAAAGTCTGGTCGTGTGTACGCGGCATCACACACAGTTTTTGAAGGAACTCCGCAGGTAGGTTGTTCCAGACATCTTGGAGAACTATCCACAGATCTTGGCTTTTTTTCTGCCTCAAATCCTTCTATCTCTTCACGTCATCCCAGACAGACGCCATGATGGTGAGATCAGGGCTCTGTGGGGGCCAGGCCATCAATTCCAGCACTCCTTCTTCTTCACACTCAAGATAGTTCTTAATGACGTTGGCTGCATGTTTTGGGGATGTTGTCCTGCCGCAATATAAATTTGGGGGCAATCACACACCTCCCTGATGATATGGCATGATGGATAAGTATCTGCCTGTATTTCTCAGAAATGAGGACATCATTGATCCTGACCAAATCTCCAACTGCATGTGCAGAAATGAAACCCCAGAACGTGCAAGGCACCTCCACCATGCTTCACATTTGCCTGCAGACACTCATTATTGTACCGCTCTCCAGCCCTTTAAGAACAAACTGCCTCCTGCTACAGCCAAATATTTCTGATTTTGACTCATCAGTTCAGAGAACCTGCTGTAATTTTTCGGCACTTCAGTTCCTAGGTTTTTGCTCATAGTTGAGTCGCTTAGCCTTGTTTCCACATCGTCAGGGCCGTCTTTAACGCAGGGCAAAAGGGGCAGCTACCCTGGGCCCTGTCATTGTTGTGGGGCCCAAAGCAGCTTCCTCATACTTGCCAACTATTCCAGTTTAAATTCCCTTGACCCTTAACGTTTTAGTCCTGTGCTGTGCCCTAATAGCTTAGTGTGAAGTTCTGTTACCATTGCTGCCTAGCTCTGTCCTATTGTTGTGTACAGATGACTCACCTGCAGACCCTGCGTTTACATGTAAATACTGGCATTCATATGTAAATAGTGGCAGACCAGCAGATTCATATGTAAATCGAGGCATTATTCATATGTATATCATGCCCCCCTGAGGCCAAACCCACCATCATCTATACTGAATGCTGCCCACTGGGGAGGTAAAGGGGCATGCTTGAAAATCCTGCCTACAACCGTGGTCATTAAGCCTATCATCAGCCTGTTCTGCAAAGTTAAGCAAATTAGTGAAATGGAGAGTAGTGTGGGGTGTGCAGAGCTAGACAGGGAAGGAATTACAGTTTGGGGTGCACAGGTGAGCAAGGAGGGGGGTGTATAGAGGTAAGGAAGGTGGGTGCAAAAATGAGTAATGGAGGCATATAGAGTTAAAGGGGTGGAGGATTGGATTGGAGTGGAGAGGATGAGGATGGTTTGGGGTGCAGAGGTTAGCAGGGGTTTAAGGATGCAAATGTGTACTGACAGAGTAGATAAAGATGTAGGTCACGTGTAAGGCAGTCCATTCATTTTAATGGGCTGCTCTATGCACTACAAATGCGGAAGAAAGTCCCTAACCCTTTTTCAAAAATCACACAAAAACAATTAATGGCACTGCTGTGTATCTGCTAAAAGGTGACACGTTTCTGTGGTGTCAGGAAAGCGATATTGCATACATTCCCAATACACACAAATGTGAACGCAGGCTATATGTCTCAGTTACATTGGTGGTCAGTGCACATCTTCTCATTACATTGGTGCTTGTGTAGAATCCTTACATTCACACTAGTTGCCACTATGAATGTCCCCCTTCATTGGTGGTCAGTGTAAATCCCTCCTTACATTGGTGGTTACTGTGAATGGTTCTATTACATAAGTGGTCAGAATAAACCCCTATTATATTGGTGGCCAGTGTAAACCCCTATTACATTGGTGGCCAGTGTAAACCCCTATTACACTGGTGGCAAGTGTAAACCCCTATTGGTGGCCAGTGTTGAAACTCCTCTTTATATAAGTAGTCTGTAAAAAAAAAAAAATAATCAGCATCGCCATTGATCACACCCTCCCCTCCCCCCAGCACTACCACTGATCCCAGGAGTCCTAGGATCCCTAGAAGTTTTCTGTCTATTAATGAGTCCCCTCACCTCCCCAGTCCATGGTGTGCAGGCAAAGAGGAGATGATGTGCTGTAACCTCTAGCAACCAATCAGTAAGCATAAATCATGTGCTGTAACCTCTAGCAACCAGCCAGTGAGTGGTAATGATACACTGTAACCTCTGTCAACCAATCGCTGCCTGATCTGATTCAGTAAACAGTTTTGTAGTCTAGCTGCCATTTATTGTATGTCTCAGAGCAGGGCGAGAGTGAAACTGCATGGGGGGGGGGGGCCCAAGAAAATTTTTGCCCAGGCCCAATAAATATTAAAGACGGCCCTGCACGTCGGAGGTATGGAATATATGGCCACAATTCTTCCATGAAGACCACTTCTGGCCAGACTTCTTCGGACAGTAGATGGGGGTACAAAAAAGAAGGTAAACTGCTTTCCTTTATGTGTTGGCACCAAAAGGAAAAATGACTAAAACTGCAGCGTACAAAATCTGGTGTATTTCTGCATCGTAACCAATCAGCTTCCAGGTTTTATTGTCCAAGCTTAACTGAGCAAGCTGAAGTTAGAAACTGATTGGCTACCATGCACAGCTGCACCAGATTCCAAGTGCTCCAGTTTAAGAAAATCTCCCCAATGGGGATGGAAGAGGATAAAGTTTTGTTTATATTAAAATGTATAAACAATTTTTTTATTGCTCATAGTATATATATCAGTGTTGTCAACCTCCCGCAACATTTTTTACTGACAAAACATGTAAAATTTACTGGTGGAGCACATTTTTTACTGACACTCTGAAACAATGACAGAACTCAAAAACGAAGACAACTAATATTTAAAGCGGAGTTCCACCCAAGTGGAACTTCTACTTATCTACCTCCCCTCACTCTGGGGATGCATTTGGCAACTTTCAGGGGGGAGCCGTTACCTGTTTTTTACAGGTACCCTGTCCCCACTTCCAGGAGACCATGCCGTGGCAAATTACATCAACAGCTTGGCCTCCCTCCTCCCTCCCTTTCTGCTGGGCCAGTGACTGAGCATAGTGCGCTTCGAGCATGTGCATTAGGGACCCGGGCGTGAATCTGAAAAGCTACACTGCTGGGTTTCCTTACCTGCAATGGCGGCGGAAACACTCGACCAGCCAATTTAAACAGCGGCTGCAGTGCCAGCATCGCTGGTCTCCAGGACAGGTAAGTGTCCTAATGGTAAAAGTCAGCAGCACCAGTATGTGTAGCTGCTGACTTTTCATTTTTAAAGGGGCAGGCGGAACTCCACTTAAACAGTATAAACACAATATGGAAAAACTGACAATACCAATAATTTCCTGGTTTACACTTCAAAAGCCAAAACAGCAGAACAAATTATCAGCCCCTGATATTTCCAGACAGTTGTAAAAAAATAAAAACTGTGATTTTTTACATGTCAGTAAATTTACTGACGGTCGGCAACCCTGGTGTGGTGAATATACTCAATGGCCACTTTATTAGGTACACCTGGCTAGTACCGGGTTGGACCCCCTTTTGCCTTCAGAACTGTCTTCATTCTTCATGGCATAGATTCCTCAAGGAGTTGGAAACATTCCTCAGAGATTTTGCTCCATATTGACATGATAGCATCACCCAGTTGCTGCAGATTTGTTGGCTGCACATACATGATGCAAATATCCCGTTCCACCACATCTCAAATGTTCTCTATTGGATGAGATCTGGTGAGAGTGGAGGCCATTGGAGTGCAGTGACCTCATTGTCCAGTGATGAAATGATTGGAGCTTTGTGACGTGGTGCATTATCCTGCTGGAAGGAGCCATCAGAAGATGGGGACACTGTAGTCATAAAGGGATGGACATGGTTAGCGTGGGGTTTAAACAATACTCAGTTGGTACTAAAGGGCCCAAAGTGTGCCAGGAAAATCTCCCTCCCCCACCCCATTATACCACCACCACCACCAGCCTGAACCGGTGATACAAGGCAGGGTGGATCCATGCTTTCATGTTGTTTACGCCAAATTCTGACCCGACCATCTGAATGTCGCAGCTGAAATCAGACCAGGCAACTTTTTCTAATCTTCTGTTGTCCAATTTTGTTGAGCCTGTGCAAATTGTAGCCTCTGTTTCCTGTTCTTAGCTGACAGGAGTGGCACCCGGTGTGATCTTCTGCTGCTGTAGCCCATTTGCTTCAAGGTTCGATGTGTTGTGCGTTCAGAGATGGTATTCTGCATACATGGCTGGTAAAAAGTGTTCATTTGAGTTACTTTTGCCTTTCTATCATCTCAAATCAGTCTGCCCATTCTCCTCTGACCTCTGACAACAGCAACACATTTTCATCCACACAATTGATGCTCACTGGATATTTTCTCTTTCTTGGACCATTCTCTGTAAACCTGAGAGATGGTTGTGCATGAAATCCCAGTAGATCAGCAGTTTTTGAAATACTCAGACCAACCCATCTGGCAACAACAACCAATGCACGTTCAAAGTCACCTAAATCCCCTTTCTTCCCCATTCTGATGGTTGGATTAAACTTCAGCAAGTCACCTTCACCACGTCTAGATGCCTAAATGCATTGAGTTGCTCCTATGTGATTGGCTGATTAGCAATTTGTGTTACCAAGCAATTAGTGGCCAGTGAGTGTATATTATTATATATTATATTATATTATACCATATATACATATATATGTAGCACTTACCCCCGAAGGAGCTGCTGGTTTTAATTGGGCCTGCACTCTACCTAGAAACCCCACTGTCTTGGCTCGATTGAGCCATATACAACAGTGCAAAGTACCTGTATTGTACCCTTAGGATCCGCTGGCTCCAACTGGTGGGGAAAAGAAATACACCACACAACTGGATACTTAACCAGAAATATTGTTTACTGTAAATATTTCAACAGGTGATTACAGTAATTGTGCTGTCATCCCAACATAGGACGACAGCGCAATGTATTTCAATATGACAGAATATAACATATATATGTAAATCTATTTAAATGAACATGGGAGCTCCCCTTGCTTTAAAGGCTATATATGAGGCCTCACTTAAAGTACTTCAATCCAGGGGTTTTCTTTTCTTCGTTAGCTCAAATCACTCCTTTGTATTTGTAATCCAAAGTAATGTAGAAGATTAAATTGAAATGCTCCTGGTGTAATTCCAGTAACTTATTTACATGCACTGAGGTGTCAAAGTAAATAGGCCCCAAGGCTGCTCAGTGTCAGTGGCTCTGCTACGCCTCCGTGGAACTGCAGTTTCCAGTGAGGCCTGTATAGGAATCTAACTGCGTGCAAAGATTAACAAACGGTGGGCCATAGCCTGCTTACCAACTGAATCAGAGTTCTGCGTGATCACTTTGGTTCGGCGACTGACGCTTGTCTTTCCTTCAGCTGGGCCAGACGCTCTGTATCGCTTCGCCAAATTGATCCGGTTCTCCGATTCTTCACTGAATGTCTTTGGACCTTCTCAATCCGGCTACCGTCTCTCAGGCTCCGTCAGGTCACCTCCAAGAACAAACAGGCTGGCGCTCTGCGATGGCTGTCGGCCGCTGCCTCTCGGGACACCCCACAGATCCACACAGGCAGGCAGCGTGGTCCCAAGAGACCCAAAATGGCTGCTGCTGACCCTTATATCCCATACCCAGCATGCACTGTATAAGAGAGTGTTCATAGGAAGATCACACATGGACTCCTGGGTAACGAGGTCAACCTCCATAATCCAAACAAACAGTCTCTTCCTGTACAAGTCTTTAGGTTGTTCTGAGGTAAATGTTAAACAGGTGCGTTACTCATATTTGGTCACTAGATGGCTCTAGTGCGAAACCACAGTAATATCCATATACCTCACATTAAAGCATGCATAATCACATCAGTAAACAAGGATGTCAGCGCTATATTATATATATATCCAAAACTGGTTTAGAGGTACTCATGGGTCTTGCAGAGGAGGAAGCTCAAAAGCAGTAGTGTTTTAATTGCCAAAGTTTCTATGAAGCTCAGTTTATTTTTCTCAAGACATCGAAACATTAATAATAAAAACACTGCTGCTTTTGATCTTCCTCCTCTGCAAGACCCATGAGTGCCTCTAAACTTGTTTTGATTTATATGGATTTCATTGTGGGTGAACACCTGGGCATTTACTTCAAACATAGAGTGCCTTGGACACCCTTGGAACTATATATACCCACAAGGTTTAGGAGTGTGTCTATGGGAATGTTTGACCATTCTTCCAGAAGCGCATTTGTGAGGTCAGGCACTGATGTGGACAAGAAGGACTGGCTCAAAGTCTCCGTCCTAATTCATCCTAAAGGTGTTCTATTGGGTTGAGGTCAGGACTCTGTACAGGCCAGTCAAGTTCCTCCACCCCAAACTCGCAAATTCATGTCTTGGACCTTGCTTTGTGCACTGGTCCAAATCATGTGGTGGAGGGGGGATTATGGTGTGGGATTGTTTTTCAGGGGTTGGGCTTGGCCCCTTTGTTCCAGTGAAGGGAACGCTTAAGGCGTCAGCATACCAAGACCTTTTGGACAATTTCATGCTCTCAACTTTGTGGGAACAGTTTGGGGAAGGCCCCTTCCTGTTCCAACATGACTGCGCACCAGTGCACAAAGCAAGGTCCATGTTCTCTATACAACTTTGACATAAGAATGCCTCCTATGAGTGTTGATTCTTTGTCTGGGAACTTCATATGCCCGTGGCGTAGATCTGGATGAGTTAGTTTGGGGTGGAAGAACTTGACTGGCCTACACAGAGTAATGAACTCAACCTGATAGAACACCTTTGGGATGAATTAGAGCGGAAACTGCAAGCCAGGCCTTCTCGTCCAAAATCAGTGCCTGACCTCACAAATGCGCTTCTGGAAGAATGGTCAAACATTCCCATAGACACACTCCTAAACCTTGTGGACGGCCTTCCCAGAAGAGTTGAAGCTGTTATAGCTGCAAAGGGTGGGCCAACTCAATATTGAACCCTACAGACTAAAGCCGCGTACACATGGGCGGACTGTATGGCCAACTTAGTCCGTCAGACAATCCGACGGACAGTCCGTCCTACTTTCGAATGAACGGACTTGACCACACACGGATGCAAAACAGTCCGTCGAAAGTTTGCTCGATGACGTGTACAGCACATACGACGGGACTAGAAATAGGAAGTCCAATACACAGCAATGCAACCTTTCGCCGTGTAAATCCTTTCTGAGCATGCGCCATACTTAGTCCGTCGAACTAGCCTACTCACGAGCGGATTGTCCGCTGAAACCAAAGTATGACGGACAGTATTACGGAAATTCCGAAATACTTAGTCCGCCAGACTGCACGCTGAAAAAGTCCACTGAAGCCCACACACGAGCGGACTGTCCGCTGAAATGTGTTTCGACGGACTAAGTTGGCCAGACAGTCCGCCCGTGTGTACGCGGCTTAAGACTGGGATGCCATTAAAGTTCATGTGTGTGTAAAGGCAAGCTTTACACAATTACAATTGCCCAATACTTCTGGTAATATAGTGTATGTACTGTATTAATTATCTGTCAATTTAATCACACAACTGATATCATAGGGCCGTGCTCCCTATAAGATTCAATCGGAGAATCTGTATCATTCTGATGCAATCCATGGAAATGAAGGCAAATCATTTGTGGGTTTTGCAGCGCTGGGATAAGTCGTTATTTAATTTGGTGAACTTTCGGATGGCAGGTGTACTCAGGATGTTTTTGTAGAACTGAGATTCAGCCTGATCATCAGGGGATTGCAAATCACGAGTACACACCACACACCTCCAGCTCTTGGTTTTGATCCTGTTACACAGATTACTATGTGTGATATAAGCGAGAAAAGCTGCAGCACGTCGCAGAGACACTACGCCACGAGTATATGAAGTTCCCAGACAAAGAATCAACACTCATAGGAGGCATTCTTATGTCGGTTGTATAGAGAGAATACTATGAGGTTTTTTACTAAGGGCAAATACATTTTGCAAGTGTAGTTGCTGCAGAGCTTAGTAAATGGTGGAGTTATGGGTCACCGTCAGAGATCACCAGAATGGGCAGGTTGTGGTTGTTATGTTAATGTTGTATATATATATTTATTGATTATATATATATATATATATATATATATATATATATATATATATATATATATATATATATTTTTTTTTTTTTTTGGAGTGATACTAAGTTGTTAAAAAAGGCCATTTTACTCCGAAGAAAGGTGTGGTCTCATCTGTTAATCGTGTAAAGGTAAGGGGGAGGTAAAAGTTGGGGGGTAATTTGGTTATGGGGTATAAGGGAACATTTAGGCTACACTGGTCATGACTTGGTGTCATATGGTGTCCAGCAGGATAAGCTGCGCCCACACACTGACACACCGCAACTTCGATCTAGGTAAAGAGCCTCTGACGTAGGCTCTCTACCATGTGATCAATCACAGCTGATCACAGCATGTAACCAGGAAATCCCTGTGAACGGCTTTCCTCGGCTCACGCTGACAGGGAGAGCGGATCGGCGGCTCTCCTGTCAGAGGGGGGTTCTGAGCAGATTATCAGAACATTGATTATCAGCCTCCATCAAATGTGACACCACAGCTGCCAATAAGTGGTCATCAGCTGCCAGTCAGTGCCCATCAAAGTGCCAATCAGTGCCCCTCAATCCCGCCTGTCAGTGCCCCTGTCAGATGCCCAGCAGTACCTCATCATCAGTGCTGCCTATCAGTGCCATCTTTTAGTGTCCATCAGTGCCGCCTGGCAGTGTCCATCAGTGTCATCCGTCAGTGCCCACCAGTGCCCATCAGAGCTGCCTGTCAGTGCCCACCAGTGCTGCTTATCAATGCCTTCACTGCCACCTGTCAGTGCCACCTATCAGTGCTGCATATCAGTGCTGCCTATCAGTGCCCATCAATTCTACATATTAATGCCTCCTCATGAGTGCCAACTCATCAGTGTCCACCAATGCCGCCTCATCAGTGCCCGTCAGTCAGGGAGAAAACAAAATGTTATAAAAAAAACTACGAAAATTTTTTTTTTTTCAAAAATGTCATTCTTTTTTAGTTTGTTTAGCAAAAAATAAAAACCCCAGTGGTGATCAAAAGAAAGCTCTATTTATGTGTAGAAAATGATAAAAAATGTATTTGGGTACAGTGTTGCATCATGACCGCACAATTGTCATTCAAAGTGTGACAGCGCTGAAAGCTGAAAATTGTCCTGGCCAGGAAGGGGGGAAAGTGTCCTGTATTGAAGTGGTAATGATGCGTAAAGTAAAACAATAAAGATTAAGAATTCCTTGAAATATAGTGCATGTGGGGTCCCCTTAGTCTGCCTGTAAAATGGTGCACCCTTAGCATGTATAGAACCTGCTGCAGGAAAAAAAGGAAATTTTTAAAGAAAAATAAAGAGTCAAATCACATTTAAATTGACTTGTGGTTGCAATTTCCGGCACCCGGATATTTAAAAAGAAAATAAAGAAAAAAATGGCAATGGGTTCCCAACAGTCCATACCAGGCCCTTTGGGGGCATGCATGATGATGGATCTACAATGAGGGACATTGTTTTTTTCTTGTTTATTTAAAAAATAAAAATAAAGGACTTGCCAAAAACCCTTGCAGTGTTTTCATTTATTTTTGACAGTTTTTTTGGTGAATGAGTAGGGGTACCAAGGGGAGGGAAGTATCTGGGGACCCCCTTGTTAAAGGAGGCTTCCCGATAAGCCCCCTGCCCACAGACCCCCACAACCACAGACCCCCACAACCACAGCCCAGAGTTGTGGGCAAGAGGCCCTAGTCCCCATCAATGGGGACACAGTGCTTTAGGGCAGAGGGGGGCAGAGCAACCCCTGCCATGTTGAGGGCATGTGGCCTGGTATGGTTCAGGAGGGGGGGGGGGCGCTCGTCGCTTCCCCCCTCCAACCCTTTCTTGGCCTTCCAGGCTGCATGCTCGTATAAGGCTTTGGTGTGAATTTTGTTGGGGACCCTACGCTGTTTCTTTAATGATTTTGTATTGCCGGCAATTTTTTTTCTTTCAGTTGTCAGCGGGGAAGCCTGCTGACGGCTGATGACTCATTCGGTGTTAAGGATGCGGTGACTGGCTTCCCAGCCCTGCTCCTAAACCACTTCAATATGCCCATTGTCATATGATGTTCGCAGATGGGATATCCCACCACAGTTGACTATGCTTCAGTTATGAAGGAGTGCGTTCACATGTGTTCATTTAGAAAAGGAAGGGGGTGGTAAATTACATATTTATTAGCCCCTTCCCCCACTCGCCATTCTGAAACATACTCCGCAGGAGCTGGGGGGAGAAGAGAATAGGGAAGCCAGCAGCACTGAGAGGGGGAGCACCATGGGGTAAGCCCAAAGCTCCCAAATGTCCCTGATTTTGAGGGACTGTCCCTGATTTTGAGGGACTGTCCCTGATTTCGACGGACTGTCCCTGATTTGGAGCAATGTCCCTCTGTCCCTCTTTCCCCCTCATTTGTCCCTCACTTTGGTCTTATCTATATAGTTGTATATAAAATGCACTTTTTTTCCAGTGCTTTGCCAGTATTTTATTCAATTTCTAAATTGCTGCATTTGTAATGTTTAAAAGCCAATATAAAGAAATAGTAGTGGTAAAAAAAAGCACTTGTGGATTTAATTTACTTTTTTTTGGTTAATTCTCCTTTAACCTCCCTGACGTTCCCGTGTTCCCGAGTCTGGGAGTGATTCTAACTGTGGGGTCACAGTGCTCCCGATTACAGGGAGCTGTGATCAGTGACGGTGTCATTAGGCAGAACAGGGAGATGCTTGTTTAACCCAGCATTTCCCCATTCTTCCTCTCTGTGAGACGATCGCGGGTATCCCCGCAGACATCAAGTCCCGCTCACAGAGCTCCCGGCGGGCACGCCCGCAACCCGCCTCTTAAAGGGCAAAGTACAGGTATGTGATTCTGCCTGTATGTCCCTTTCTGCTGCAGTATATCTGCGTGAGGCGGTCGGGAAGTGGTTAAGAGAGGTATAGACTCCAGAGAGAGAGACATAATTTTGCCCCTATTCAAATCATTAGTGAGACCTCATCTGGAATATGCAGTTCAGTTCTGTGTACCAGTTCTCAAAAAGGATATCGGGGAACTGGAGAAAGTGCAGAGAAGGGCAACCAAACTGATGGAGCTCAGCTATGAGGAAAGATTAGAGGAACTGAATTGATTCACTCTTGAGAAGAGGAGGATAAGAGTGGATATGATCAACAGGTACAAATATATAAGGGGTCCATATAGGGAACTTGGTGTTGATTTATTCAATTTACGGTTATCATAGAGGACAAGGGGACACTCTTCATGTCTAGAGGAAAGGAGATCTCACCTCCAAATACGGAAAGGTTTCTTCACAGTAAGCCCTTGTACACACGGTCGGAGATTCCGACAACCAAATCCGTCGGATTTTGTCCTACGGATTTTGTCCGAAACTGTTGCATACACACGGTCGGACAAAGTTGTCGGAAAATCCGTCGTGATGACGTTATTTCGTTACGACGGGACTACGTTCACGCTAGTAGCCAGTAGCTTTGGTCTAGGAATTTGATCTGAGAATGCGTGGCACTTTGTCCGATTGGAATTCTCTACACATAATCGGAGTATGTCTGATCGGAGCATTTTGTCGGAAAAATATGGTCTAACAGTTAGCATTGTCACTGTCTAATTTGTGTAACCTTAGGGGACATTACTAGGCACTTGTCACTTTTAGGTTAATTGTGGACATTAACACAAAAACATTTTTTATTTTTTATTTTTATTATTTTTTTCTCTTTGCCCTTTTGTCACTGGATGTATATCAATTACTATTATCATAAATAAGCATTTGCTTGGTTTCATACACTGTGGAACGTTTTTATTTTTTTATTTTTTTTTCAGCATATACACTTTATTGGAGTTCATCAAATTGGCAGATTGCACTTTATATTTAGTGGCACAGGTTTTTGGATGTAGCACTCATAAAATTTCTCCTTTATACCTTGTAATCAGGGGTCATTCAGAATTAGAGCAGAGCGCCCTAACTACCTACATTTATTTTTTCACAGCTCAGTAGATTGCTTTAACCGCTTCCTGACCAGCCGCAGTTACACTGCGGCAGGTTGTCTCCCCTGTGCGAGTTGTCGTAGCTACACGTCGGCTCGTGGGGTTAGGATAGCACGGCAGGGGTGCCGCTGCTCGTGGCTGCCAATCTCGATGACTGCCGGCCTCGAGTGATCGGGAGCAGGAGACACAGAACAAAACACACACTTCCCTATTCTGAGAGGAGTGAAAGATTGTGTGTTCCTATTAGCTAGGAACCACGGTCCATCACTTCCTCTAGGTCAGTCCCCTCCCCCTTCAGTTAGAATCACCTCTTTAGGGAACACATTTAACCCCCTGATCGGCCCCTAGTGTTAACCCCTTCACCGCCAGTGACATTTTTTACAGTAATCAGTGTAGTTTTATAGCACTGATCGCTGTATAAATGCTAATGGTCCCAAAAATGTGTCAAAAGTGTCCAATGTGTTCGCCATAATATCATAGTTCCAATAAAAATCGCAGATTGCCCCTATTACTAATAAAAAATAATAATAATTATAATAAAAATGCTATAAAAATATCCCCTATTTTGTAGACGTGATAACTTTTGTGCAAACGAATCAATATATGCTTATTATATTTTTTTTGTTTGTTTTTTACCAAAAATATGTAGAAGAATGCATATCGGTCTAAACTGAGAAAAAATGTGCTTTTAAAAAAAAATGGTTAGGGATATTTATTATAGCAAAAAGTACAAAATATTGTGTTTTTTTCAAAATTGTCGACTTTCTTTGCTCATGCAAAAATAAAAACCGCAGAGATGATCAAATACCACCAAAAGAAAGCTTTATTTGTGGAAAAAAAAGGATGTAAAAAATGTCCGATGTGTCCACCATAATGTTGCAGTCCCGATAAAAATCGTAGATCGCCGACATTACTAGTAAAAAAAAAAAAAATTATAATAAAAATGCTATAAATTTCCCTATTTTGTAGACGTGATAACTTTTGCGCAAACCAATCAATATAAGCTTATTGCGATTTTTTGTTTTACCAAAAATATGTAGAAGAATACATATCGGCCTAAACTGAGAAAAAAATGGGGATATTTATTATAGCAAAAAGTACAAAATATTGTGTTTTTTTTTTAAATTGTCGCTCTTTCTTTGTTTATAGCACAAAAAATTAAAACCGCAGAGGTGATCGAATACCACCAAAAGAGAGCTCTATTTGTGGGAAAAAAAGGACATCAAATTTGTTTGATTGCAGAGCTTGCCATTTTTTACATAAAAAATTGAGTTTTCAGGCACGGCATAGGATTTTGCTGGTAGAAAGAGCGGAGTCCTCCCGCAGCCCGGATTAGGGATGGTTAGATGTCAGATCCAGCCGTATAGGTAGTGAAGCTGCTACATCCAACCTGGACTGACGTTACACACGCAGCTGGTATTTGATATATGTGTCTAAGTGTCTAGATCGTTCGTGTTCCCTTAGCACTGTCCTTAAATGTCAAAATAGGTCAGCCCGCCCGGGCCTTCCTCCCGCAAAATGATAAAGGTTGTCTTGTAAGTTAAATGACCTTTATTGAATATCTTTGTGTGCTGCTGTAGTCTATAATGTCTCACCATTAAAGCTGTAACGTTCTCTCTAAGAAATCTTGAGATCGGCTTAATTTATTTCTGCAAGCTAAAGTTTGAAAAAGTTAGGGAGGAAAAAAAAAAAGGATGAACTCTCCAGGGAATCGAGGAATATTCACGGATTTTTCACATAATAAAAGTCTTAGCCCTTGTACACACGGTCGGACATTCCGACAACAAAATTCGTCAGATTTTGTCCGAAACTGGTATTGCATACACGCGGTCAGACAAAGTTGTCGGAAAATCGAACCTGATGACGTTATTTAGTTACTACGGGACTACGTTCAGGCTAGTAGCCAATAGCTTTGGTCTAGGAATTTGATCTGAGCATGCGTGGCACTTTGTCCGATCGGAATTCTCTACAAACGATCGCACTTTGTCCAATCGGATCATGTTGTCGGAAAATTTTATATCCAGCTCTCAAACTTTGTTGGTCGGACATTCCGACGGAAAAAGTCAGATGAAGCACACACACGGTCGGATTATCCGACAACGCGGTCCGATCGCACATTTTCCTTTGGAATGTCCAACCGCGTGTACAAGGGCAAAAAAAGAAGACACATAATAGAAGGTGTTGCGTGTATGACAGGGCAGGGCAGACCGAAGACCCTTATTTTAACGCAGAACTAAATACGCAGATAAGAGACATATACACATTTTACTGTCCTTCCATCCAGTTTTGAGATTTACTCAGCTCCGCCATACAGCACAGCTCTGCCTGAGGCCTGATTTTTCTCTACTGCCATTTAGAAACATGGGTCGTGTTGCTCCCCAACCTGTATTTAGACAGTGAAAGGAGAAGCAGACTGGCTCTATGTCAGTGATTCTCAACCAGGGTTCCGTGGAACTCCAGGGTTCCTCCAGAGGTTGCTAGGGGTTCCTTCAGCATTGGGCAATTTCTGCCTCTCAGATAAGTGCCCACTCACACCATTGATCTTTTTAGCTATCTGTAAGGAGGTAATTCTTCCCAATGACCACAAGTGTAAGGACCATTCTTCCCACTGACCATCACACTAATGTATCATGAGTTGTAGATTTCTAAAATTTAGCAGGGGTTCCCCGAGACCAGAGAACTATTTCAAGGGTTCCTCTGTGCTGAAAAGGTTGATAAAGGCTGGTCTATATGCTGCTTCCTCCTCATCAGCTCTGTTCCCCACTGTATAGGAACTACAAGAAGCTGTTATCAAGTCAAACCTCGGTTCCTACACTGCTTGTATCAACCAGTTCCATCCATTCTAAATATGTCTTACTTGTAGAAATCAGCATTTTTTTAAACTAGAAAGTTACATAGAACCCCTAGGCATTATATATATATATATATATATATATATATATATATATATATATATATATATATATATATGTGTGTGTGTGTAAATATTTTATTATACCTTTTCATGTGACAACACTGAAGAAATGACACTTTGCTACAATGTAAAGTAGTGAGTGTACAGCTTGTATAACAGTGTCAATTTTCTGTCCCTACAAATTAACTCAACACACAGCCATTAATGTCTAAACCGCTGGCAACAAAAGTGAGTACACCCCTAAGTGAAAATGTCCAAATCGGGTCCAATTAGCCGTTTCCCTGGTGTAATGTGACTCGTTAGTGTTACACGGTCCCAAGTGTGAATGGGGAGTAGGTGTGTTAAATTTGGTGTTTGGTTATCGCTCTCACTCTCTCATACTGATCACTGGAATTTCAACATCGCACCTCATGGCAAAGAACTCTCTGAGGATATAAAAAAGAATTGTTGCTCTACATAAAGATGGCCTAGGCTATAAGAAGATTGCCAAGACCCTGAAACTGAGCTGCAGTACAGTGGCCAAGACCATAGAGCTGTTTAACAGGACAGTTTCCACTCAGAACAGGCCTTTCCATAGTTGAGCAAACAATTTGAGTGCACGTGCTCAGCGTCATATCCAGAGGTTCTCTTTGGGAAATAGATATATGAGTGCTGCCAGCATTGCTGCAGAGGTTAAAGAGGTTTGGTGGTCAGCCTGCCGGTGCTCAGACCCTACGCCGCACCACTGCATCAAATTGGTCTGCATAGCTGTCATCCCAGAAGGAAGCCCCTTCTAAAGATGATGCACAAGAAAGCCTGCAGTTTGCTGAAGACAAGCAGACTAAGGACATGGATTACTGGAACCATGTCCTGTGGTCTGATGAGACCAAGATAAGCTTATTTGAATCAGATGGTGTCAAGCGCGTGTGGTGGCAACCAGGTGAGGAGTACAAAGACAAGTGAGTATTACCTACAGTCAAGCATGGTGGTGGGAGTGTCCTGGTCTGGGGCTGCATTAATGCTGCCAGCACTGGGGAGCTACAGTTCATTGAGGGAACCATTAACGCCAACATGTACTGTGACATACTGAAGCACAGCATGACCCCCTCCCTTCAGAGATTGGGCCGCAGGGCAGTATTCAAACATGAAAATGACCCCAAACACACCTCCAAGATGACCCCTGCCTTGCTAAAGAAGCTGAGGGTAAAGGTGATGGACTGGCCAAGCATGTCTCCAGACCTAAACCCTATTGAGCATCTGTGGGGCATCCTCATATGGAAGGTGGAGGAGCGCCAGGTCTCCAACATCCACCAGCTCTATGATGTCATCATGGAGGAGGGGAAGAGGACTTCAGTGGCAACCTGTGAAGCTCTGGTGATCTCCATGCCCAAGAGGATTAAGGCAGTGCTGGAAAATAATGGTGGCCACACAAAATATTGACACTTTGGGCCCAATTTGGACATTTTCACTTAGGGGTGTACTCACTTTTGTTGCCAGCGGTTTAGACATTAATGGCTGTGTGTTGAGTTATTTTGAGGGGACAGCTAATTTAGTGTTATACAAGCTGTACACTCACTACTTTACATTGTAGCAAAGTGTCATTTCTTCAGTGTTGTCACATGAACAGATAGAATAAAATATTTCCAAAAAATGTGAGGAGTGTACTCACTTTTGTGAGATACTATATATATATATATATATATAAATCAGATGGATTGCTGCACAAAATTTCTATTTTAATGAAAATGCTAAAAGTTACAAGAAAGTATTCATGGTTGACAGTTTCGGGCTAGACAGATTATGCCCTTTTTCAGAGCCAAATACATAAATTGTGTAATGAATAAGCGCTAAAATTTGCGTGAAACGCCCCTTTGTCCCCTGCTCTGTCAACCACTTGTCATATGAAGCTTCAATAAAATGATTTTTGGAAGTGCAGCCATCCGGAATAATTGAAAGAAAATTCATAAGTCCCAAATGTCCATGTGATAAAATAAATCCAAAGACTATTCTTTAGCAATGCTCTTCCACCATATGAATACACAAGATGCTTCATACACCGCATTGTCACATTATATACACATAGAGTATGTTACCAGAAGGAAAAAGTATATACCCAAAGAGCAAAGAATGGATTTTTAAAGTGCAAAAAAAATCAACCAAAATCAGATTTACAAAAAGTAGAATTTTTATATTTATTTATTACATATAAGTAGCATAAAATTATTTATAAAATTAGGCCCAAAATACAAAAGAATGGTTGCCTCTACATGTTTCACCACAAATAAACGTGGCTTCTTCTGGAGCTTTTGTAGGACCTTTTTTAACCACTTGCTTACTGGGCACTTAAACCCCCCTCAGTCCCAGACCAATTTTCAGCTTTCAGCGCTGATGCACTTTGAATGACAATTGCGCGGGCATACAACACTGTACCCATATGAAATTGTTATAATTTTTTTCCCACAAATAGAGCTTTCTTTTGGTGGTATTTAATTACATCTGGGAGTTTTATGTTTTGCTAAACAAACAAAAAAAGATGCAAAAAAAAAAAATCATGTTTAATAGTTTGTTATAAAATTTTACAAACAGGTCATTTTTCTCCTTCATTGAAGTGCGCTGATGAGACGGCACTGATAGGCTGCACTGGTGGGCACTGATAGGCTGCATTGGTGGGCACTGATAGGCTGCATTGGTGGGCACTGATAGGCTGCACTGGTGGGCACTGATAGGCATAGTTAAGGCGGCACTAATAGGCACAGATAAGGCGGCACCGATGGGCACAGATAAGGTGGCACTGATGGGCACAGATAAGATGGCACAGATGGGTGGCACAGATGGGTGGCATGGATGGGTGGCACTAAGGGGCACTGATAGGTACCACTGATAGATGGGACTGATGGGCACTGATAGGTGGCACTGATAGGTGGCTCTGATAGGTGGCACTGCTGGGCACTGATGGGCGGCACTGCTGAGCACTGATGGGCACTGATGGGCGGCACTGCTGGGCACGGATATGTGGCACTGGGGTGCAGCTCCTTTGTTGAGGCAGATTGTGGGCACTGCTGGGTGGCACTGTGGGCACTGCTGGGTGGCACTGTGGGCACTGCTGGGTGGCACTATGGGCACTGCTGGGTGGCGCTGACAGGGGGGACACATTTTTTAGTTATGTGGCAAAGCAGGGGGCAGGTGGGCACTGGCAGGGGGCAGGTGGGCACTGGCAGGGCTGGCCGTGATCGGGACTGATGTCCCGATCACGGCCGCCGGTGATCGGCTCTTTTTTTTTCTCCTCGCGCTGTCAGCGCGAGGAGGAATAATAGCTGATTACCGGCTCCGTTATATCACATGATCAGCTGTCATTGGCTGACAGCTGATCACGTGATAAGGGGTCGGGATCGACCCCTTGCTCGGATCGGTGATCAGGCGAGTCTCATAGACTCGCCGATCACAGAGAGCGCGCCGCGCGCCCCTCAGGGGGTGCGCAGGCCGCTCGTGCACGGGATTACGTCAATAGACGTAGTCCCGGCAAAGGAGATCCGCGCTGTAGCCGTCATTCGGCTATAGCGCGGGTCTCAACTGGTTAATACATTACCACTTTTCAAAATGTTCACGGTTCCAAATAATCACCAAGAGGTCCAATGGGGGACGTCTGTGCCATAAAATGAGGGAAGAATAATTGCCCTACAGTCACACAGTTATCTCAAGAAGTTTAGCAAATTAATCGATCAATATTCATGTCCTTTTCCTAAATGCAAACTTCCTCTGGTGACGGCAAATTTCAAGGTACTTGTGCCATCTGAGCACTCCCTGCTTTCAATTTGCCACTGTTCCTTAGCTCAGTATCAATATGACACCTTTTAACTACATGAAAAATGTAGCGGCAACCATTCTTTTGTATTTTGACCATTGGGCTGTTTTGGCCCTAATCTTATGAATAGTTTTATAAAATAAAATATATATAAAAAAAAGTCATTTTTTTGTAAATTTGATTTTGATTGATTTTTTTGCACCTTAAAATGCCATTCTTTGCTCTTTGGGTACATACTTTTTTTGTCATATTTAAAAGAGGTGGTGCGTTTAGTAGAATCTCCAAGCTCCAATACTAATCGATATATAGTTACTTTACCAGAAAGCATGTGACCGTGTATGAGGATATGATCATAAAGCGCTCAAAGCATGTAAACATCTGGCTCCAAAAGTCTTCTAGCAGTTAAGGAAAATCAAGCACTCCAACCCAGGCACACAGATGACATAAAAAATAGAAAGACGCTATTAGTGTAATAGACAAACCATCGAAACATACTGGAAATACCATCCAATCAGCCACTGTCTCGATCATTGTACACCTTCTCTGAATACACAGTGATCGCAGCTTTTCTTAATCAAACCCGACTATTACTGTATACTGGGAGGGGGGTCCCACCAGCAGGGCAGAGAGACTGGACATGCTACACACATCCTATGTACAATGATGAAGCTTTCGGGCATGTGTAGCATGCCCAAAGTCTGTAACTAGTTAAGTCATCATAAAACATGTACTGCTTAGATCATAGATACACATATTTCAAGGTCACCAATTGGGGCAAAATAATCCAAATCTTCTCACAAATTAAAAAAGACTGAATGGCAGACATTGAAAGACTAGAAAAATAATTAAAAAACCTGAAAAAAACCCCCAATAAACTAAACCCCAAATGGGTGCACACAGATAAACTGGATGCAGCCCGTCTCTCCCTAATTCTGGCTCTTACAGCCAAGGCTGAAAAGAGCATCAGATGGAGTGTAGCAAAATTTTATCACCACAGAGATAAAATAGGCTCCATGTTAGAAGCCAAACTGACCCCCCAGTTTAGACAACGCACCTTTCCTAAAATAAACAACATGTCACAGACAGGACACGCACTTTGAATCCGCAACGCATCATTGAAACTTTCCATGCATACTATAAGAAATTATACAGCGGGGGGAATAAAGACAACAAGGCCCATAGGAATTCATTCATTCCTGGATTCGCTCCCAATCCCAAAATTAGAATTCCGACACTGAAAAACTGGAGGCCCCAATATCAACAGAAGAAATTATCCAGGTTATTAAGAACCTTAAACAGGGCTCAGCCCCTGGACTGGGTGGATTTTCCACCCCATATTAAAGAACGTTTGCGGAGACCTTAGCTCCACACCTAGTGAACTTCTTCAATTCCAAAACTTCAGGGGCCTGAATGCAGCTTTCATCTCCGTTATACCCAAACCAATCAGACCCGGGCGGGAGGGGGGAGCTATAGGCCCATTTCCTTAATCAACAACGACATGAAGATCATGATATGGTCATCTATGAGAATATATCTGCCTTCAGAGTGTTTGTGTTCCCATTGCAATGGATCGCATGGCATTCTTCATTGGTCCGTATATTCATAGTGGGATTCATACCCAGTCAACAGGGTCCAGACCAAATTAGGATTGCGATAGACATTATATCAATACTACAATCCAAATGAGCCAGGGAGGGTAGCTGAGAGGGTTTTCTACTTTCGCTTGACCTACAAAAAGTCTTCGATTCAGTCTCTTGGCCCTACCTTTTCAACATTTTGCAACGCTGGGGTTTTGGTCAGAAATGGGTCTTTTGGGGTCCTTCTACTCCCTACCAGAAGCACCAGTCCGACTACAGGGATATTACTCTGAACCTATTCAAATAGCTAGAGGGACAAGACAGGGATGTTCCCCTATTATATTCGCAGTGGCGATAGAAACCCTGGCGATAGCTATGCATAACCATCCTGATATACGGGGGGGTCGACTGCGGACAGCAGAAGCATAAATGCACCCTGTTTGCAGATGTCCTATTACTCTTTGTCAGTGTTGTCACATCACCAACAAGCTCACTCCCAAATATCTGCAAATTACTGGAAGACTCTACTAAGGCCTCGGGGGTTAAGGGTCAACTTCCCTAAATCCCAAATTCTATATATATCAATCCCATACCAAATTGCTCAGAAACTTAAAAACTCCTTCCAATTTGAATGAAGTGACTCTACCATTTGTTACCTGGGAGTAAAACTCCCCAAAAGTGGAACAACATTATCAGGTTAACCCCCCCCACTCCTCCCCACCACCCACTGAATAACAAGCTTAAAGTTGATCTCAAAGGTTGAGCCCTCCATAAATTATCCTGACTAGGGAGGATAAACGTGATCAAGATGACGCTCCTTCCCAAACTACTGTATCTTTTCAGATCCCTCCCGATTCCACTGAAGACAGATCACCTACAAAAGTTCCAAGGCAAAATTTAGAAATTTATTTGGGGAACCTCAGGTCACTGTCTTGCGAAGAGAACTCTATTTAGACCAAGAACAAAGAACCTACTTTGGTACTACCGAGCGGCACGCTTGGCACCAGTCATCTACATGTGCCTGGAAAAACCTGATTGGGTACACATAGAGCGGCCAGCAGTCCCGACTCACACAATGGACTTTCTTCTTTAGTGCCCTCCAAGAGACCGCCCACCAATCATGTCTCCAGTACTTTCTAACTCGATAGCCCTTTGGAATAGCCTGAAAAACCTCCCCTCCCTAACTTCACTGCAACCGCTAGTACATATATTTCATAACCCCAAATTCACTCCAGGTATGAACATAACAGCCTTCAGCTGGTGGTTGGATAAGGGGTTAGACCTTATTGGCTACTATCTAACTCCTAGGGGTCCGCTCTCGCTTAATGATTGCAAAAATAAACTGCAAATGCTAGAATCAGAGCGGTATAGAGTTCTTCAAATCTCCAACTTCTTAAATTCCCTATCGATGAACAAATCAGAACCCTCAAGATGGACAGTTTATGAACAATGGTGTGGCCAAGCCACAGAGCAGAGGGGGAGTATTTAAATTATTTAACTGTCACTGGCCCCCGATAGCACCAAGCTCCCTTACATACATGCATGAGATAACGAAATCCAGGTTAGCTGGAATACCGAAACCTGGAATAGAAACTTTTTCCGAGCCTATAGAAGCATATGCAGTATCAATCCCTCTTATTGAGGTGAACCTCAAAGTTATTAACAGATTAGCAAAAATGTTCCCTTCCTCCTCACCTCTCTGCTTTAGAGATTGTGCATCACCAAGAACAATGCTCCACACCTGGTGGGAATGTCTGAAGCTGATGGTATTTGGGAACAGAATCTTCCATATGATCCGCAAGGTAACAGGATATCAGATCCTCAAGAACCCCGCTATAGCCCTGCTCAATGCCCATTTACCCAGCACCATTAGAGCTACCAGGGACTTCATCTTTTTTATATTTTTGGGTGCTTAATCGACCATAACAAGAGCATTGAAACAACCAAAGGTCTTTTTTTCGGCAGCCAAAAGTAACATTTCGGCAGCCAAAAGTAACATTTCATGGATAATGGCCCAGGAGAAAATGGTTAGCTCCCTGACTGACACGGTAGCTAGGTTTGATTCTACATGAGACTCCTGGCTGACCTATATAGGTATTCTTGGATGAAAAGGTACATTTCAAAAGATGAAGAGAGCTCATGGAAGATTGGCTGAACCGCTTCCTTTCTTCTTTTTTTCTTCTTCTCTACTTTCCTTCCTTCCTTGTGAAAATCCCCTTTGTACTTTCTTGTACTGCTTTTCAGAATTTGATCTTACCTGCAAGATCAACGATCAATCTTACAGCACCATCTCTAATTTAGCCCTTTCATCATATAGGTGTAGCGCTGGCTCCTGACGAGCGGGCGCTATGGTTTTTTCCTAAAGTTAATTTGCCTGAAACCACAGTTGGGTTTCAGGACTATTCTCTAAATTTCTGGTTTCAGTACCAGTCCAGCTGGGATGCACTGGGTTCTCCTTAACCGCAGGTGTCGCTGTCACTGCCAGCAAGAGTAGAAACGCAGTTTAGCTGGGTGTATTGAATGCCACTGTTCTCTCGGAACCAGCCCAGTGGGAGTGTTCTCGTGCTGTGCATTCTGGGGGGTGGTATTTAAGGTACCGACACCACGTGGTTCGGGGTTCCATCTTTGATTTTCTGTCTGTTCAGTTTTGGTGGTCTTCCTGACCCAGCCCATGGCCCTCCTGGCCTGGGGCGCGGGACCATGCATTTCGAATCTCGGGGTCGGCTTGCCCGAAGCAACTCAACTGCAAGGACAGGCCGAGTGGATTTCGGGGCCTATTGATCCAAGGGTCGTCTGGTGCAGTCTCATCTGAAGGGAGAGGCCCAGCAACCGAAGAATCCCAGGGGAGGACTCTTCAGGAGAAGGCCGTGCGCAAGGCTGGCTTCTCTGAAGGAGCCTAGAGGCTTAGTTGAAGAACATAACCTGGATCTACACTCATACGATATCGCCGAATCGGCTGAGAGAACCTGGTACCATATGATAGCTCTTTAAATTTATCTTCGTCTTTCAATAACGCTCAAGTGTACATCGCAAGTCTGTGGCAGAGACTTTGTCAAGCACCCTACCGGCTGCTAGGCTTAGTGAGAGGAGGTCTATCCGGGGGTTGTAAAATCCAGTTGTGAAATGGTCTTTATTCTCTGGATTTTCTATAAAGACTTCCTTTAATATTTGCAACCTAAGTACCTGAACTTACTCCTAACCCTCAACTCTTTCAGTGTCAGTTTCCACATTCTTTGGGCCATCTACCACGGGAATCCCTAGACGGAGAAACAAACAAGGAGGTAACGTTAAGCCCAATAAAACCAGCAGCTCCTTTGGGGGTTAGTGCTACATAGGTTATGTTCATTATTTTTTCCTTTTTTATTACTAGTCTTTATTATTGAGCAAGGAGATACTTACCACCTACTACATTTAGACTTAGTTAATTACCTAACCTGTGGTAGTTGGTATAAGAAATGATGATTGAAATGTTTTGTATGTCCTGACGGTCTTTATTGTCCTGGAGGCATGCAGGTAACCTCTACAGTTCAACCATGCTCGACAGTATCACCTTTGTCGTAATTCTGCAAATTTCTATGTACGGAAAATTTTGTTTGCTCTGTTTGATCTAATTCTCAGTAAAAATGTATTGAAAGAAAAAAAAATACTTATTGCTGCTGGAGTTGTGCTTTATCTTTCCAATGAAGCTGAAACTGTGCATCCAAAAAAGTTTAGGACAATTACAGAATCTATCTCTCTGTAATTCTACATCCATAGATTCGGTTTATCTATATTAGTAGAGCACAGAATTAGTTTGCCTGACATCCTTCTATTACGTGATTAATAATAACATATAAAATTTATACAGTATAACTCTTTGTTCATATCACTAAAGACAATGATTAATGCACAGTGTAAATGGGCTTAGGATGAAAAGATTATATGTTGATTAAATTTTAATATTCAGGGTCCGTTTAAGTAATTTGATTAAAATCTGAACTCAGGGCACACAAATTTTCATTTAAATATATTTCTCAATATACATAAATCTGCTTTGTGTGCATTAAAGTCTTTGCAAACACAGATATTGTAATATAAAAGTAGTAGTGACATCATCACTGTGCTGGAGACAAGACCAGTCACCCTGCACAAGAAGAAAGGTCAGCAGTGAGCAGTGAGGGAAAGTTTTGCATTGCATTACTGCACAGTTTTGGAAGAAAGACACAAAGCACACCAAGATTCGAGGAAGAATGCACGTAATGAATGTATTTAGATGATATTTCTTACTTAAAGGCAGTCTGCTATGATAATACGGATGAGGCTCTGACTACTTTTCTTTTAAAGATGCTAAGTGTCTTCTCCATTTAAGCCTCATTGCTTTGAGTTACTGTTCTTATACAAGTATAGAGACTCGGAGCTCAGATTCACTGTCTGTATAATTATTCCTTACATGGAGTTTGCATGTCCTTGTTGTGCTTGTGTGGGTTTCTTCAGGGTACTCTAGTTTCGTCCAGCACTTCAAAGACAAACCAGAAGGTTTATTTGGCTCCTGCTATTGCACATGCGGTACATTTGCTATGCGCATGGGGCCCCAAGCCAAGCAATTGAAGAGGATTGGGCAAAAACCTGGTGACCTACCTTGTACAAATTTGCCAAGAAAATTCTACATGGAAAAGGCACTCAGGTGCATCAAATACTGTATGGTGCTCACTCAGGAATATGGCCAATAGAATCAGAAAGAATTGGGTTGTCACAACTGGGATCTGAATCCTTCCAGCAGCGGCTCTTCTTGCTGAGCTACCTGGGATGCTGGGCAGCACCCTGTTTGATCCCTTGGACAGTCTTGCCCTGTGCCTTACAGTATTCCTGGTGAACCCTGAACTCCTTTCTCCTACCTGCTACATCTCCCACGGGACCCCAGATTCCTCACCTCCTGGTGGGGCAATCTTGAGGACCGCAACCTGGCACTAAGCCACTAGCCCACAGCAAAACCCATCTCAACCATGAGGAGCTCTAGTGAAGACCAGTTAGTGTTTAGACCCCACACTTTGTGTGAGCCCAGGAAGAAATGCTCATGTGCTCATCCTGCTGATCTGTTGGGAACCTCTCAACTGCTATAGCTAGTGGTCTTCAAGCCTGACCCCTGACCTTGATATCAATGACCAAAGAAGTTGAGTGCACGTGCTCAGCGTTATATCCAGAGGTTGTCTTTGGGAAATAGATGTATGTGTCTTGCCTATAAGGATGAGCAGCGAGATTTTTTTAATGCTTAAAGTGAAACAATAAAAATTAAATATTCCTTTAAATATCATGCTGTTTATGTCTATAGTATGCCTGTAAAGTGGCGCATTTTTCCCATGTTTAGAACAGTACCGCAGCAAAATTACATATCTAAAGGAAAAATTGTCATTTAAAACTGATTGCGGCTGTAATGAATTGTCGGGTCTCGGCAATATGGATAAAACTCATTGAAAAAAAGGGCATGGGTTCCCCCCTTAGTCCATTACCAGGCCTTTTGGGTCTGGTATGAATATTAAGGGAACCCCAAACCAAAAAAAATGCATGGGTGTCCCCCCAAAATCCATACTAGGCCCTTCAGGTCTGATATGGAAATTAAGGGGAACCCTGCACCAAATTTAAAAAAAATGTCATAGGGGCACCCCCCAAAATCCATATCCGACCCTTCAGGTTTGAGAGAGTTTCCCCCCCTCCTGAACCATACATGGCCACATGCCCTTAACATGGGGAGGGTGCTTTGGGGTCTGACCCCTCATCCCCACAACCCTTGCCTGGTGGTTGTGGGAAAATGCAGGTGGGGGTTTATGGAAATCTGGAAGCCCCCTTTAACAAGGGTAAAAAAGACAAGAGACAGCTTGGGACAAGTCCTTTATTAAAAAAAAAATGTCCAGCAATGTAAATTCACACCGCTCGAGGGACTGAAAAAGAAAAAATAATCTGCAACAGTTCCGCCTCCATGGGAGGCTCCCGCTGAGTGATGCTTCTTCTGGGTGGCCCTGAAGGGTCTGGTATGGATTTTGGGGGGCCCTATGCCATTTTTTTTATTTGCCACAGGGTTCCCCTTAATTTCCATACCAGACCTGAAGGACCTCGTATGGATTTTGGAGGACCCCAACGCAGTTTTTTTTTATTTTTTGATTTGGGTTTCCCCTTGATATTCATACCATACCAGTTTTAAATGGCAATTGTTCCTTTAGAAATGTAATTTTGCTGCGAGTCTGTTCTAAACACAGGAAAATGCACCACTTTACAGGCATACTATAGATACCCCCCAGGCATGATATTTAAAGGAATATTTTATTTTTATTGTTTCACTTTAAGCATTCCTAAAATCACTGCTCCCGAAAAAACGCAAATTTTTAAAACTTTTTTTGCATTGATACATGTCCCCTGGGGCACGACCCGGGTCCCCAAACACTCTTTATGACAATAACTTTCATATAACCCTTTAAAATTAGCACTTTTGATTTTTCATGTTAGTGTCCCATAGACTTTAACAGTGTTCCATCGGCTTTCAAATTTGCTCCGAACACCGCATATTGTTCGTGTTCACCAAACATCCGAACAACCAAAGTTCGACCAAAACTTATGCTCGGACCGAACAGTTCACCCATCCCTACTTGTCTACAGTCAAGCATGGTGGCGGGAGTGTCATGGTCTGGGGCTTCATGAGTGCTGCTGGCACTGGGGAGCTACAGTTCATTGAGGGAGCCATGAATGCCAACATGTACTGTGACATACTGAAGCAGAGCATTATCCCCTCTCTTCGGAAACTGGGCCGCAGTGCAGTATTACAACATAACGACCCCAAACACACCTTCAAGACGACCACTGCCTTGCTAAAGAAGCTGATAGTAAAGGTGATTGACTGGCCAACCATGTCTCCAGACCTAAAACCTTAAGCATCTGTGGGGCATCCTCAAACCGAAGGTGGAGGAGCGCATGATCACTAACATCCACCAGCCCCATGATGTCATTGTGGAGGAGTAGAAGAGGACTCCAGTGGCAACCTGTGAAGCTCTGGTGAACTCCGTGCCGAAGAGGGTTAAGGCTGTGCTGGAAAATAATGGTGGCCACACAAAATATTGACACTTTGGGCCCAATTTGGACATTTTCACTTAGGGGTGTACTCAATTTTGTTGCCAGCGGTTTAGACATTAATGGCTGTGTGTTGAGTTATTTTGAGGGGACAGCAAATGTACACTGTTATACAAGCTGTACACTCACACTTTACATTGTAGCAAAGTGTAATTTCTTCAGTGTTGTCACATGAAAAGATATAATAAAATATTTACAAAAATGTGAGGGGTGTACTAACTTTTGTGAGATAGTGTAGATACTATAAATGCTGTAAATGTAAGATCTGCATATAGATAATATACAAGCTTGAAAGCAGAGATTTAGGGTGCCGCAGAGCCGGCATGGGACACATATAGCATCGGATTTATGCTTCATGCACCTAGGTGAGTATTATGTTTGCTTTTTTAAAAGCCATACTTTCCTTTTAAGAGCGCAACTATGCAACTATTGTATTTATTTTCTATTTATGCATATTGTCTCTGTTATCTACTGTTCTGGGGGTAATGCCCAAATAAGCATCTTTTCCTTCAGCTTTGGCATCCAGCCTTGGAGCTTCTGCAGGGATACTGCTACAGATAGATAGCTAAAGATTTGTTTATACGATTAGGTAGAATAGAAGGTCTGTATCTGTACGACACACTCACACACACACACCAGTTTCTCTGATCTAAGTTTGCAAAGTAATGTTAGAATCAGATTCTTCAAATAAAATTTGCCTAACATTGGCATGGCAATCGTACCAAGGGACTTTATCTAAGTGCATGCTTTCTTTCGATTCCAGGTTCATTTTAACATGTTGGTGTTACTTGCCAATTTTTACTTGGTTGGCATATCACAGCATAAAAGTGTATGTGATTTGAAGTCTGTTCACAAAAACAAGTTTCAAAAAGTTATACTCACTGCTACTTGGAGATATGCAATATTATTTGTTTGTATCGCCCAGATTTTCCAAGTGAAAAAGATTGTAATTTTAACCATGTGATTTGGTTGGGGGGGGGGTCTCCTTCCATAAATTGAAAAGAGATTTACCAACTGAATTTTATTTCTCTTAAGAAGAGGAGTGCAGCACTACCCCCCAAGGGGCAGCTGGTATCGACTGGTTCTTCTCCAAAAGTACAGAGGGCACTCACCACTGCAAGCACCAGTTCATTCAATCAGCTCCCATACAGTCTAAGGGATGTCTTTTTAAGATTTATTGCTTGAAGAAACTAACAGAGAAGGGGCTGGAGCATGGGATACTCCAAAACAATTAGCACATAGCAATTAGAAGACAATCTTCCCCTTAGGTAGACATGGACATTGGACAGTCTAAATCCCCACAGCTGAGGACAATGAGGCAAATCTCTTTGGCATCTGGTTACCTTGCACCTATGCACAACAGCTGGTACCCAGTGTGTTCTTTACTCACAAGCCCCCACAACAGCTGTCACCTTCCAACTTCACCTGGACACAGTCCAGTGAATGAGACAGTCCTTCTCCAGACTGTATCCCTTGTGTCGAGGTTCTGCAATCAGCTTCTAGCAAAATCCATCCAGGCCCTCAACCCCGACCTTGCTGAGGCCTCTAGAACTGCTATGCACTCCATGGACTGTTTAAGGCAACAGCCCCTTAGGCTCTGGAACTCTCATGGGGGGGGGGAGCTCAGCTCTCCAGGGACTTAGGCTATTTATCACCCTTCCAATCCCCTTATAGACACTCCTCTCCTGGGGTTGACTAGAGCATGATAAATATTCAGGCTGGTTATTTAAATCTCCTACCCTAAGCTCTGGAAGCTTCTTCCAGAGGCAGGGACAGCAATAAACTCCACGTCCGTGGACAGGCCAGAACAAACAATTACTACTTCCTTGATTACAGAAGGAGTCAAAATATTTACCTAGCATCCTATGCTCAGAGGGTGCCAGAGGAGTTTAAGTAGAAACTTTACAGAGGAAGGAGAGGATATCTTTCTGTTGGTTCTTCTCCACATCTCCACCTTTAGATATCTTGCATGTATGCAAATGCTCCACAGTTCTCCACCAGGCTCTCACATGCCACTGGTTTCAACTGTTAAAACTTGTAGTGTCCTGTGGCACATGTGCGTACGTGCAGATATACTCCTATGGATGCACTGATGTGCCGCAAGTCTCTATTACGTCCCAAAGATCTGCAGTACATCTACACTTGGGCCCCTCATCACAAAACTGACTCCTGGGATGTGAGACTTCGATATAAAAGGAGACAGCAAGGGGGGAGATGTTTTGGATGTAGAAACAAGAAGGGCTGTGGTGTAGCACAAAAAGGGTACTAAATTGTTCAGAGTGAGAGGTTACATTATCCAGTTGTTTGGTTGGATATATTAGGCAGCAAGTGAACATGTTGTCCCTCAGTCTGTAGTGGTAACGATTGACCAAAAGTGGTCTAAGGAAGGAAAACCAGCAACAGAGTCAAGGGCAGCCAAGGCTCACTAATGCACGTGGGGAGTGAAGGATGGCCTGTGTAGTCTGATCCAATAGAAGAGCTACTGTAGCTAAGATGGCTGAAAAAAAATATTGCTGGTTCTGATAGAAAGGTGTTAGAATTCACAGTGTATCGCAGTTTGTTGTGCATGGGGCTGCGTAGCTTCAGACCATTCAGGGTGCCCATGCTGACCCATGTCCACAGCCAAAAAGTGCCTATAATGGAAACATCAAAACGAATTCACGGAGCAATAGAAGAAAGTGGCCTGGTCTGATGAATCATGTCTATTCCTTTACATCATGTGGTGTGTGTGTCCCTTACCCAGGGCCGTATTAAGAACATCGTGGGTCTTGTGCTGAGGATTTTGGTAGGGGCTTTTTTATAAAAAATAAATAAATAAATGCAAAGATTTTTTTTAATAACAAATGAAATGAAATAGAGAGAGGGAGGGGGAGAGAGAGAGAAAGGGGATGAGAGAGGGTGAGGGGTAGGGGAGGGGGGATGAGAGAGAGAGGGGGGATGAGCATGAGCATGCATGGGAGTGATATCAATGCAGCCCGGCCAAGGCAAGTGACCGAAGGCACAGAACCCTGGAAGGAAGACCGGGTGAAGATGGAAGTGCCCGGGACAAGCCGGATTGATCACAGCACAGCGCTAGAGGGCTACGTCTGACAGGTAAGTGTGCCCTAATGTGCTAATATGCTGTGCATACTCGTACATTATGGCATAACCCAACTCAGGGCCTCTAAAAAGTAATATAAGGATGTAAGCAAACATTCAACTATGGGTGGCAAGGCACTGTCACTGGGATTTCCAGGATAAAGTTGTGGATGGCCAGGAGATAAATACAAAGGTTTTATCAATGCCTAGAAGTGCAAAGTCTATTATTAAGAAGTGGAAGGTATTTGGTACAACACAGACCCTCCCTGGATCAGGACGTCCAAACTGGATGAAAGAGCCAGGGGGAAACTGGTCAGAGAGGCTACAAAGAACCCTACAGCAACTCTGAGGCAGTTGCTCGAATTTATGACAAAGAGTGGTCATTGTGTGCATGTGACAACAATATCACAAATTCTCCACAAATGTAGTTTGTATGGGAGGGTTGCAAGAAAAAAGCAAGAAGGGCCACATGCAGTCACGACTGAGCTTTGCCAAACTGCAGCTTGAAGATTCTGGGGCCACATGGAAAAAAGATGTTATGGTCAGATGAGACTAAAATGCAATTATTTGGCCTCAACCCCAAACGATATGTCTGAAAATCCAATATAGGTCACCATCCAAATAACACCACTCCTTTAGTAAATCAAGGAGGCGGTAATATCCTGTTATGGGGGGTGGTAATATTCTGTTATGTGGGTGCTTCTCTGCAGCTGGGACTGGAGCATTTGTCAGGATAGAAGGAGAAATGGATGGAGCAAAATACCATCACATTCTTGAGGAAAATCTGCTGCCCTCTGCCAGAAAGTTATCAATGGAAAGAAGGTTTACCTTCCAACATGACAATGACCCAAAGCACAAGTGGTTGAAGGAGAAAAAGGTGAATGTCCTTGCATGGCCTAGTCAGAGCACAGACCTAAACCCCATTGATAATCTGTGGAATGACTTGAAGACTGCAGTCTACAAATGGCCACCATCAAATGTAACTGAACTTGAGCAATTCTGCAAAGAAGAGTAGGCAAATAGTTTAGAATAGATGTGCAAAGTTAGTAAAGACATATTCCAACAGACTAAAGGCTGCAATTAAAGCAAAGGGTAGTTCAACAAAATACTGACATAAAGGGGTGATCCTTTTTCCAACTGAGTCGCTGTGTCTTTTATTTATTTATTGTTGGTGTTCTATCTTTCACTTGGATGTTATAAGTTGCACTGAGTAAATACAGCTGGATAAAATAAAAACCGTGTCTGTCTTAATTTCAGGCTGCAAATCAACACAATGTGATTACAACAAAGGGAATAGTTTGAGAAAAAGGGGGATTATTATGGTGCCAAAGAAAAAGTAAATGAACAGTTTATTATAAAAAAATCTTATATAAAGTTTATTATATCATAACAAACACCACATACAATCACAAATACATAAGTTAAAATAGTATCAAAGTAGTTTTTTTCTCTCCTTTCTCCAAGAAGCACATGATTTGTAACTGTGGGGCCAGGATAGTAATAGCCTTGATGTGCTGTCGGGTCAATTCATCCCTACATGTTTCGCCATAAAAATGGCTTCCTCAAAACGGACCCCTTGTCATATAACTTCCACAATTCTAACACAATGTGATTATTTTCTATATACTGTAGAACTTAACTAACAAATTAAAGTTCATAAAATGAGCTAAGAAGTTGAGCGGAGGGCTGCACAAGGAGGAGTTTGTTGGGTGGGGGGTGGAGGTTTGGGGTTTTGTTTTGGGGACCTTTTTGCACGTTTGTATGTTATATGTGTGTTGAAAAATCTTCAATAAACATAAATTTTCAAAAAAACTAACAAATTAAAGCCAAATTTTAGATAATACTTTATAAGCAGTTACATCAGCAGCTTTTTTTTTCCTTTTGGGACAAAGGTTTTACATAAATGAATAAAAGCTGAGTACTCCTGTCAGTGGTAAATGGTTTTTCTTAACCCTCTAGCTGTGACTTTTGCTGGGCAGCATGCGACGACAAAAAAGGAAAAAAGCCTAAAAAGAAAACTAAAATGTTTGTTTTTTGGGTTTAGATATATTGTAAGGGTTCTGTGGGTGCGGGATTTAAATGTATTTATTTGCCTTTTGGTTGAATTCCATGAACATGTGTGTGTTTATGAACCCAACTATATAACTAGAAAAAAATTACTTTGACTCCTTCATCTGTTTACAGTCCAAAAAGTGCACACAGAGGAAAATTATTATAAGGAAACATTCATCTACTTGAACTTGACCTTAAGTCTTCCTATGTCATTCTATGACATCTTCAGGGATTTCCATTATTTTTAGCTTGCAGGTGCTCCCCCACCAATTGGTCAAATTAATTAATCTACTGAGCTTTTATTTTAATGTAATTGGATCACAACCTTAAGTCATTTTGCAATTTCGTATAATGGAAATTCTAAGCATAAATGTATATTAAAAAAAAAAAGCGTTGTGAGTTCCATTTCATAAAGTAGCATGGAGTAGTGCCGTTGTTTTTCCAAGTCTTTGTTTGAAGAAATCATTAGTTTTAGATGAATGTTCTTCTGTAGCAGCTGGCTTATATACATCTCCCCAGAGTGGAGAATCTACAAGATGATCAATAGCTTTTCTTATCCGACGTAGAAAAATTAGAAGATAATAATATCCATCCACTTTCTTCCGATGTGTGAATAGCTGTGAGATTATGGAGCTTTGGTGCGAGGGGGAATATCATCAATGCTGAAAAGTTTTAATCTTAAAAAAACGGGCAGTTAATGTTTCATAATAGGAGACATTACAAAGTAAAAATAGCCCTTTGAACATAGAAAGATTATTTTTGTTAATGACTTATAAAACTGCCTCGAACTGAGACAAATCCATGAATTTTAGAGGGAGACAGTGTGAAAGTGTTGGGTATACTACGGATGTAATAGTTTGTATTTTCCTTTCCCATTTTGGGAATTTAGAGCACTCCACTTAAAGACTAAGGGCCATAACACCCACTGATCTGAGTTAAGTACTACTGGCCAGTATGTGTGGTGTGTCTAAAAAGTTTGGTGAGTGGTCCGATATCTCAACAGCAACATGGGCCATGTGTGTACGTTTGCACATTCCTATCCAGAGACACATTGAGAAGTGCCACCTAGCATGCAGTACACGTGACCATCAGGGTAAACCCGTTGCGGGCAGTCAAACGTAGTCAGTGTGAGAGGTAGGGTCCCAGTCCAATGGAGCAACGAGTGAACATCAAGCTCTGCTACAAATTGGGGAAAATGGTGACGGAGACACATGAAATGTTGGTGCAAGTATCCGTGAGCTGAAAATGTGTTTACGACAGTTCAAACTCTTTCGCGATGGGAAGGAAATGGATGAGAATGAGCCATGTTTGGGTCGGCCCTCGACAAGCAGAACCCTAGACATGATTGAGCGAGTGTGATATAGGCTGGCACGAGATTGGCGACTCACTCTATGATTGATGGCATTAGCAATTGCCTACAAAGTTTTGGATGAGCAGAAGATCTGTTCCCAGTTTGTGCCGCACATGCTGACTGACAAACAGAAAGCAGAACGGATGGAAACCTCTGGAGATTTCATTACTATGTGTGGCCACCTGTCATTGACTGGCCCCCCCAGCACCCCGTTTTACTTACCTGAGTCCTCCAACTTCACCCACAGGGATGCACTGTCTTTCTGCCTGGAGTTCTCGGCTCTTGATTGGATAGATTGATAGTAGCGCAGCCATTGGCTCCCACTGCTGTCAATCAAACCCAATGACACAAGCGGCGTGGGGCGGGGCCGACATTCATGTCTATAGATGCAAATGCTGGACTCGGGAGCGCACCCGGAAGGTAATCGTCCAGGAGAGAGCTTCTCCTAGGGGGTTATCTGATGCATGAAGGAGCCACGAGAGCGGCCGAGGGACCCCAGAAGAGCAAGTTTGAGCCACTCTGTACCAAACGAGCTGCACAGTGGTGGTAAGTATATTTTTGTTATTATTTATTTATTTTTAATTACCCTTACAAGCACTTTGAGGCTCGCTTCACTATAGCATGACTACAAAGTCGTGCAACTTTCGACTTGGATATGACTTTGATGTGACTTTTTACACTCTGTGGCATTGAAGTTGTACCAAGGTCGGACCAAAGTAGTACAGGAACCTTTACTAAAGTTGGACAGATTTGTGTAGTATCAGTTAAGATGGCTCTCATAGAGAAACATTGCATTTCACATGTCACCCGACTTGGGGTCTCACAAGTCAGATCCTATGTCGCATCAGTGTGAACTCAGCCTTAATGTCGTTATTGTGGTGTTATACTTTTGTTGTATTTGCTTATTCATTTCCCATAGGGCTTGTTGGTGAGTCTTGGAGAAGTCCTGGTCAATCACCACTGTTGCAATGATCATTTGATCATTCAGTTTGTGTCACTAGAGATACCACCAATAAATGTAGCAGCAGCTAGAAGTTTGGCATGGGCGAACTCACCAGAGGTGGCCATTTTGTTCACCCATTCATTGAACCTTGAACTGCTATAGTTTGGGTCATACATTTCCTCGACCCAAACACAGAGCTTATCCCTAGTTATAACATGCAGCCACCATTGGAATAGTTGCATATAGACAGAAAGTGCCTGCAAAGCCACACTATAGGCCATGGGTGCTCAAGGTTGCGAGCACTGAACGTATTCTCTCTGGAGGAGAAAGGGGATATGATTTCAATTTACAAATACCGTACTGGTGACCCCACAATAGGGATAAAACTTTTTTGTGGAAGGGAGTTTAACAAGACATGTGGCCACTTATTAAAATTAGAAGAAAAGAGTTTTAACCTGAAACTACGTAGAGGGTTATTTACTGTAAGAGCGGCAAGGATGTGGAATTCCCTTCCACAGGCGGTGGTCTCAGCAGGGGGCATTGATAGTTTAAACAAACTATTAGATAAGCACCTCAATGACAACATACAGGGATATACAATGTAATATTGACATATAATCACACACATAGGTTGGAATTGATGGACTTGTGTCTTTTTTCAACCTCACCAACTATGTAACTATGTAACCTGTGGCCCTCCAGCTGTTGTGGAACTACAAGTTCCATAAGGCATTGTAAGGCTGACAGTTACAAGCATGATTCCCAAAGACTGAGGCAAGATGGGATTGTAGTCCACAGCAGGGCTGATATAGGTGATCAACATTTTTGAGATGCAAAGAGATATAGGGCAAGCCGAGCTAAACTGGGAACAGGTATCTGCCATTATTAGGTATCCGTGCCCTCAAAATAATAAAAAAAAAACTCCAGCAAACACTATCGCGAGACTTATTCAACTTATGTTCATTTGTTGTCTCTCTCGTATTTTTTTTTTTTTTTTATCTACATTTTCCAAAATTTGATCATAAAAGACTGATTCACTAATTTTACTTTTTATATCTATCTTTCTGTTCTTTCCCTACCCTTATTTATCCACCCTCTCCCCTACTGCTCTTCCTCCCGCCACCACCACCATCTCATTTGGTCTGCTCTCCATCTTTCTTCTTATTTCCTACTGTCATCTTTTCTAAGTATTTCTCAGAGGTTTTAAACATTTTCCATTTACTCCAAATACTGTTATATCTTCCTGGTTGCCCTTTTTCGCTGCTGCATAGGAATTCCATTCTGCTATAGTATTCTATTTGCTCGAACCATTCCCTTACATCCGGTTTTTCTATGCTTAACCACTTCTTTGGGAGTAGTCCTTTTGCAGCATTCAACAATATTGGAGTTAATGTTTTTCCATATTGTTTATTTGAAACTTTTGATTCATGAAATAGACACGTCTGCAGGCTGTTTGTTGTCTTTTTTCCAGTTATTTCTTCTATATATTCCAGGATTTCCTGTCAATTTTCTTAAATTTTTGGGCAGTCCCACCAAATATGTGTCATCGTGGCCCTCGGTCCACATCTCCTCCAACACTGTGGGGATTTGTCTGGTTGATATTTATGGATTTTATTAGGCATCAGATGCCATCTACCCAATAGTATAATTCATGCCGGCTAAGGCGCAATGGGCATAGGTCCCAATTAATGTAACACAATGGGATCAAATCCCCCACCACCCTTTCCCTTTTCCCCATTAAATAAGACACTTACAACCATTAGGTTGGAAAGATCAAGGCCACAGCTTTATTAAATTCCATCTTTGAGATGCAAAAAAGAAATAGGGCAAGCTGAGCTAAAGTGGGAACAGGTATCTGCCAAAACCAGTAACATGTGAACCTATTTAACCAGTGCCAATCACAGTCGTACTGTGAGCACTAAACCAAAGAGGGAAGTGGGGCCTGTCCTTATCATACATGCTGGGCAGACAGCCTACTTCCAATTTTCCATCAAGGGCATAGCCCATTACTGCAACTTTAACTGTTGGCAAGGTCAAGAAAACTGCAGCAAGCTGTGACATACCAAACATACCATAAAAAAGGGGGGTGGTCAGCTCATCCAACTGAATCCTCCGAAAGGCCTTGTTAGAAATTTTTGAGTTAATTAATATTTTAAGTGATAAAAGTTTCTGAAAATATATGTAAGTTATATGTACGGTAATAAGTTATGGTTTCTGAAGGTCACAGAACGACAGAGTGTATAGGGAGGAGTGGTTTGGCTGAGTAGGTATATCTATTTTTGAGTTACTATGTCAGGACAATGGGTGGAGTTATGCTACTTATCTATAGACTGAACCATATTTGGTATATATGCAAATATGGGTGTTATTAGGATATGCTGACATAACATCATGAAACAGTATAAGAATGGAGTAGGATTATGAGAGTGGGGGAGATCGGTGGGAAGAGAAGGAACTCTATACTTTGAAAATGTAACACCAGAAGAACCTACCACCTTAGAAGCCAAAACCATGCCATATGTTACCAGATGTCAATCTTGTCTTTGCTTATCTTTCTGAACAATAAACGAACTATTGGATGAACGAAGGATTCTTCAATTTCTACTCCTGAAAATACGTAGCAAATGCAGCCTTGGATGAAGACATACATATCTCCGCTACACACCCTTTAGGAGAAGGGATACTGATTCACATATTACACAAAGACTTTGCTAGTTATTAAGAAACGCCCCCGTGAGTATAGTAGAGTTTCAACCACATTTACTACTCTGGTACGCACTTTCTTTCAGGCCCAGAATTCCCTGGGGCACATGTTCCCTGAGCTCAAGCCCATCCCATCTCCCATGTTTCAACCAATCGTTCCCCTTGTCCAGCACCTAGCCATGCCCCCATCAGTCAAGGCTCTCTTTCCCTAGGGAGGGGGGGCTCAAGAGGCCTTAATTTCTATTGTGTTTATATCTGTTGCGTAATTATGTACTGCTCCCATCATTCATAACAATTCTCAATGTGTTTACTTATTTACTATTTATTTATTCATTAATGAATTAATTCATTTATTTATTTTACAGAACGGATTTCTGTTTTTCTGGAATTGAACTAATCGTATCACATGTATAAGTTCCAATGTCACTCAGTAGACTTTTCAGCCCTATGAGTTTCTGACTGCTAAACATTCATATTGTGAAACGCGTCTTTTCAGTTTATTCCGCGGGTCTATTATCCGCAACCCAATTCCTGTCGATCACTCCGGTACACATAAATATTGCACTTGAACTTGACTGGGGAAAAGTCTTGAACATTGTGTGTTAACATAATTAAACATAACATGAGGTTGCATTTGTCTTGCTCTTGACATGCATGAAAGTGATATGTATTAATGTTTAATAGAATAGCAAATTACAAGCTATTAATAACAATTACCAAGATGGACGGAACAGAAATTAGTGGTGGTGGAAACACAACCCCTGCCATGTACGCGATTACCAACATATAATAAAGAGATGTGAAATATTAACGCAGAGGTAAATTCACCTAGCTGAACTGTAAGGGGGGTGGGGGAGCTACATTTAAAGAGCAATAATGTGAATTTTTGAGACATTGTATCTAGTTGCCTACGAATACATTGGAAACATAGATTTCCTTTCATCTCATGTTATTTTTATATATTTTAGTACATTAAAAATAATCTAACAAAATCCGATTTTTAGATAGATTTCAACGTAGGCGTGTGCACGGGGTGTGCTAGGTGTGCCTGGGCACACCCTAATCGCCCTGTGTGGCGCAGATTCCCCCTGTTTAAACCCCTGATTTTCACCTGCTAAAAAATTTGTAAGAAAAAATAATAATAATAAAAGTAAAAACTACTGACACCGTTCACTGCTCTGCTGACACCATCAGTATATGTACACATGCTCACACACATATGTGTCTGAACTATGATGTGCACACCCTAATGCAATAGGCTGTGCACACCTATGGATTTCAATAATGTACAAGAATATTTACCAACTGAACTGTCTGAAGGTGTGCGGCATAAAAGGAACAAATCATGGGAGAAATTCTTGTACCATTATTAAAAACCACTTACTGACCGCCCTATAGCAGTTTTGCTGCCACAAGGCAGCAGCTGTGTGCAGGATATATATGTGGTTCTGTATTTCCACCTGCAGGGGGGGAGTGGGCGATGCTGGCGGGCCACTTCTGCTGTGATTCTTCACAGCAAAAGGCAATCTGCGGGTGCCAGGCACTCGATGTCCTCCATCACCCCCCTGCTCATTGGTAACACAATACAGAATGGGGATCTGCCTAAGTAAACAAGGCAGATCGCCGTTCTGACAGGGGGAAGGGATGGATTCCGTGTTCCTGCAAAGCGGGGAATAAAATCCTTCCCCTAGTAAAAGCAACACATACAGTACACATCATTACTGTCTAGGCACACACCTAAAGGGGTTGTAAACCTTTGTGTTTTTTCACCTTAAAGGGGTTGTAAAGGTAAATGTTTTTTCAACATATTTTATTTCGGTACAGCTTTGCATGACCACGTAATTGTCGGTTAAAGTAACGCGGTGCCAAAAAAAGTGGCCTGGCCATGAAGGGGGGTACATTTTCTGAAGTTCAAGTGGTTAAACATGAATGAAGAAGCAACACAACGGAATGAGCTCACATCTCTGTCACTGTGCTCTGTCCCAACAGCATGCCCCTTTTTAGCACACGAGCACTGCAGGACAACTGATTGTCCCCTCTCTCTGCTTTCTCTTCTTCCAGTCTAATGCCGCGTACACACGAGCGGACTGTATGGCGTACTTAGTTCGTCATACAATCCGACGGACAGTCCGTCGTACTTTCGACTGAACGGACTTGACCACACACGGATGCACAAACAGTCCGTCGAAAGCTTGCGCGATGACGTGTACAGCACGTACGACGGGACTAGAAATAGGAAGTCCAAGACACAGCAAAGCACCCTTCCGCCGTGTAAATCCTTTCTGGGCATGCGCCATTCTTAGTCTGTCGAACTAGCATACTGACGAGCGGATTGTCCGCTGAAACCAAAGTACGACGGACAGAATTTCGAAAAATCCGAAATTCTTTGTACGCCGGACTGCACGCTGAAAAAGTCAGCTGAAGCCCACACACGAGCGGATTGTCCGCTCGTGTGTACGCGGCATATGCTCAGCTAGATAGGAAATTTCTAGAGCAGACATTTTCAACCTGGGTTCTGTGGACACTGTGCCACTCTCTCAGTCAGAGCAATACCACCAAACTCTTTCTCCGAGAGGAACTGAAGCAGTGGGAAAATCAGGTGCAGAAAGCAGCACGGTGTCCCCAAATGAGAAAGTGAATTCCGGGAAGTGGAAATTTGATGTTGGCTTCCATCCATTTTATTAAGCGTGTCACCTCCATACTTCATGGCAGCACAATACTGGTGGTGAGTGTTCACTGCATATGGGTGGAGGCTCTTTGAACACGTGTGTGCACTGTATGTCACTTTTACTTGTGCTCATTCTGGGGGAGCTTCCCCTTTTTCCCACCTTAAGGACGGCCCTGATACTTTATACTGATAATAATTTGTATCTCATGCCCTGTACACACGGCATAAACTTAAAGGTATAAACTTTAAAGGTATTTCCTACGGAATTCCGCTGAAACTGTCTTGCGTACACACGGTCACACCAAATTCCAACCGTAAAGAATGCGGTGATGTACAACACGTACGACGAGACTAGAAAAAGGAAGTTCAATAGCCAGTAGCCAATAGCTTCCATCTCGTACTTGCTTCAGAGAATGCGTAGTTTTTGGTCCATCGGAACAGCATACAGACGAGTGGTTTTCCCGATAGGAATTGGTTCTGTCAGAAAAATATAGAACATGGTCAATATGTTCATGTTCTCGTAGAAAGACCGATGAGGCACACACATGATCGGAATATATGATGAAAAGCTCCCGTCTGACTTTTTCTGTTGGAAATTTCCGACCATGTGTACGGGGCATAAGAGACACTTTTTTCTGCTTAGTATTTAAGTGACATCACTGTGAAGTTCCCAGAATCCTCCTCACCTCTCCCATCATCAGGTAGATGAGCTCCGTAGTAAGGCTCAATATCCTCTCCACCATCTTCTTCCTTTCCTCCTCCATTCCCTGAGGACAGATCCGTGGAATATTTCTGAGGGGGAGGGGGTTAGTTTGTCTTAAAAAAATAAATCAGTTGTCAGAAGAAGCCTTAAATACTTTATATCCAAAGCCTACAGCCGGGGGCTCCAACCTTAATGATCCCGGGGCCCGGCAAAATTCTTCCAAATCCTTCTATGGCCCAACAGAAAGAAAACATTTATCCTCATACAATAACAGTATGGGAATGTAAGATATGGATGTACGGCCGCTTTCATGCTGAGGCGTTGGGGGCGTCGGCGGTAAAGCGCTGCTATATTTAGCGGTGCTTTACCGTTGTTTTAGCGGCGCTATTCGGCCGCTAGCGGGGCGCATTTAACCCCCTTGTTAGCGGCTGAAAAAAGGGTTACAACCTCCCGCAAAATACCGCTGCAGCAACACTTTGCCGCTTTGATTTTAATGGACAGGCGCGCTTTAGTAGCGGTGAATACACCACTCCTAAACCACTAAAAAGATGCTACTTACAGGACTGTTTTTATCATCCTGCAAGAGCACCGCTCCAGTGTGAAAGCACTCGGACTCTCACATAGGGATGAGCCGAACACCCCCCTGTTCGGTTCGCACCAGAACCTGCGAACAGACCTAAACTTCGTGTGAACTTTAGAACCCTATTAAAGTCTATGGGACTCGAACGTTCTAAATCTAAAGTGCTCATTTTAAAGGGTAATATGAAAGTTACTGTCCTAAAAAGTGTTTGGGGACCTGTGTCCTGCCCCAGGGGACATGGATCAATGCAAAAAAAAGTTTTAAAAACGGCCGTTTTTTCAGGAGCAGTGATTTTAATAATGATTAAAGTGAAACAATAAAAGTGTAATATTCCTTTAAATTTCGTAGCTGGGGGGTATCTATAGTATGCCTGTGAAGGGGCGCATGTTTCTGGTGCTTAGAACTGTCGCTCCACAAAGTGTCATTTGTGCAGGAAAAAAAGTCTTTTAAAATCACTTGTGGCTAAATTGTCAGGTCTCCGTAATACAGAGAACACTCAATGAGTGTTCTCTGTATTAGCCGACAATTCATTCATTCATTGATTAAAAAAAATAAAATAAAAAAAAAAGCGTGGGGGTTCCCCTAAATTCAATCAAAAGGCCCTTCAGGTCTGACATGGATATTAAGGGGAACCCCGTGTCAAATTTAAAAAAAAAATTGATGTGGGGGTCCCCCCAAATATCCATACCAGACCCTTCAGGTCTGATATGGATATTAAGGGGAACCCCGCATCAAATTTAAAAAAAAAATTGACGTGGGGGTCCCCCTAAATATCCATACCAGACCCTTTATCCGAGCACGCAACCTGGCAGGCCGCAGGAAAAGAGGGGGGGACGAGAGAGCGGCCCCCCCTCCCTCCTGAACCGTACCAGGCCACATACCCTCAACATTGGGAGGATGCTTTGGGGGTCTGTGACCCCTCAAAGCACCTTGTCCCCATGTTGATAAGGACAAGGGCCTCATCCTCACAACCCTGGCCGTTGGTTGTGAGGGTCTGCGGGCGGGGGGCTTATCAGAATCTGGAAGCCCCCTTTAACAAGGGGACCCCCAGATCCCGGCCCCCCCCCTGTTTGAAATGGTAAGGGGGTACAAAAGTACCCCTACCATTTCACAAAGAAAGTGTCAAAATGGTTAAATAAGACAAACACACTTTTGAAAAATTCCTTTATTAAAAAAAAAAAAAAAAAAAAAAAAATTCCAGCGGTGCTAATCCACTCTTGCTATCCAGCGACGGGTCTCCGGGGTCCAGCGATGGATGATCATATCCAGCGACGGGGGATCTCTCAGTCCAGCGCTGTCCATACATGCTTCTTCTGTCTCATCTCCGGAGACACTGCAGAGAGCCCAGCGCTGACATTTCTTATATTGGGAGGGCGGGGCCACCCGTCACCTGACCCCGCCCCTCTGACGCAGGAGAGGGAAGCCAGGGGTTCCCCAGTGACGTGTGGGTGACCCCGCCCCCTCTGATGTAACGCAGGTTTCCGTTACATCAGAGGGGGCGGGGTCACCCACACGTCACTGGGGAACCCCTGGCTTCCCTCTCCTGCGTCAGAGGGGCGGGGTCAGGTGACGGGTGGCCCCGCCCTCCCAATATAAGAAATGTCAGCGCTGGGCTCTCTGCAGTGTCTCCGGAGATGAGACAGAAGAAGCATGTATGGACAGCGCTGGACTGAGAGATCCCCCGTCGCTGGATATGATCATCCATCGCTGGACCCCGGAGACCCGTCGCTGGATAGCAAGAGTGGATTAGCACCGCTGGAATTTTTTTTTTTTTTTTTTTTTTTTAATAAAGGAATTTTTCAAAAGTGTGTTTGTCTTATTTAACCATTTTGACACTTTCTTTGTGAAATGGTAGGGGTACTTTTGTACCCCCTTACCATTTCAAACAGGGGGGGGGGCCGGGATCTGGGGGTCCCCTTGTTAAAGGGGGCTTCCAGATTCTGATAAGCCCCCCGCCCGCAGACCCTCACAACCAACGGCCAGGGTTGTGAGGATGAGGCCCTTGTCCTTATCAACATGGGGACAAGGTGCTTTGAGGGGTCACAGACCCCCAAAGCATCCTCCCAATGTTGAGGGTATGTGGCCTGGTACGGTTCAGGAGGGAGGGGGGCCGCTCTCTCGTCCCCCCCTCTTTTCCTGCGGCCTGCCAGGTTGCGTGCTCGGATAAAGGGTCTGGTATGGATATTTAGGGGGACCCCCACGTCAATTTTTTTTTTAAATTTGATGCGGGGTTCCCCTTAATATCCATATCAGACCTGAAGGGTCTGGTATGGATATTTGGGGGGACCCCCACGTCAATTTTTTTTTTAAATTTGACACGGGGTTCCCCTTAATATCCATGTCAGACCTGAAGGGCCTTTTGATTGAATTTAGGGGAACCCCCACGCTTTTTTTTTTTTTTTTTTTTTTTTAAATCAATGAATGAATGAATTGTCGGCTAATACAGAGAACACTCATTGAGTGTTCTCTGTATTACGGAGACCCGACAATTTAGCCGCAAGTGATTTTAAAAGACTTTTTTTCCTGCACAAATGACACTTTGTGCAGCGACAGTTCTAAGCACCAGAAACATGCGCCCCTTCACAGGCATACTATAGATACCCCCCAGCTACGAAATTTAAAGGAATATTACACTTTTATTGTTTCACTTTAATCATTATTAAAATCACTGCTCCTGAAAAAACTGCCGTTTTTAAAACTTTTTTTTGCATTGATCCATGTCCCCTGGGGCAGGACCCAGGTCCCCAAACACTTTTTAGGACAGTAACTTTCATATTACCCTTTAAAATGAGCACTTTAGATTTCTCCCATAGACTTGTATAGGGTGTTCCGGCTTTTCGAATTTGCTGCAAACAGCCCAAATTGTTCACTGTTCGCTGAACAGGCGAACAGGCAATGTTCGAGTAGAACATGAGTTCGACTCGAACTCGAAGCTCATCCCTACTCTCACACTAGAGAGACAGGAGAAGAGCTTTACAGGACTCAGTGCCTCAGTGTGAAAGCAGCCTAAATATGGAGGAGTTACTGTAATTTAAATAAACCCAATGAGAAAATATCTATAGAATAAATCACTGGTGGTAGTGTGATAGTGGCCCCAAAGGGACGTGATTGGTCGTCCCGGTCCTAAAAAGCAACCATTACCAATGACAGTGCTGGTGAGCGGAGCCTGTTGTTGCAGACTGCAAACCCCGGACATCCCACCCGCTGGGAGAAATACAGATTTTCTTTACAAACTGTTTGGTGTCAGAACAATGGGCACAGGGATTGGAGAGAAAGAGGAGGCTTCTCCTACAGGAAGTACAAATCTCTCCTTCCAGGTGTAAACACGATTATCATCAGGGTCGTCTTTACCGCAGGGCAAATGGGGCAGCTGCCCAGGGCCCTTTCACTGTTTGGGGCCCAAAGCAGAGCTTTTCCTTAAGCCCATGCGCTGGCCCTGCTCCTTGCTATGCTACCTGCAAGCAAGTGTGTGTACGTGATCGGACTCGGAGGAGCGGAGGCCTCGGTAGGAGGAGTCAGACCACAGCGTGGAGTGGAGTGCGGTCAAGTGAAACTAGCAGTAGCAGCAGTGTGGAGGAATTGATCAGATTCAGAGCTGTGCTGACCAGGAGGACAAGGTAGGGCTTCTTTCTCCTCCCAGGGCTTCTGCACCCCATGTGTAGAACTGGAACAGTAGAAAGTTTTACAATTTAATGGGCACGTTGGTAGTATTTGATGGGCACACTGGCCGCGTTTGATAGCCCAGTGGCTGCGTTTGATGGGCACAGTGGCAGTGTTTAATGGGCACAGTGGCAGCGTTTAAGTGGCAGTGTTTGGTATAGTGGCTGCAATTGATGGCACAGTGGCAACGCTTAAAGCGGTAGTAAACCCGCTAATGTTTTTTTTTTTAACACCTGCAAAGCAAAAGGCATAATGAGCTAGTATGCACCGCATACTAGCTCATTATGAAATACTTACCTTAGAACGAGGCCCCGACATCTGGCCCGATCCATGCCAAGGGAGCTGACATGTTTGACGGCACAGCGGCTGCAATTGATGATTTTTTTTTTCAAAAAATGTATGTGCCCTCCCCCCCAAAAAAAAATTTGAGCACCAGCCGCCACTGAGGCTCAGTGAGGCTGTGGCTGTATTTTTTATTACAGCACAGCATTACAGCACATAGATAGCATTAGTGTGTTTAACTGCTTGATGGGCTTATTTTGGGCCTGGCTGGTTCACATGTATGTGTTTCGGTGGCCCACATTTGCGCAGGCACAACAGCCTGTTCATTTGAATGGGCTGACATGCCTGCATTTCATGCGCAAAAAAAATATGTGTGCATCATGTATTAGGCTGCGCACACCTTTGCCCATCAAGCAGTGAAATACAGCACTGTCTGTCCATTCTGATTTTGCACCATGTGACTTACCTTCAGTTCCTGCACCGGCAAACTTGCTGCATTTTTAGATGTTTAGGCCACACTTTTAACAACACAGTGCGTTTGTGTGCACAGGAACTGCAGGTAAGTCACATGGTGTAAAAGCTGAACTATGGTTACCATAGTAACAGACAATCAGCACACTCCTGAAGCAGCACCGGCCATTTTCTTGTAGACATGTGTTTATCGTGAGGCAGCCATACGTGTTTGGTGTCAGTGTGATAGGGACTTGATTGGTTGTCATGGTCCTATAAAGTAACCATTAACAATAACAGTGTTGGTGGGACATCCCACCCGCTGGGAGAAATCCGGATTTTCTTTACAAACTGTCCATGGCAGTACAATGAGCACAGTGATAGGAGAGAAAGAGGCAGCCCCTCCTACAGGAAGTACAGGAAGTACACATCTCTCCTTCCAGGAGTAAACAAGGTTACCATAGTAACAGACATTTAGCATGCTAAAACAGAACCGCCCATTTTCTTGTAGCCATATGTGTTTATCTTGAGGCAGACATTTTCTTGTAGAAATATGTGTTTATCGTGAGGCAGACATTTTGTTGTAGCTGGTCTGTGTTTTTGTTTTTCTCTTCCATGAATTGTCCTCTGGTAATCCACAGTGTGACAGCTGTCCATGGACTGTGAAGAGTCTCCCCTCCTGCTCGTTAATACATACAACCCCCTCCTTCCTTCCTTTGCTCTCAGAGCCCCCGTGCAGGCACCAGACACATGGGGGGGACACATGGGGGGGACACATGGGGGAGGGGGGTAATAAAATGTGTCCAACGCAAGTTCTATCCAATCTGGTACAATTGCTTATAGCAACCAATCAGCTTCTATCTCTCTTTGATTGACACAGCTAGGGAAATTAAATATAAAAACTGATTGGCTGAGGCATATTTTGTCTCAGACACTTTTAATTTGCCCCCTCTCCCCCATTGTATATACTGGGAAGTCTCTCTTCTATTGTCTCCATCATCGTACATGTCATATGTCTGTGACACAATGTGAGTATAGCCTCAGATTCACAGAAATTAAAGTTGAATAAATGTACCCTCATAAAAAATTCATAATATAGAGAAATTGGATGGTATGTAACTACATATCTACTGTATTTGTGTTTATGTGTGTGTGTGCATGTGTGTGGTGTGAGCATGTGTGTGAGTATGTGAGCATGCATGTATCTATGTGTGTGTGTGAGCATGCTTGTATGTGGGTCTGAGCATGCTTGTATATGTGTGTGTGTGTGCATGTGTGTGTGCATGTATGTGAGTGTGCATGCATGCATATGTATGTATGTGAATGTGCATGTGTTTATCAGTGGCGGAGCATCCAAAAGGGTGCACAGGTGCCGCCCCCTCTCTCCAGCTACCCCCTCTATGACCAATGGATAGATTCATGCATAGCATAGCATGAATCTATCCATGGTCACCGCTGCCACACCCAAATTTAGGTGTCTGGTCCCTTTTGGGGTGCCGGGCGCCTGAATTACAGCGGCAGGGGGTGTTTTGAAGCACCTGATTAGAGCCATAGACTCTAATAGGCTTCAAAATAGGTGAACTGCGAGCGCCATGCTTGACGCTCACAGTCTACCCAGGTGTGTTTGAAAAGTGAATTAATATTCACTTTCCTAACACTGAACTGCCTCTCCACCAATCAGGTGTGTGGGTCTGTTACCCGTCACCTGACTGTCTGAAACAATAGGCGCAGCTATTGGACGCCTATCAGGAGGAGAGGACGGGAGATAAGGATGGCAGGAAATGCATGAAGGACCCCGCTCATGGCCGTTACACGCTGCCCCACTGAGACAGGGTAAGTGGTGGGCAGACAGCGAGCGGGCGGTGGGGATTCACAGTGGCAGCATTTAATGGGCACACCGACAGCATTTGATGTGCACAGTGGCGACATTTGATGGGCACAGTGGTGGCATTTGATGGGCACAGTGGCAGCGTTTGATGGGCACAGTGGCAGCGATTGATGGGTACACTGGCAGCATGTGGGTACACTTGTGGCATTTGATGGGCAGAGTGGCAGCGTTTGATGGGCACAGTAGTGACATTTGATGGCACAGTGGTGGCGTTTGATGGTACAGTGGCTAATTGATGTTTTTTTTTTCAGAATTTTTCAGTTTGCTTGCGCCCCCCTAAAAATGTTGAGCACCAGCTACCACTGGTTTATATGTATGTGCATATGTACATTTATATATATATGCGTGTGTGTGTCTATATATATATGTGTGTGTGTGTGTGTGTGTGTGTGTGTGTGTGTGTGTGTGTGTGTGTGTGTGTGTGTGTGTGTGTGTGTGTGTGTGTGTGTGTGTGTGTGTGTGTGTGTGTGTGTATATATATATATATAATATCTGTGTGTGTGTTTCCATGTATGTATACACAATTTATGCATACATACGGCAGGGAAGGGGTTAAACTTTACCAACTGACCGTTATTTTTTTTCAGTTACAGAGCTAAGAGTAGAACACCTCATCCAGCCGTTGAAGCTGTGTGAATGCAGGCTGGAGACAGGAATACATGATTTTATTATGAAAACGATACATAAAAACATGGAGAAAGCAGATGAATTTTAAATAAAGTTGTCCCATATTTATTTTATAGGTAAAATAATTGATAAATAAACCCCACTGGTGTTGTTTACCAGATATAGTGGTGTATAGTGGTGTGGCTGCAGCAGCAAGGTCATGTGACCTCATTTGCATAAGTAACCAGTGTTGTCATGGCGATGACCGTTTGCTCATATATATAGGATTGCTCAGCACCTGCAGCTCACTTGCTTAGTTGACTTTGTCCAGGCAGGAAGCGTTATCTCTCTCTCTCTGCAGTGTTGCGAGTTCTATTAGAACAATGACACGATTTCAGAGAAAGTACGGTTACAAGGCGAAGAATCTTCTGAACACCAACCAAGAAGATTCAGTTTTATTGCTTAATGTGCGCCCATTACCAGAGGAGCACCGGGCAAATCCACCGCCCCAAACTACCGCCCCTAAAAGGGGTGGAGCCAGGGCAATCGGGCAGAGGGTCAGGGCTGCCATAGGTAGAATCTGGCCCTTCCGACGCCCCAAAGTCACAAAAGATGACATAGATAGTAAGTAGTATTTTAATGAATTATAATGCAAGGTCACATGATAGATGTTTTATATATATATATATATATATATATATGTATATATATAATCCGATAAATAGGGTGAGGTGCACTTCAGTAATCAGCTACAGTGCAAAGCAATCAAGCCTTCCCATAGGATATATATAGAAAAAACAATGACGGACTGATGCACTTCAAATTTACTAAAAATTCAGCATACATGATGTGCCCTTTATATGATAAATTATGCAATCTGCAACTTTGTGGAATTTTTAATACATTATAAGTGCAGCAATCCCTTTGTGTATATATAATGTTTATATATATATATATATATATATATATATATATATATATATATATATATATATATATATATATATATATATATATATATATATACACACAGTATATACTGTATATATGTATATATATATATATATATATATATATATATATCAGTACTTATTATTTATAATAATTACATTTATTGATACATACATAATTAATATTATTATTATTATTATTATTAATAATAATAATAATAATAATAATAATAATAATAACAATAATAATACGGTCATATATACATATACACATTTTAAGTGCAGCAAACCCTTTGTGTGTATATACTGTGTGTTTGTATGTATATATAGATATATACATAGATATATACATAAAATTTAAAATACTGCTTATTATTTATAATAATTACATGTATTAATAAATAAATAATCAATAGTATGATTAATAATAATAATAATAATAATAATAATAACAATAATAATACGGTGATATGTCCATATACACATTTTAAGTGCAGAAAACCATTTGTGTATATATACTGTGTGTGTGTATATATATATATATATATATATATATATATATATATATATATATATATATATTTATATTTAAAAAAATTATATATATATATATATATATATATATATGTATGCAGGGCTCGAGTGCTGCGGGAACGCATGGGAACGGCGTTCCCGTACTATTTCCACAGCGGGAACGCCGTTCCCATTAGCTGGCTGAGCCGGGCTGAGGCTATGCAGCGCGTAGTCCGCGCCGCTCCTCAGCCGCCGAGCGACTGGTTGCTAGGCAGGGGCCGCTCCGCATCTAGCAACCTGTCACATGACTTCAGCCGTGCACGTGGGCACGCACTGGCGTGAGACCGTCAGTCAGTGTGACACACGCTGCGCGCCGGACTGTCCTCCCGCTCCCCTCTACCCAGTGCCTCCTGTTGCCACAGCCGCTGCACTTTTTAAGTTTACTTCTTCTCCCCCCAGAACAGAAGGGAAGAGAATAAATACCAGGAGGTCAGTCACTAGTGTGTAAGTAAGTTGCATTCTGCAATACCCTGCCAAATTGCCAATACTCATCCATACTCTGCAATACCCTGCCAATACTCATCCATACTCTGCAATACCCTGCCAATACTCATCAATACTCTGCAATACCCTGCCAATACTCATCAATACTCTGCAATACCCTGCCAATACTCATCAATACTCTGCAATACCCTATCAATACTCTGCACTACCCTATCAATACTCTGCACTACCCTATCAATACTCTGCAATACCCCGCCAATACTCTGCAATACTCTGCAATACCCCGCCAATACTCTGCAATACATACCCCGCCAATACTCATCAATACTCTGCAATACCCTGCCAATACTCATCAATACTCTGCAATACCCTGCCAATACTCATCAATACTCTGCAATACCCTGCCAATACTCTGCAATACCCTGCCAATACTCTGCAATACCCTATCAATACTCTGCACTACCCTATCAATACTCTGCACTACCCTATCAATACTCTGCAATACCCCGCCAATACTCTGCAATACTCTGCAATACCCCGCCAATACTCTGCAATACATACCCTGCCAATACTCTGCAATACCCTGCCAATACTCTGCAACACCCTGCCAATACTCTGCAATACCCTATCAATACTCTGCAATACTGTGCCAATACTCTGCAATACTCTGCAATACCCTGCCAATACTCTGCCAATAAATACCCTGCCAATACTCTGCAATACCCTGTCAATACTCTGCAATACTCTGCCAATACTCTGCAATACATACCCTGCCAATACTCTGCAATACCCTGCCAATACTCTGCAATACCCTGCCAATACTCTGCAATACCCCATCAATACTCTGCAATACTGTGCCAATACTCTGCAATACCCTGCCAATACTCTGCCAATACACACCCTGCAATACCCTATCAATACTCTGCAATACCCTGCCAATACTCTGCCAATAAATACCCTGCCAATACTCTGCAATACCCTGTCAATACTCTGCAATACTCTGCCAATACTCTGCAATACATACCCTGCCAATACTCTGCAATACCCTGCCAATACACACCCTGCAATACCCTATCAATACTCTTCAATATTCTTCCAATACTCTTCAATATCCTGCCAATACTCTGCAATACTCTGCAATACATACCCCGCCAATACTCTGCAATACCCTGCCAATACTCTGCAATACATACCCTATCAATACTCTGCAATACCCTGCCAATACTCTGCAATACATACCCTATCAATACTCTGCAATACCCTGCCAATACTCTGCAATACATACCCTATCAATACTCTGCAATACCCTGCCAATACTCTGCAATAAATACCCTATCAATACTCTGCAATACCCTGCCAATACTCTGCAATACATACCCTGCCAATACTCTGCAATACCCTGCCAATACTCTGCAATACCCTGCCAATAGTCTGCAATACCCTGCCAATACTATGCAATACCCTATCAATACTCTACAATACACACCCTATCAATA